>NW_025335568.1:1271182-1354076 GCF_004798865.1 Varanus komodoensis | reverse complement strand
GGAGGAGGAGGAGGAGGAGGAGGAGGAGGAGGAGGAGGAGGAGATACCAAAATTGGCACAGCATGGCTCCCAGCTCATGGACCACCAGGAAAGCTCCCCCGGACCTGTGCCGACCCGGGGACCGGCGGTCGAAAGCCACTGGTTTAAAATGGAGCTAGTGAACCTGCAAGCAAGCCGAGCTGGCCAGACCTCGGCATGCATGGCGGCGTCCCTCGGCCCCCTGCGATGCGCCTCCCGCCCGCTGCACCCCCTGCAGCTGCCCCGGCCCACCCAGCCCGGCCAGAGAGGGCCTGACCGCAGCGGTGCTCCAGGCTGCCCTCCCCTGCGAGGCGAGGGAAGCTGGAGAAGGGAACATGCCCCCTCAGCCGTCCGGCACAGCGGAGCTGAGGCGGGAGCCCTGCTTTTGGGGCTGGTGGCGGGTCGGGGTCGGGCTGATCGACTTTTCTGGACCACATTCCCGCACGGGCAGCGGCTTGATTGTGGGAAGTCTCACTCAAACCGATCGGCTTCTGCCAGGGCTTGGGGACGGGAGCGGGGGCCTGCAAAGCGCTCAGCTGGGCCTGGATACTGGGGAGCCCACAGTGCGCCGCCGGCTTTCCCAAGTCACGCAGAAGTTCAAGGCTTGTGGCCCATTTTGGATTTTGTGCATTTCATGTGCACTTGGATGCAGAAAAATCTGTATTCCTTCTTTTTAACCCTGCCTGAAAAACACACCTCCTGCGGAGTGAAGTGTGGCAATGTGTGAAAAGGGGGGTCCGCACATACGCGACTGGTTCTGCATCGCCCTCAGATCTGCAATTTGCCGGCAGAACGGCCCTCTCTGTTCCAAAGTCACTTGAGAGCGGCGTTGTGCCAGGTTTCACCCGGGCCTCCTGCTTTTATGGCGCTCGCTGCTTTTCCATGGGTGCTTGTAAACTCATTAGAGGAGCTTCCTGGGCCTGGCGCTGCTTCCAATTAAGGGGAGAACCCAGGGGTCCCCGGCTTCCCTCCGCACATCCCCCCTGCGGAATGCCTCTGAGAGGGGCGGCACGCGGCCCCGCTTCCCCCGTGTCTCCCTCGAATACTGAACGACGTCTCAGCCGGCTCGTGGCCCTGCACCAACACCGGCCGGCCCTCCTTGCTCTTGGCTTCCCCCCACCAAGGCAGCGAGGAGGGGTGAGGCGTGGACGGGGCCGCGGCGTGGCGTCCAAACGGGCCCCATGGCCCAAGTGCCAAGAGCTCTGCCCCGGAGAGCTGCAGCAGCAGGGGGGTCTGGGGGCCAAGAGGCAAAAGATCCTGCCAGGGTATGGGGTTCTCCGAGTCTGGGGACGGAGGGGCTTCATACTCGGCGGTGGCTCAGGCGGGGGCCGGGGGAGGCGGTGCCGAGAGCCTGAGCCGCTACGGAACCAGGGAGGCAGAAGAGGCCCGGATCTGGGTGCAGGGATCCGGGTGCAGCACCCCAGCAGGCAGCTGCCCGGTCTCTGCTCAGGCGCCTCCAGCAGCCGCAGGGAGGACAGGGAGCTTCCCAGCCGGGGGCCACGGAGAATCTTCCCTTGGTATTCCACTGAAAGAACATCACCCTGAAAAGCGCGCGTGTGTGGGGCCACCACACTGATTCCCCACAATGCCTCTGACACAGCACTGCATTGTGGGAAATGAAAAGCACAGCGGGAGCCTGCCTTTGGAGCCACCTGCCGCTCAGTCCCCTGCCACCGTTCCCGGCCCAGTGGTGGGGAGGCCCGGGGGGCCCTTGCCCAGGGCAGCCTCCTCGGCTCGGAGCTGGCCCTGCCCCGAGCGCTCCGCAGGGACCTGCGAGGCGGGGAGCCAAGCGGGATGACCTGTGGCGGATTTCGACCGTCCCTCCGTTCCGGTGCACCCCGGCGTCTGTGACGCTGCTGCTCAGGGCGCTTCTGCCCTCCGCGGAGGCAGAATCCCGTTTGCCGGAGGAACGCCTTCCGTGCCGAAGCCGCGTCAGGGGCCAGAAGAGCCTCGGCTGCAGTAGAGGGAGCTCTTTCATTGCGGATGAGGCGACCCGCACCGCAGCGCACACCGCACCGTGTGTCTCCACGCACTGAGCCTCCTGTGAGTTGCCCAAGTCGCCAGGGGAGCCGCATCTGGAAGGCGGCCCCCGCCCAGGATGGCCCCGCGGCCTGGAACAGACGGAGGGAAGGACCCCGATGAGGCGCCTCTTTGGGAAGTCTCTTAAAAAGTAAACCTTTTCCCTGGCTGAAAAAAGATCACGGGGGGGGGTGGTGGGGGGGGCTGAGCACATGCCCCGTGCCTGCCCTCCGGTCCGCCCAGCCTCGCGGCTCTCCATTTCTCCCGAGTTCCTCCAGTCAGAGAGACTCTGGGGCGTCCATTTCGGAGTCAGAGTTTGTGCCCTCAGCCAGGGAGCGACTCGCCCCCCATCCGCTCAGTGAGAACACGCAGAGGGGACGGGAGCACGTCGGCGGCAGCCCCCCGGCCTCTGACCAAGCGGGCGGGGAGGTCGGAGTTCCTCTGCTGCATCTCCTCTTCCTCGCTGCCGTTTCAAGCATGAAAGTCCCAGCCCTCGTGCCCCTTGCTCTCCGGGCCCACTTCCCTCGCCCGGTTGTGCTGCCCTTTCCCCCTCCACCACATCCCTTCCAGAGGGGCAGGGGGAACCATCCCCAGTGCGGCTGCCCCAGAGCAGGGGCCGCGGCAGGGCTGTCCCTGGTCCAGACTCACTTGTCCCAGCGCAGAGCAACGCGGCCTTGCCCTGACCCCCTCCTGACCCCCCAGTGTCTCCTGAAGACCACCGGGGCCCTCTGCGGTGTCCGGCATCTCTTGCCCAGCCCTGCCTTCCCCATCCAACAAGCAACAGGTAACCTCAGCAGAGGCGGATTTCCCAGTGAGAGAACGGGGCTCTGCAACCCCTCCCTTGCTCAGCCCACCTACGAACTCCGGCTCGGGCTGGTGGTGCCGTTGGGCCGCCTTGCCGAGGGCCGGTCTTGGGGGGTGGGGGCGCCAGCAGCGTTCCTGCTGGCTGTGGACGGCTTCTTTGGGGCTGGTTCTCGGCGGATGCTTCTCTTTCGTCCTCTGGAGCTCCCGGGTGATTTAAAATGATGGGCTGGAAGAGGGCGAGGTGCCATAACGACAACGTTGATGACCAGGAGGCTGCTGCGTGTGAGGTATTATGGGTTGTAAGGGGAGTCAGCAGCGAAGTGCCGGGATGCTCCGGCTTGGTGCATCCAAGGTGCAGGAAGCAAGTCCCCCGCTCCCCACAATTTGGCAGGAGTGCAATGCTTGGCCCACGGGGGGTGGAGGGGGTTGTGGACCCACTCCACAGACTCGAGCCAAGCTGCCTGAATCCAGGGAAAGAGTGTAAACGAGCACTTGTGCATGGGAAACATCTGGCAAAGTGCCCACCGCTATCGGGGTGTCAGGCACGGGGCACCCGCACTCACTGAAGCACGGCCTCCCGCCGCTCGGTGGCCCACGTTGGGGCTGGCCAGCCTGGATGGACCCGTGGGGGACTCCCAGACGCAGGACCTGCGCCCCCGCCAGCCCGAGGGTCGCACTCTATTCCAGGGAAGCCCTCGGGGGGCGCTTGGCCGCTCTGGGTGGGGCAGAGGCAAAAGCACCAGGGTCACCAATCCAGCCTGCCTTGGCGTCGGGCTCTTCCTCGCAGCCTCTGGAGAGGCAGTTCTGATCCACAGGCGTGGGCCGGGGAGGGGAAGGGGCTGAGCAGCGCTGGGTCTGCACCTGTGTCCCGGGCTCTGCGGGCTTCCTCGGAAGGCTGCATCACGGAAGGGGAAATTGGCGGGTGCAGAGGGGAGGAGCCGGCCGGCCGGCCGTGGCCCAGGCGAAGCTCAAGGCCTCCCAGGTTCTGGGGCAGCGCCTCTCTCCGGATCACGCAGCAACACAGGCTTCTTGCCCTGCCGGTGGACTCCCTGGAGGTCTCTGGCTGCCCACGTTCAGGGAGGAGTGGGTGGGACAAGACAGGCCCCTTTGGCTTTGGTCTGGGAGCGGGATTCCTCTTGGGGCGCCAGCCATTTGCCGCGGGTGAGTCATCCGGCCAGCAAACCACTGCTCAGCACGCACGGGGCCCCCGAAGCGCTCCGCCTGCATGCCCGGCACTCCTTGGGCCGGTCTTTCCCAGGTCAGGGCCCTCAGATGCGCCGAACCAGCCCCCGTCAGCCCCAGGCAGCGTGGCTCATGGCCAGGAGCGTGAGGCAGGGCTGCCCGGGCCTGCTGGCTGCGTTATGGCGATGTGATCCACGGCGGCCAGTGGCACGGGGGGCCGAGCAGAAGGGCCTGCCCCAGGCCTCCCCATGGCTTGATGGCCGCAGGAAGAGCTGAGACAGAGTTGGTGCAGCGCTCAGCCGCAGTTCAGTGCGTCCCTGTGACTTCTGCCTGCTTACCTTTCTGCACTGCCCAAGAGCCGAATTGGCTCTGGCTTCCAAGCTGGGCTCTGCTCTTTCCTCCGTCTTCTCCCCCCCTCCTCTTTCCGCACCCCGACTTAAGAGCCACCTCTGCCAGGGAAATTAGCCGAGTTGAAAAACACAATAAACACGCAAGAGCCACCCCAAACCCTCTCTCCTCCTGGACCTGCTCTCCCAAGGAGCTCTGCTGCGGGAGCAGCCGGGGTCCCTCCAGACTCCGAGTTGGGGCCCGCGGCATCAAGCGAAGGGCTGCGACGCCTCTGAGGACCCCGCCTTGGCCGAGCGCCCCCGAGTGGAACGGCGGTCCTGGGTCCAGGCACTGCCACATTCCCAGCGATGCGTCGCATGCAGAAGCCAGGGGACGGGGCCCAGATCTGCAGATGGCACAGGACCAGGTGGGGGCAGCTGCTGCAGAGGCCGGAAGACCGAGAGAAGGTTCAGGGTGACCCTGCTAGGTTGGAGCGCTGGGCCGAGAAGAACAGAGTGAACTTCAGCGGGGACAATGCCAGGTTCTGCACCTGGGAGAAATAAAGCAAAGGCATCATTCCAGGATGGGGGATACCTGGCTCAGCAATATGCCAGTGAGAAGGATCTTGGAACTGCTGCGGATCCCCAGCTGAGCATGAGTCAACGATGCGATGTGGCTGCAAAAAGGGCAAACGCTATTTTAGGCTGCATTAATTGAAGTGTCACTTCCACTTCCAGATCATGTGAAGTGCTAGTTCCTCTTTACTCCGCCCTGGTTGGGCCTCCCCCGGAGTCCCGTGTCCCATGCTGCATAACACAGCTGAAGAAAGATGCAGCCAAGCTGGGAGGGGTTCAGAGGAGGGCAGCAGGGGTGGCCCAGAGGCTGGAGGCGAAGCCCTGTGAGGACAGATCGAGGGGACCAGGCACTGGGAAGGCAGGCCACGGGTCCAAGGAAACAGCCGCCCGAAGTTGACACCAGGATGCCGCCCACCCGAATTCTGGCAGCCCTGAAGGGGGGGGGGCAGCCCATCAACTGATGGGGGGGATGCTTACTCCCCCGACCTGCCAACATTGTGCTTTCACAGGGAACCTGCATCCGCATACCATCCAGTCACTTCCGTAGAGCAGGAAAAGAGCGCGAGGCGGCGTGCAGACCGGTCACCAACGCGGACTCTTTGGCACACCGTTCCTGGCACTGCAGGGACCTCCCTGCCAGAGAAGCGACTTTGGGGCACTGCCAAAACGTCTCTGCAGAAGAAGCCGCGAGCAGCCGGAGGCAGCAGTCCCTCTCCAAGGAGGCCCGGGCAGCCCCATAGACTGGAAGCAGCGAGCCTGGCGATCTTCGCAGGCTGAGACCCGAGGACGCCCCACGGAGGGGCCGAAGTGGCGATCCTCCGGGGGGCACTGTGCCCTGACCAGCGGAGCACTTCGCGCACCGAGTGTGCCGCTCGGCACTGGCGCTCACGTGGGCTGGTCCCGCGGGAGGGAAGGGGCTCCTCATCGATCGCAGCAACTCCACCCCCCCTCCAGTGTATGGTGCCACTGGGCTTTATCCCAGGGTCTACCAAACAGGGGCACATCCGTGCCAGCCCGGTCTCCACCCGGGCCCTGGTGACGCACGTGAGGTCAGCCCCCGCACCCCCAGTGGCGGAAATGCCCACGGCCCCGCGCCCAAGCACCCGGAGAAACGGACGCCGCGCTGGCCACCGGGCCCGCCCCGCCAGCTGCTCCCCCGCCTGCTCAGCGCACATCTGCTGAAGTGCGCCTGCACGGCTTCGCTGCCAACTCTCGCCGCAAAACAGCCGAGCACACGCATGGCACCTCCCCTGCAATCGCTCAGGCCCTTCAGCAGCCTTCAGCCAGTAATTGAGCCATAAACGGCACCAGTCCCTCTCCGTATTGAGGCAAGCTGCTTGGACTTATTAAAGGCATTCTTGAACGTTCCGCGGAGAGCCTGGAAAACACTGGAAAATGGCCGCCTCGCTGTGCACTGCGGAGGAAGCGAACTTGCACGGCTCGGGCGGCCCATTTCCAAGCTGCTCTTGGGGCGCCGTGCCTGGGGGCAGATCTCCCCCTGCAGGACGCTGCAGGGGAGGAAGCATCGACCCGTGGGCACTGGGCACTCCAGCTCGGCAGTCCCTTCCAGGCTGGAGGAGGTGCCGGGTTTATAAACAGAGAAACGTAGAAACAGATCCAGTCAGAAGGGGCCTCCCGGGCCATCTAGTCTGACCTCCAGCACCAGCCGGCTCTGCTCATGACAAGCCCACCATGCGCACCTCCAGCCTCTCCTTGAACACCCGCACCGAGGGGGCCTCAACCACCTCCCGGGGAAGCCCATTGCACACCCTCGGGGTCCTGACTGTCAGGAAGTGCTTCCTGGCATCCAAATGGAGCCTGGGTTCCCTGAGCTTTGCTCCATTGGAGCACGTCCTGCCTTCCTCTGCAGGGGAGAACAGGTCTCTACCTGCCTCCATGTGACATCTTGGGTTTCCTGGATGCCGGATGCTCCTGAGGACCCCAGGCTTCCCTGCTCCCAAGCAGAGACACCCCAGATGACCCCTGCATCCACGCAGGCACCTGCACCACCTGGGCTGCTCACCTGGAAGACTGGCAAGGGTGACACGCCGGCGGGGCAGCCGGCAGCCGCTCCTGGGGCTCGCCCTCCCCTTCACCCCCAGGTGCTTGTGGCCCAGCCTCGCTCTCTCACCCAGAAATCAGGGGCAAGACAAGGAGCGGCAAGCGCCCGGCCAGCCCGGCCGGCTGTTTGGCAGCAGTGCAGAGGAGGGGCGTGTGGGGCAGGAGCAGCTGGGGGCTGTGGCGGTGAGGGGGGTCATGGGGAGCCCCGGGCCCAGTGCTGGGGCCGTGGGAAAGGGCTTTTCCTCCCGTGCCTGAGCTTTTCGCTCCTCAGTGATTCATGCCTTCGTGCGCCGAGACCCACCCGAGGAACTCGCACGGGTGCCCAGCCCACGGAGCAGCAGGCTGGCAGAAAGTCTGTGCGTGGCGTGGCGGGGGGGGGGGGACCTCTGAGCTGGCTCTCTGGAGCTGTGGGCAAAGGCCCCCGCGGCCTTTATTTGTGGGATTCAGCCGGGCTTCCCTGGCCCGCCGCCTCCAGCCCCGTTCCCGCCCCACAGGCAGCATCTTGAGTCTGGCCTCTGGCCACAAGGTGCCGAAACGAGCCCCTTCCATTTAATTAAAGCAGGTTGTAAACGCTGCTCCGAGTCAAGGAATTTGGCGGTCCGAGGCAGCACCTTGCAGCTGGCTGCCGTTCCGACTTTCCTGGGAAAGCGGCTCTCCCGGAAGGAGGCATCAAACGCAATGAGCCCAAGAGGTGGCGGGCGGCCCGTGACGCTCGGGGGGCCTTCCCAGAAGGGGCCGCCCGCCTGAACAGAACCGAGCGAGTGGCATCGTGGCAGCCGGCAGGCGTCCGAGCGACACTCCAAGAAACGGCGCACAGAATCGGGCCTCCGCTCGAGGAGCTGCCCAAGTCGGCCAGGTGCTACATTTCAGCTAGGTGTTTTATTTAGCACCCGTCTAATTCCCGGGGGTTTTTCCGTGTTGCACCCTCCGGACAGAGCAGGGACTCGGCTGTAATCTGTGGCCAAAATCCATACACTTCTGAGCTTGCAATGCTTTGCAATGGACCAAAAAGAAAAAAGGAGGGAAGAGTTTGCCTGCAGACACACTTGAAGAACGTGCAGCGGAGCTCTTCAATCAAGGGGGAAATGCAGCAGCCATTGTACACGGCTGGTGCCTCACTGGAGAAATATCCACAAAAGCCCATGTGGGTTTCCACACAGAGAGGGGAGAGATCAAAGCCTGCAGCCTGCTGGGGACTCAGGTCAGGCGAGGCTTGCGCTGGCACGTGGGGGCTCTGGGGAGCACGGTCGTCTGCAGGGCCCTTCCGGCCGGCTCCCCCTGCGCTCCCCTCTCCCTCCCTCTGGTCGGCTTCCGTCCGGCTGGGGTGTCCCGCCAGCCACGAGGAGAAGACAGCCTGGGGTGCTGAGCTCTCCCTGCTTTGCCTTGCACAGGGAGAACACCATCGCTGGCCTTGGGAATGCTGGCGGTGCTCGTGGGGCGAAGGGCCGGAGCCGCCCGGGGGGTGGGCACAGCTTCCACCCTTGTCCAAGGCTGGGGGAGGCCGCCCATGGCCGGGCCGGGCCGGATGGCTGCCGACTGCAGGTGGAAGCCTGTGCTTTGCATTGCCCCACGGTGCCACCTTCTGAACGCCCCTCTGCCTGGGAGCAGCCGGCCCTGCCTGGAAGTGCTCTCCCACACCTCCACACAACGGTCCGGCAGGCCCACGCCTGGGGGCACGCCCCCTCTCGGTTCCTGGCTGGGCCTTCCGGAGGGGCAGCCACGAGTGGCCCTAAAATTGGGCTGAAAGGGATCAGAGAATTGGTCTCCTCTTGTGCAACCAGGAGCTGGACCAGCACGACGCCCTTGGAAGGCAGAAGGCCGGAGAGCCTTTCCACCAGAGGCTCTACCTCCGCCTTTGTACAGCATGCGCGGCTCCAAGCTGTGCCCAGCTGCGTGGCCGGCTTGGCTACCACTGGCCCATCACTCCCCCGAAGGTGTCAGGAGGCAGCCGGGGCGCCGGGTGGGTGGGGAGAGCCACACAGAGCTCCGGGGGAGGCCACCGAGTCCGGCTCTTTCGGTGCGGCAAGTGGCAGCCGACAGGGCGGCGTCCCAGGACCGGCGGGCGCATCCCTTGTGTGGTTGCGGGTGACACTGATAACCAGGGTGGGAAAATGACCTCACAAAGTGGCCCGACCCAAAGATGGGGACACGGACCAGAGAAGCGGCGTCTCCCTCTCACTGGCATCCTCACGATGAGAGCGGCCGCCGCTCAGGCCGTCGGAGCTCCCTTGGCTGCAGCGGGGGCCCCCTCCCTTGGCCCCGAGCCCAATGCTGCCGGTGCTGACGGGCAGCCGTGGTGCTGGGCGTCCCACGAGCGCTGCCCCTGCCCTGCCGGTTGTCCTGGGGCACAGTGGGGTCTCCGGCCCCATGTGGCAGGAGGCGCCCCTGCAAGACAAATCTGTTGGCGGCTCCCGGTCAACCGGGCCAGGGGGCGAACGTGTCCACAGGCCTTGTGCCTCTGAACGGACGCTGCCGGCCTGCCAGAGGACCACCCCCCGTGGGTGCGGCCCACCAGCGGGTGGGGGCGCCTCCGTCCAAGCGGGCCTTTGCAGCTGAGTGTGCCCTTTTGCTGTTCGCCTGCTGTCAGTCGGTTGCTTTGCGGTGCTGCCGAGGGGCTGGAGGCGGTGGGGCAGCGTGAGGCCATCTGTGACATGCAGAGGCAGCGCAGAAGAGACCGCTCACAGCTCCCCCGGGCATCCCGGTGGCCCCTGGCTGGGCGGGGGGGGGGGGGGCGGAGCGGCCTGATCCGGCGGGCGGCCGGCGGTGGCCTCCTCTCCCTCTCCGGCCTCCTCCTCGCTCTCCGCCCTCTCGAGCAGGCGAGTAATGCTGGGAGCCCCGAGAAGCACGAGGTGACCTGGACGCAGGGTGGGGGACAGCCCTGGCCGAGGGGTGGCATGTGCCAGGTTCGGGGGCAGCACGCAGCCAAGGCTTTCCCACTCCCCTGCAAGCGAGGGGCTCTCCAAGGGCGACTGGAGCAGAGCAGGCTCCGATGGAGTCCAGCAGCCCTTCTGCCCAGCAGGCCCTGGGGCTTTAGCGCTTTAAGGGCAGGCATTAAGCCCGGAAGAGACGTGTCTGGGAGATCGAGCCCCACACGGGCTCTCGCCCCCTTGCACGCAGAATGCGCACGTGGCCAAGCATGAATGCACAAAGGACGCGTTCAGCAGCTTCCGACCAGATGTGGGCTCCGGCTCCTGGCAGCCTCCAACCAGCATAGCCTGTCCTCGCTCTGAATCTGCTCTTGAACGGGAGGACTTGAGTCCCCTTCGGGAGGCACCAGGCTCCCCCCACCCCGCATCCTTCCCAGTCCTCCCGTGTCCGTGGCTTGCCTTCCCTGCACACCCCGTGTGATGCTGCGCACCTGAGGCAGCCAAGAGTGCGAATCCCGCCTCTCAGCGGTGAAGGGCCCCAGACACAGAGTGTGCTTAGCAGAAGTGCTGCGTATTTTGGCTGCATATTTTGCGTTATTCTATGTGGCTTTTATGTGTTTTTACATGTCGTCGAGGCCCCATCGGTGCGGGTGTTCAAGGATAGGCTGGACGTGCACATGGTGGGCATGTCGTGAGCGGAGCCGGCTGGTGCCGGAGGTCAGACTAGATGGCCCGGGAG
Source organism: Varanus komodoensis (assembly GCF_004798865.1). NCBI lineage: Eukaryota > Metazoa > Chordata > Lepidosauria > Squamata > Varanidae > Varanus > Varanus komodoensis. Next base: position 1,343,484 of record NW_025335568.1, on the reverse strand, counting down.
CCCCCTTCTGACTCGCTCTGTTTCTCTGTTTCTCTGTTTTAAAATGTTATGCTATTATTGCCTGCCACCCTCCCTCGGAAGAGGGGCCACCTGGGGCCAGCTCTGAGAAGGGGAGCCCACCGAAGCTGGAGTGGGCAGTCCAGTCCGTGGCCAGCCCCCATGGAAGGATGTGTTCAGCACCGTGGGACGAGGCCGCCCAGCTCACGTGGGAGGCGACTTGGTCCAGGCCGCATCTGCGTGCGAACTTACCTACTTGTGCATTTGCAAACCGGCGTGCAAACCGGACCTCGGCTTTCCTTCAAAAGATGCACACTGCTGCAGCTCCCGCAAGGAGCCCTGTCACCAGCAGCTGTATCAACGCTCCCCACTGGGGGAAGTCCTGTTCAAATGCAGCACACGGGGGAAATGGCGGGCGGAGAATGCGCAAGGAGGCATGAATGCTGTGCTGGGGGAACATGCACAGCTATGCTTAGCGGGCTTCATGCAAATGTTTTTAACAAACCCACATCTCTGTGGATCGCATGAACTGAACTTGAGACGGAAGAAATTTGCCTCACTTCAGAAGAGCTGAATTTAAACTGGAAAAAGTGGAAATGGAGAGAGGCTGAAACGGACGGGCCCCTCACCAGCACGGTCTCTGACTGCAATTTCCACGGGCAGCGGGTGGCAAGCGGGTCCTGCTTCACTTGGGGGCCAATTCCAGTTGGGCTCAAGCCACTCCCGGGGGAAATTCGGCCACGTCCACATCATTACAGACTCCAAGTGGAAGGAGATGCAGCGCTTGATTTACCAAACTCCTACCGACGTGGATGGTGCTTGCATCCGAATGGTGCTGGCTTCCGTCATTTGGGAGCTGTCGGAGCTGCGTTGTTCGGAACGGAGAGCTTACGAGAAAGGAAAGCGTCTCGATCCAGAGAGGTACCTCTGCCACTCTACAGACTCTGGTGTGCCCGCAGCTGGACTCTTGTGTTCAGTTCTGGCCCCACATTACAAGAGGGATATAGCCAGGTCAGAATCGGTGCAGCGAAGGGCCAGTAGGGTGGCGGCCGGTTTGCAGGGGATGCCGTATGAGGGGAGGCTGAGGGAGCTGGGTCTCTTCAGCCTGGAGAAGGGGAGACTCAGAGGGGATCTGTTGGCGACATGCAGGTACATGAGGGAGTGCCACACAGAGGTGGGTCATGACCATTTTTCCCCTTCAGTGGAGGGCAGGACGTGCTCCAATGGAGCAAAGCTCAGGGAGCCAAGATTTAGGGTGGATGCCAGGAAGCACTTCCTGACAGTCAGGACCACGAGGGTGTGGAATGGGCTTCCACGGGAGGGGGTTGAGGTCCCACCGGTGCAGGTGTTCAAGGACAGGCTGGACGTGCGCATGGCGGGCATGTCGTGAGTGGAGCCGGCTGGAGCCGGGGGTCAGATTAGATGGCCCGGGAGGCCATCCAGGACTCGCCCTGTTTCTCTGAAAGCAGCTGCAGTGAAGGCAGGAGAGGGCACAGTCCTGCTGCTCCCGCAGCTGGTGCCCCCGAGCCTGGAGGCTGACGAGCATCCCACGCCCGCGGGGTCATGGTGCCGGCGTCTGCCCCCGCTGAGCCTCGCGCTGGACATGCCGGCCTGCATTGCGCCTGCTTCAGGCCCCCTGGGTTTAGCACGGGGGGGGGGGGGGGCCTGGGCGGCCAGTGGGATGTGGCGTGGCTCTGGGCCCCCAGCCTCTCCCATCCCAGCTCCTTGGCAAGCCGTTCCCCTGCCTGAGGCCCAGAGCAGGATCCTGGGGAGCACGTGCACGGCCCTTTCCCCGTGGGTGGCGAGGAGGCAGGGCAGGGGCTCGAAGGACCTCGGCCTGGACTCCAGAACGCCTGCAGTGTCCGGGTGCCGCTGAGCCCGTGCGGGGAGGCGGCCACCCAGTTAGACGGGGGCCTGGGAGATCTGGCCGCTGCCCCCCACTCATCCAGGGGGCTCAGCGGGTGCCTTCCTGCCAGACATCCCTCTCGGCCTCACCTGCCTCGCAGCGTGGTTGCCGCGAGGATAAGATCGGGAGGAGGCGAGGCTGGCGTTCCCCTCGGGTCCCTTGCAGGAGGAGAATTGGCGGGGAGAAGCGCCACGTGACCGTGCGAGCAGGAGTGCGCCTTGGTGACCCGTAGCATCGCCGCCCCAGAGCACTCCTTTGCACGCGGCTCCCACGGGAAAATCTAGACCGAACCCGCTAAATAGACCAGCGGCCACTCAAAATGCCCTGCACTTGGCTTAGATGGGAACGAACTAAGCGGAAGGTCTGATCCTGTGCACACTGGGGCTGAAAAATCTCCCTTGCATTGCCAGTGAATTTAATCTGGTTACATTGTCAGCCCTTACTTAACCATACGAAGGATTAAAATCAGCTAAAAGCGACAGTACAAAAATGCCACAGAGGTCCATATTTATCCAGGTCAGGTGCGCATGCTGTGTGGTGCGACAGCTTTTGTTTTGACCACCGTCAGGCCAGATCCAGGGCGGGGGGAGGCAGCAGGGACCCTTTCTGGGCTCATGTCCGGGTTTGTACTGACCACGCTTTGGCCTCGGGTGCCCCCTGAGCAGTGCCCAGGCGGTACCGGCTCCCCAGGAAGCCAACCACGCCCAGGGAAGCGGAGGCAGAAGGGCAGGAAGAGCCACGAGGCGGCAGATCGGTTCCCGAGGGAAGCCGCGGCCCTGAGCTGAGCTGGCCAGAGCTGAGCAGGGCTGCCCCGGCCACGGCGTTTCGAGGGCTTCCGTTCAGGGGTTCGCCATAAATCGCACGGAGCAGCAGCAACGGGAGAGGTGTGCACTTGTGAAAGGCCAAACGTGTTTTCTTACGTGCCGGGGGTCAGACTAGATGGCCCGGGAGGCCCCTTCTGACTTGCTCTGTTTCTATGTGTGCAAGTGGCTGTGGATACTCGGGGGTCCCAATTTTTAAAAAATGCTTTGTAACCAGAGACAGTCCTTCTAAGGAACCACTTTGGTGCTTCACAGGGACTGACAGCGGCCGACAAAACCAGGACTGAGAAAACTGGCTGTCCAGCTGGATTTCACAATCGACAACAACAGCAAACAAACAAACGGTAAACCAGCAGCCAACAGGAATGAATAACTTTACTGGATAAGTCTTCCAACTATTGCGAACAAACAAAAACAGAAAGAAATGAAGAACAAAAACAACAATTAAGCTAAAACTTTGCACTGATATTTAAAAGCTATATACGTATTGCCATTGAGAATAACATATTGAGATGTTACATTACAATTGTCAAGCAATTGCAATAGGTAGAAGCAATATAATTTGTGACGGTTGATAAAACCAACCCCACACCCACTCTCACTGCATATGGAAACGATTAGCGACGGCCGCTGGCCGTCCATCTGCGGGGAGCAGAACCGGCCTGCAACTGCAGCACGAGGCGACTGCCGGCACGTGTGGGAAGGCTGCGCTTTGTCAGAGTCATGAAACCACAATGAAGAACATGCACGCGGGGCTATACATGCTCAGGAGCCCGAAACATGCATTTAAACGTGGCTTGCGAGCACAGACAGACTTCCCGGGCATCCTCCGGGCGTCCTGAGGGTCATCAGTGGCCGTCCGACAGACGTGGCTGTCGCAGCGGCTTCTGCCGTCTCTGAAGACTGACGGGCTCGGGGGCCGAAGGGCCACCATGGACCCAGGTGGCTTGTGGTTGTGGCAGGGACGGGGCAAGGCCGTCAGTCCTCCGGTGCGGCCCCGGGGGCACCATGGGGTGGGGGACGGGGTGCAGGACAGCCAACGCGCCGTGGCTCATCACCAGTGGGGTGGCTCGATGCGGGAGCACCCCTGGGGCTGCCGACCTGCGTGGCTCCTTGGCTCAGAGCAGTCGGGCCTTCGTCTTCCTCTTGCCGGTCACTCGCCGCCGCCTGGGCGAGTTGGGTTATCGTGGCCACGGGCTGCTTTGGTGCCGCTTCGCCTGAGGCCGCTTGGCAGGCAGAAGGGGGCGTGTGCCCCCAGTGCCCCGCAAAATGGGACAGCCGAGGAGGAGCCCGAAGCGGTGTGCAGGGCCGATCTGGCGCAGCGGCCATCCTCGCCCCGCCTGGCCACTGCTCCCCCACCAGGAAGGGTGGCGAGGGCTAGGCGTTTGCCCAGACTCTGTTCTGGCAGCCCGTGCTCGGGTCTGCGATCGTGTTGCATATTCCTTAGACTTGGCAAAGTCTCGCCTTCTGCAAAATGTTATCAAAAACTCAAATTAATTCAGAAAACAACCGCCAGACCTACACGAGGCACAAGTATTGATTTTAACATGACTTTCACATTCCCCAGTCCGGCTCTTCAGGAAGTGAAGAGGGAGAGCGAAGGGAGTTTACTGCAGGGCTGGCCCACCTTGGACCCTGATAAATCTGCCAGACAATTTATTTGATCTTTGAACTCACGAGTCCCTTGGAGGCTGGCTCTGAAGTCTGCAAAAGTAATCAGATAATTAAAAAAACCCCTAATGCGACATAGGGCTGGTTCCCCTCCAGGTGAAATTTATAGCACTTAGTGGAAAATCACCAAGGATTAAAATGCTCTGAGTAGTTTTCGAGAAGCGTGGAGTGGGGAGGGTGCTGTGGGCATAAAGGTAAAAAAGCCCGGCAAGAACCGAAAGACAGATGGACGAGAAGGTGGGTATACGAGCAGGCAGAACAGCCAAGAAGCAGAAGCTTGGACGTCAGTGAAGCTGGGCTCAGAAATGGTGCTTCGGGGAGGGACAGTTCATGAAAAACCAGCTAGATAGGCAAATGTTTAGCTTTCTCATGCTGGTACCTCGTGTTTCTCTTTAGAGTCATGGAAGAGCAGAGCTGGAGGGGGCCATGAAGGCCATCGAGTCCAACCCCCTGCTGCTGCCGGACACCAAGTCACACCACCCCACGCAGGTGGCTGCCCAGTTGCTTTCTGAATGCCTCCAGTGTGGGAGCCCCCACCCCTCCGGGCAGCCGGTCCCACTGCCCCGTTGCTCTGGCCGTGAGGACGCTTCTCCTGACATCCAGCCTGGATCCGGGTCGCCACACCCTCCAGGAGGGCAGAGGCGTTGCCAGGCCTCCTCCCTCCGTGCAGTGCAGTCCTTGCTTCCTCCTCCCCAGGGGCCCCCTAGCCACAGGCCTCCTGGTGCATTCAGCAACCACAGGACCCTCCAGGGAACGGTGTGCTGCTCTCAGGCAGGGAGCCCAGCCGGCCAGGTGAGGCCGCTGCAGTGATCGCAGCCGAGCAGTGAACACCTGTGCGCACCTTGGCCTGTTCACATAGTGAGGCTCCATCTGTATTATTGCCCGGGAGCAAAGCTGTCGGGTACAGATCCATGCGGAGCCCGCATTCGGAGCGCGGGGCACAGCCCTGGTCTCCTCTGGAGATGCAACCGGCAACTGTTCAGCTGTTCATCACTCCGATGCGCCGTGGCACAGACCCAGCCAGCGCCGAAATTGCCCGCTGAGCCCCTGTTTTCTCCAGGTGTGTGGCCGGGGAGGGTGAGCACCACGCAGACGGCGGCACGTGGTAGGCCAGGCTCTTCCGGGCCGCTTCCTTAATTTAGAGCGCAGTCCTGGGGGCACTCAGCCCCTCGCTTGGAGGCTCGCACGCAGCCTGTGCCCCCCGCCAGCCGTGCTGGAGGCGCCTCCGCTTCAGGCCACGTGTGACACCTTTGCCCAGCCTCCTGGAACCTGTGCCAGCCCGGGGCCTGGCCTCCTCCTGCCCGCCCTGTCCCAGCCCTCCCCTGTCCCCCATCGGCGGCCCCGTTGCGACCTTGTGAGGGCAGGAGCGTGCCAGGTCGTTCCCTGCTGGGGGCGGGGGGGTGGGGGGTCAGCCGTGCAGTCGCAGGGCTGCAGCTCCTTGCCTCCACATGATGCCACAGCCTCTCGGAAGATGTCAGAAAGCTGTGCCCTTAACGACATTTTAATAACATCTTTAAAGGTAAACTTTTTCCAAGACCTGCAGTTCTTCTCCTGGAGTCTGCTTGCAAAACAGGGCTGGAATTTTCCTTGGAAATTATATTACGTGATCACATAACATTATTTCCAGGGACTGGAGGGGGAAAAGAACGGCTGTGAGTCATCGGAGGCGGCTGCAAATACAGAAAGGTTCTGTGTGGGGTTTTTTTAATGTCACGGTCATATTAGGTACACTTAAGAGGCCTAATTAAAGAGGCTGCTTTCTCATCCACGGTTGCTCTTGGCCAATTACTGGCAGCTAATTAGTTTAGCTTGACCTGGGAGAAAAGAGCACAGTGCAACTAGTTCTCTCTGGAGAGCGGAGGCTGCAGGCCTGGCCGGCTGTGGCGACGGGCCCACTGTCCGTCACCGGCTAGGCTGCTTTTCCCACCTTGACCATTGCCAGCAAGCACTAAGGCGACCGTTGCATAAATACACTTGCCTTGAATATATCCCGCCTTGTTAACGAAGGCTTTATGCCTCGTCCAAGAGCGTGAGCATCGGTTTATAAACCCGCAGGGCTGCTCCTGTGATTCGTTGCCCCAAGATCGCTGCACCTCTTTGCCCGATCCAATAACTTTAACTGGCAGAGAGCATGAACCAGTCTGTAACTGGTCTGTAAGTCCCTCCACGGCTGTCACAAAGAGGAAGGTCTCTCATCTCTTCTTGCTGATGGCAGAATGTAGGACACGGAATAATCGAGTCAAGCTGTGACAACCCAGGTTCAGGCTGGGTATCAGGAAAAGCTTCCTCACTCTCAGAGCGATAGGACAGGGGAACCAGCTGCCTGGAGGGGTGGGGGGCTCTCCCACACTGGAGGCATTCAAGGCGAAACTGGGCAGCCACCTGAGTGGGAGGGTGTGACTTGGTGTCCTGCAACAGCAGGGGGTGGACTGGATGGCCTTCATGGTCCCTTCTAACCCTACTATTCTATGATTCTTCACCACAGGTGCTCTGGGGTCTAATTTAGAACATTAGTCTGTTCTTCCTTCCTCTGCCTGGGAAACATGAGCGAACCGTGATGTTATTTTCATATTTCAGTATCTGATGCTCCACAGGGCCATTCAGAGGAAGTGGAGGGGGCACCGTGAGACACCTCCACAATGCGGAACTCCTCGCTGGGGTCTCTCAGCTTGGTCTGGGGGTCCTGGCTTGTGTCCCCTCACCCGACAAACAGCCTCAGCAGCACCAGCGCTGCCTAAAGCTGCTGACTGAGGCAGCCGCCATCCTGGGATACCGGGGGCTAGAGAAGTCGGGCGACCCACGCAGAGGCCCCGCAAGCTGCTGCTACTGAATCGAACAGCGTCCTGCCTGCTTCCCGGTCTTGACATGCCGTCTCTGTCTGGATTTTTTAAAGCAACGGCAAGTCACATCACCGGGGACGGGCATCCCCAGCCACGCCAGCTATGTGGGACCCAACTCCCAGCATCCCCAGCCAGCGCTGGGCATTGGCTGTTCCAGCAGGGCATGATGGGAGCTGCAGCCCCGGGTGGCTCCAGTTTGGGCGCGGCCTTGGTGGTCTCTCAAGACGGGGGTCGCTGGGACCTCCCTGCCATCGTGCCGCCTGGCAGATGCTCAGCCTGAGGTCTGCGCCACGCCGCCCGGCTCCGGGGGGCCGAGGCTAGCCAACGCAGCCTCCGGGGCCCCGCCTGCTCTTGCACTTTCTAAGGGTCCCTGAGCACCTGGCAATCATAGATTTACACGTCTTCCTTGAAATAACGTGTGTGGAAAAGCAATTCCCAGAAATGCCAGGAACCGGGCTGGACGCGCTCCACATTTCATTCATTGTGGGTTTTCATGCTATTCTGTCCCTTCTTTGGGACATGCTGGAAGGTTCTTTGGGAGGCCAGGCTGGTGCTTCTCTTTCAAGGTGAGCGGCTCCCCCTGAGGAAGGAGAGGAGCTGCCCTTTGGGGGACCGATCGGGCAGGTTCTGGGGAGCTGAGCCCAGTGGGGATTTCCTGGGGCCGTGGGCTCCACAGAGGCTCCTCACAAACTATGCCTCTCCCCTCCAGCAGTTTAGACGCTCTGGCAGAGGGGCTAACCTTTCGGGGACCTGCAGGTGAGGAACAGTTCAATCTACATCCATTCCGTCAGGATTTTATTAATTAAAAACCTTGTTATATATTCACATGATCAAGCAGGACAGAAGCCCCTTAAAATGTATTTTGAACATCTGGTTAAAGAACACAGCAGAAGCCCGATGACCAGAAAGACAACTAGGACAATTGTCCTGGCCACTGTGTGATCCCTGGTTGGCTGGGACTGCCCGTGTGGTCATGGCAGCAGGAGAGAGAAGGGCTGATGGGGAGGGGGCTGGGGCCAGGGAAGCGCTCTGTGCGGAAGGGGGGCCTGTGGGGCTCCCCCTGGGATCCCGCTCCCAGCCAAGCTGTTTGGCAAGCCAGGCCTCCCTCGTGCGACTGGCTGGCGTGTGTGAGTGTCGATTTTCGGCCACTGATGAGCTGCGCCACCAAGAGGCTGTGCTTTGCTGAGGAGCCACGGATGCCTCTGGGTGGCTAACACAGGTCAGACCCCAAAGTCAAGGAGGTAGATTTTAAGGCGAGGAGAGAAGATTAAGGCTTTGGTACAGAGTGAGCCCTTAATTAGATCAATCCAATTAAGCTTGGAGCAACAGCAATGCATTGTTGTCCTCACCCATCATCAGAGAGCTCTTGTGTGACAATGAAATAAAAACAGAGCTACGGGGAGAGGAAATGGGGGGTGGGGTGAGAGAGGATCAGTTGGAAGGCTCTGTGGGGACAAGGCCACGCCATGCCACGCCTGAATAAAGCCCATTTTAGCACCTGAAATCATTCCCAAAACAGTTAGGAAAAAGACACTCTGAGATACTGACTTCTCCAGCTGTTGGTGCGCAGAGCACGCCCGGCCCCGGGCAGCCTTCCCACATGGGTGACCTTCCAGATCAAAAGCTTCCGCAATTCTCAACCGATTGTGCCGCCAAGGGTGGCAGTTGTCTTCCCATTGCTGCAATAATGGCCTTCCAACTCTCAAAAGGGCAAGAAGGAGCCCTTCCTGCCAACTTTACCTGGAGTGCCAAGAGATGGAAGGATAATTTGCGCTTGGTCTGCACCTCCCTGCATTTCTCAGCACCGGCCAAAGCATCAGGAGGGCCCCAGATGGAGAAGGACTGGCCTGGATGTCCCAGGAGGCCGCTGGACGGAGGTTCCTGTCCTTCGTGGCCATACATCCCTGCTCCCGTACCTACTGATCATGGCGGCCCTTCGGGGAGACTTTCCCCACCAGAATCCTGGACGGGACCTTTGAGAACCTGCCCTGGGGGGCTTGACTGGAGCAGCAGCTCCGCAATCCAGCCTTTGGGTTCCCGGTCCCAGAGGCCCTGTTCATTGCACACCAAGGGACTGGTCCTCATGACGTCGGGGGAGAATCCTCAGAGCCTCTTCCATCATCTGTGAGACTCCATCTGGAGAAGAGCCAGGACGGCTAATGTTGTCCCGATCTACAAGAAAGGGGGAAAAGGAGATATGTTAGGCGATACTCTAGCACTCCACAAGGGCCTATCACAAAGAAGGGAGGCCAGGTTCTCGTCTCGTCCAGCCCAGAGTGCAGGACTCGGAATAGCGGAGTTCGGTGAAGAGAGACCAGGCTGAGACGAGGCACCGCAGGGATTTCCTGAGGGTCAGGGCAGTGCGGCAGTGGAGCCTCTGAGCTGGGGCAGCGGCGGGCTCTCCCTCGCTGGAGGCGCTCGGCACGCGCCCGGACAGTCCCCGAGTGGCTTGGTGTCCTGCGACAGCAGGGGGCTGGACCCGAGGGCCTTCTGGCCCCTTCCGACTCTACTACTCTATGACCGCATGATTTAAGAAATGGGGATTCTAGAAACAAGGCTGTGAGACACGAGTCTAAAAGGGAGCACAGCTGAGCTCCCTGGTAACCGTCTATTTTGAAAAACACGGCAGGAGAGCCATCTCACTGGCACTCGTCTGGATGTGCGTGTCCTCCGTCGGTGCTCCAAGAGAAAAGACATTGATTGGTGCACTGCTTGGGACACAGAGACGCACGTGGGCAGAGAGACAGAGCTGCACCGGCCTGTGCGGAACACTCAGGCACTTGGGCGTTGGCGTCAGCGTTGTCTGCTTGTTTTCTTTCCTTTGCATCCCACCCTTCAGAGACCTGGTTGCACAGTTAGCATGAATCAGACGAAGGAACCGCGTAAACTGACGGCTCCAAGGGACGATTTGGCGCCCGGCGTCCCAGGGTGTGACACGGCCACGCTCGAGAAAGGCTCGGCGAGGTCCCCACGGGCGCCTGCGAGGAACGGTTCTGAGGTGGCGCAAGTCGGCTGAAATGAACGAAGGGGACATGTGAAGGTGTCAGGCAGGAAATCGGTGAAGACCAAGCATCAAGTTCCCAAAGGCAGCGAGCAAGAATTCTGGACCACGTCCAGGAAGGAACGCTGTGCCGATGGAGGCAGGCTGGAGAACTCGCAGGCCGGCGAGAGGAATCCCTTCCGAGAGGTCTCCCGCCCACGGGGAGGCGTTCACTCCAGGAATGATTTCCAGACACCCGAGACCCACCAACGCGTGTGCTTGGGTGGTTTCTCTGGAACATTCCCCCCAGCGCATGGTCTCTGTCTCGCTAATGCAGATCAGCCCTCCATGTTGCAACTTGAGGCAACGGGGGCGAACCAGGCATGTTCCCGGCCCCCACTTCCCTCCGCAGACTCCGGGGCTGGGAGCACACGTGCCGATCAATCGGGGCGACGCCAGGCGAGCCCTGCGGCAGGCGGCGCTCGTCCGCGGGCAGCGCCGTGCCCGTCAGCCCACCGTGCGGCTGCAGCCCTGCATGGTGGACCCTTGTCAGCCACCGGCAGAAGTGACGGCTTCGCTCTCTTCACTCGAGAACGTGGGAAATCCATCCTGCACCAGTCCGGTGGTCCACCCAGGCCAGCGCTCTGTTCACACGAGATGCCCACAGGATCCCTCGGGCAGGATGGGTGCGAGAGCCCCCCTCTGCCCAGGCTGCCCGGCAACCCGTCTGGGCAGGCCTGCCACCCTCATGGCCAGAGGTAGCCGCTGGGGGCCCCCTCCCTCCCCCAGGAGCAGCCTGCTCGCCTTCGCGGCCACCCAGGTTGGCGGCCAGCACCACTTCCGGCGGCCGCGAGTTCCATAGTTTAAAGACACCGTGTCCCAAGAAGTCCTTCCTTTCCTCAGTGCTAAACTTCCCCCCATCGGCGTCATGGTGACCCCTTTGGGGCGAGTGTTATGGGAACGGAGAAAAAGGTCTCCCCCTCGACTTTCTCCACACTGCGCACAATTTCGCACTCCTTGCACTCGTTTCCTCCACTTTTCTCTCAACAGAGCAACTCGGTGGTGGTGCCCTTTCCTCCGACCCGTTGATCATTTTTCTTTCCCTTCTTCACACTTTTTACAGCAATAATGTTGTTTGCAGGTTTGGTGATCAGAACTGCACACGATATTCGAAGAGCAGCCGCAGCAAAGATTGGTATTGGGGGTGGGGGGTAGAATCTGGGCAGTTTTTCAGTTCCTTTCCTAGCATGGGAGTTCGCCTTTTTCGTAGGAACTGCCCACAAAAAAAAAATTGGGGATATTTTGCCCCCCAGGGTATCACTTTGCACTTCCTTATGCTGAACCGCATTTGGCTCGTGATACCTGTTCTCCCAGCTTGGAGCGCCTCGCAATCTTTTAACCACCTTAAATATTTTGGTGTCATCAGCAAACCTGGCCGGGTCACTGCTCATTCTGAATTCCATATTATTTTTGAATAGGTTGAAAAGTGTTGGCCCTAATGCAGCGCTGTGGGACCCCCACCCCGTCCACATGTTCATCGGCTCCCTCAAAGAGCTCCTGCCTCTCCTGCAGGACTCCGGTTGGCCCATTTTTCCGCAGGGCTTGTCCCTCCGTGCGCTTGCTGGCTCTGTCGTTAACGACACTCTCAGGTAACTCAGGTTGTTTACTGGGGATGGATGTTAAGCTAACTGGCTTGTGGTTCCCCAGATCCCTCCCACCTAGAACCCTTAAAAAAATTAGTTAGCTAATGACTTGGTGAGTTTTAAGTGGGTACAAGAAATGGAAGCAGATCTGCCCTGGGCTTCCCAGAATTTGAGGCTACGGCAGTTTTTTCTGAAAGAAAATACTGTTTCAAGATGGCTGCCAGCTGCTCCCGCTCCATCTGGAGCCACACAGAGCTTGCTCTCTCTCTCTCTCTCTGTTTGCGTTTAAGAAGATTCCTCCCAGGAGAAATTTCTCCGGTCTCACAGAAAGTTCTACAGAAGCCTGTCGCCTGTTTTACATGCTGAATGGAATGGCACTGCAGGCAAAACTCAGTCGTGACACCTTGGTGCCTGATGCCAGCTCCTGCTCCCAGAAAAGTTCCTGCATTCTTGGATCCTTCTCCGATGTTTTGCTCGACCAGGGCTTGGCGTCCGAATCAGGCTCAGGTTCTGCTCTGAAGGGAACTTGGTGGCCAGGCCATTTCCAGTGCTTGCTTGGCTTCAGAAGGGAAACCCTAAACTTCCTGCCATACGTATGGCTTTAAAATTGGCCGGTTTCTCCTCTTTGGGGCAGCTCCTCCTCCATCTCCGGCACGGATTTGCTCAGATAACTCCAAGTTATCCTCACGATTCCTTGGATTTGGACAGCTCAGAACAAGTGAGTTGCTGGACGGAGCAGCACGAGCTTCAGGCCCGGGTCTCAGCCAGTGGCCTCAGCATGAACCCAGAATCCCGGCCTCTGAGGAACAACTGTGAAAAATCAAGGCCGATCATTTCCATTTTTCTTCCTGACGCCTTTGGCTCTGCGGGCCTGTCCCCCGCCCTCCCTGAACTCTTTTTTCCTCCCTCGTTTGTTTTCTCAGTTGCAAGAAAAATCAGCACTGAAAAATTCGGTGATCCAGACCATAGGAAGATATGCTGATCATGGAGGCTCCCTCGGGGTGTTTCTAAATCATTCCGAGTGAGAAGGCTTTCTTCACCCCGAGAGCCCTGCGCCCGGATCCTGGGCAGGCGTCCTTGGCAGAGCGGCCTCGCATGCAGTTCTAGGCAGCACCGACTGGGGGCGCCATTGCAAAGAAATTCCACAGGCGCCTCCAGCGGTTCCCAAGACTTTTCTGCTGGCTTAAAAGTCGCTTCAGTTGGAGGGATGAAGTGAGTATGGATGAGCAGGAAAGTCCCCTGAAGGCCGCCGGGATGACTTGCCCTGTTCCCAGTATTCCCAAGGTACCAGACGTGTTCCAAGGTACCTTTCCACTGGGTCAGAGCTCTGGGAAAGCCCCATCCCTTCAAGTCTTTTGGCAGTATTTTAAAGATGGGACTACTCCAAGAAGTGCCGAGGCCTTTGTTGGGATGTCGTGACCTTTTGTGGAGAAGGTGTTTGCTCACTGCACGTGCCCAACGGCACTTCCTTCTTCGTAAGGACTTTGGATGTCCGAAGCACCTGGGCAGAGCGATTGGACCCTCCCCGCCCCCTTTTAGGCTGCCAACTTGCTACAAATGGGTGTGAACCACTCCATATTCGATTGTGCTTTTGCTAATGAGGCATCCAATCCAGAGCGTCTGAGCTGGTGCTTAGAAAAGAAACATAGGAACAGAGCGAGTCAGAAGGGGCCTCCCGGGCCATCTAGTCTGACCCCTCTGCTCCAGCTGGCACCACTCATGACATGCCCACCATGCGCATGACCAGCCTATCCTTGAAAACTCTCACTGACACGGCTTCGACTGCCTCCTGTGGAAGCCCATTCACAAGACTAGCCCTCATGAACAGGCCGAAGGCATACCAGATCGCCCTCTTCTCCCAGGGTCCGGCCTGTTGCTTGTGGGAAGCCCAAGCAGGGCAGGGGGGCGCAGCTCAGCGTTCACTCGATCAGCAACCTGGTTTGCATTTGCCTTTCTATACAGGGAGAGAAAACTGTCGACTGACTGAGGTAAAGGCTTCATGCCTGAGCCCCCCCGCCCCCCCCCCCCCGTGCCCCATACACCCAGGAGGCATCTTGCTCTGGCTGGAGGAGGGAGACCGAGAGAGGGGCTCCAAGTGGTGGAGGGACCGTGTGGGCCGCGGGTTCAGCCCCCTGCCCGAGAGCCAAGCCCTGCCTCGGAGCAGCGCCACGGGCTGCATTCCAGTGGCAGGAAGAACCGGAGCCGGGCGGCTTTCTGAAGAAGTGCGTTCTGGTCAGTGGCGACGCCTCTGAAGGGGCAGCCCACCCTTTCCGAATGGGTGCCGGTGGCCGGGAGGAGCGGGCTGGCAAAGGGCCTGCCACGGGGCGCGGATCGGGGCCCCTCCGCCTGGCCGAGCGCACGAGGGCAGGGAGCAGGGGAAGCCGCGGCGCCCGGCGAGGAAACGCAAAGCGCGCTCCGGCATCTCAGGTCCGCCTCGGCCGTGGCGCCGCGTGGCGCGCCCATGCGCCTCATTCGGGCGGGGACTCACTGGGCGAGAGGGGACCGGGTGCCCTGGCTCGGCGCCGGCCCGGGCAGCGGGAGGCCGGCTCGGCCCACGAGAACCAGGCCCGCGGCGGCGAGCGCAACCGGCAGACGCGCGCACCTCCTGCCGCCCGCAGCGGGGCGGGCGCAGCAGGTTCCGGGGCAGCGGGGCGCGCGCGGAGGGGCGCGCAGGGGGAGCGCCCTGGGCTTCTGCGAAGCGGCGCAGGGCCGGGGCTGCCCTGAACCTGTCCTGGCAGGGGCAAACCGAGCCCATTCTACTAAGACAGGAGAGGAGTGGACGGCTCCCGCAATTGCCCCAGAGCAGCCCAAAGGGGGCAGGTGCCGCCGCGCTGTCTGTGTTCCCCGGCACCCGCCAGTCCGAGGGGTTGGTGGCGTCAGGGCAGGGCAGGGCCAGGGTCAGGGATGTGGGGGTGGCCCAGAGGCTGGCAAAGGGCCCCCACTGGGTGCGGGCCCGGCCAGGCAGCCCCCTGCGCGGGCTGCTGGCCCAGGTGGAGTGGCTCAGAATGCGGGGCCATGGGAGGGAGCGCTGCCCGGCCTGGGGCGGGGTGTGCGAGCCACTCTTCCAGCGCAGAGGCCCTCGCGGCGCCCCGAGTGCATCGGCGAAATAGCGGCGTGAGCTTGCGCGGGGCGGGGGGGGGGAGAAGGGAAGGGGCAGGCGCGGGGAAGGAGGGCCGGGCTGCCCGCGCGGCTCCTTCTCCGTGGGAAACGCTTCTCCGGCCGCGCGAGGCTTGGCGGGGGTCTTGTCCGGGCTGGGACGGCCCCACGCGGCCGGAAAGGGGGACCCCAAGGGCCCTCGCCGTCCCAGCAGGGGCGCAGGCGTGCGGGCTGCGGAAGGGCCGGCGGGGAGCCCCGCTGCCCCGACGCGCCCCTCGGCCTTCACTGCCGTTGGTCCGTCACTTCACAGGCCGCCCGTGCCGGCCGGGGAGCCCAAAGGCACGGAGGCCTGGAGCGGGGCGCGATCCGTGCCCAGCCTGTGCATACTGGCTATCCCGCCGCGGGGGCCGGACGCGCCCTCGGCTCCCGGAGCTGCGCCTCTCCTGCGGCAGGAGGCGTTTCGAAGCTCGCCGCGCCGGGTCGCCGCGCTCTGCGCCTCGCTCGCTCGGGCCCCCGAGCAAAGCGCGGCGCTCTTCACCTCCCCCTGCAAGTCCCGGCGCAAAGCGGCAGCGCCGCCGCCTTCCCAGGCGGTCCCTTCCCGCGGGAGCCCAAGAGGCTTCTCTGGCCGGCGCTGAGGCTCTGCGGGGACCGAGGGGTCGCGGCGCCCGGCCCCGGACGCGCACGCCCAGCCGCACCCCGCGCGCAGGGGCCGCGAGGGGGGCCTCGAGCATTTTGCGCGCATGTCCGGCTCTCCCGCACAGCCGGGCAGATGGTTTAGGGACACCCGAATCCCTGTGCCTGCCCGGAACGAGGCGAGGCCTCGGGCTTGCTCTCCGGAAGACCCGGGCTGCCTCCTTTTCCCGGGTTGCCAGCTGAAGGCAAGCGTGGCGGTGGGCACTTCCGTTCTCCAGGGGTCTTCCGAAATCTATCCCACTCGTGTTTTGGGGATTGTCAGGCAACTTTGATGGAACTGGAATATTTTTTAGGCCAGGGGAGGGGGGATGTACAAAATTCTCTCTCTCCATTTTGTTCCTAAAGAGGGATAGTGTTGATACATTGCCACACACAATAACACCTGGTTTGTGAGGCTGTGGCATCCACTTGGCGTGGAAAAAGCTGCTCCACTCACAGATGGGAGGGGGCAATGAAATCTTACCAGACGCATTTGAAACTGGGTGGGTTCCTCCAACACCCCTGCAGGGGAGTGTCTTTCACTGCTGGCTGGGACTTGGGCTACAAATCCCACCATCCTGAGCAAGAAAGTGATGCTGCAGGCGCTCTGCCATCAGAAGGAAGCCTCTGTCCCCATCAGTTTATTTCTCATGGGCACTCTCATTTTCTCACCTCATGGTCCGGATAAGGGGCTGCGTGACCAGGTGCAGAAATCTGTTGGCAGAGACGACTGAAGAAAGTAGATGAAACCAGAGAGGGGAGGGCTCGGAAAGAGTCACTGAGTCATAACAGATGGTCCCTCGCCCCTCCCTGGCTGAATTCATGAGACAGGAGGGCCAAATCAGGCCAAGCTTCTAAGGCGATGAAACATCAACTACTACTCAAGATACCGATGGTGCTGCTCTTTTTATATGCACACAGTCCTGGCTAAAAGGAATCGTGTTTGTCTCTGCCCAGGTGCTAGGCAGGTCTCCCCACCTTTGAGAGCCCTTTTGACCCTAAACCCTCCAGGGCATCAAAACCTGCCCATCAGCCCTGCACCCTGCGCAGCCATTGTCAGGCAACCTAAGGGCCACTTTAAGAACGCCAGAAACCAACTAACCGTTTGTGCGATTCCACGAAGAACCGTGTGCACAGCTGGGGTTTTCGCAGTAGCTGTTTTGCACCCGGGCAAGTCACTGCCAGTTCACACTGAAAGCTGTCAAAGACCGTGTAGGCTGCCCCTTCGGCACATGGGAGGTGCTTGGATGAAGCGTCTTCCTCCCTGTGATTGTCACTGTGGTGTGGGGGGCACTGGGGGTCCCATGACAGCGCCTGACGACCGAATGCATTCGAAAGGACTCAACAGCTGCAGGCAGATTGCTGGGGAATTGTTGCTCTCAAGACTTGTTTGTGTTCATTCCCGTGTCTTATAAAGTGATCCCGTGCAATTTCTTGGTGTGAGAAGGGCCAGCTGCTACGCATGCAGTGATAAGACGGATGGAGCGGGTGTGGGAGAAAGGTGCAGCTCCGGGGGACCGGGGCGCAGGGCCAGGGGGCCGCACCAGCGTTACCCTGGGCATTCCCAAGGTTTGCAAGTTCCCTGACCGTTCTAAGGCATCCGGTTGGGGGCTGGCTGGGGCAGCAGAGGCTATGCCAGAAGCGTGTGGTGGCCCTAAAAGGAGCAGAAGAGGAAAAGATTCCCAGTTGCTTTGGCCTGAGATTCGCAGCTGGACTTCAGCTGGAAACACGCTCATAAAAGTGGCCCTCACAGTGCGTGACCTGGCGCTTCCTGAGGCAGGCCTTTCGTTCCAGATCTGCATATTTTAGTAGGCATTTTGCTTTTTTGGCAACCGGGAGGCAAGGTTGGGCCGGACCAAGCTTGAACCCAAAGGAGCCAGCGCAGAGTCCAAGCAGAGCGGGCGGTTCTCTAGTTCCCCAGACCCTCCCGCACTGAAGTCCCAAATGGGGCACTGACCAGGCCTGTGCGTCTCTCCAGCCCTGCCCTCTGCTCCCTGGAGCCCCTGCATCTAGAGGTGCAAGTGGGCTTCTCTGATCAGTTTGCAGGTGTCCCCCCCCCCCATCTCCAGCCAGCCACGAAGCATCCGTGGACTGGTGCAGAATGCCGTGCCCCAAACCTTGCCCAGAGCCAGCTGCAAGGAGTGTGCCCTTGGCTCCCCATCTGTGTTGGGGCACCCAACGTCCAGGGTGCTGGCTGTGCACTTCAGAGCCCTCCGTGGCTTGGGACGTGGCTGCCTGCGCCCTCCGGAGCCTGCCTGGCCACGGTCCCTTGGAGAGGCAGCCTTCCCCTGCCCAGCCGTCCCAGGGCCGGGCCGTGGGTGCCCAGAACACTTGGGCAGCGCCCCCGGTGGCAGCACCTAGGCTGCAAAGCCCTCTGCCAAGGGGGCCCCCTGAGTGCCCGCAGCATGGCCTTTCTGCAGGGGGCTGAGGCGGCCCGCCCGGGCACTTCCAGGCACCGGCTCAGGCAAGTGCGTTGTTTGCAGGCCTCTTTTGTTGCCTGGACGAGGTTGGACTGGTTGCTGCTGCTGCGCTCTGTACTTCCTTCCTCTCATGAACTTGATGCAATTGTGTCTTCTCATTTAAAAAACCTTTTGAAATTTATTTTCACACAGTGCAGTAAGAAAGGAAAGACGATAGGAAAGGCATGGGGCACCGTGCTTCTCAGGGCAACTGCTTTCGCTGTGCTGGTGGCTCCTGCGTTCCTGCATTGCTGGCCACCTCGAGCGCTTTTCAGTGGAAGGATGGAGTGTCGGTTGTGTTCGTGTGGAAGAAGGAAGGAACGAGCAGGCGCATTTCCCCGGCCGGGCTTCAGATGCCGGGGTACCTGGCGAGCCCCTCCCTCCTTGGCCCTCGCCTTGGTGACCTCAGCCCTCCCCGGGGAGTGGGGGCAGTCAAGACGCAGGGTTCCCTACACGCCTGAACTTCAGGTCGGTAATTGTGGGGGCGGCTCGTCTGAAGTGGCCCCAAGGCAGCGGCAAGGGGGCCAGCGACGTCTCTTGAATCTCATCCCAGCCCCAGGTACTCGCCATTGCCTGCTGCCTGTACAGACGGACATGCGTTGTGGGGGGGGGGCTCCATCCTGCCCTCCTCTTCTCTGGGAGCCCCCTCCATGTCCCTGCATTTGCCAAGGCGACTCTGGAGGCCTGCTGCAAAGGATTCTGGGGCTGCCCGGCAGGGCTGGGAGTCGGGGCCAGCGAAGCACTCCCAAGCCCAGCTCTCTTCACGGCAGCAGTGCAGCGCAACTCGGACTCGACTCGGGCGCAGCCAGCGAGCGCCTCGACTCGGGATTTCTGCTGTCTTCATGACCGGGTTGCTGCACGCCTGCTTCTGACGTGCAGCTGGACCTCCCGGGGCATTTCCGGCGGAAGGCCCCGGCGACGCGCGGAAGGCAGGCGTGAGCCTAGCAGAGGTGGAGCGAGGGAAGGAGGGCGTCGCAGGGGCGGGGGTCCTGAGGCGGGGAGGGCTTCGCCCCGTTCCGGCGCATGTTGCCCTCCTCAGCAGGAAGCACGAGAGCTGCGCCGTCCACCGCCCCGGCTCTGCTCCCGGCGAAATGAGCCACAGCAGCTTCAAGAACTCGCCGGTGGGGATGGGGGCTTCCCAAAGTGGCGGTGGGTTCCACACCCTGCTCAGCCACAGCATGGCACATCTTTGCTTAAGTAGCCCTCGGCCAAAGCGAAGGACTTCGGTGCATCGCAGAGAGTGCACAGGGGGGCTGCAACAGCCCCCTGCCCCAGCCAGCGCCACCCTTCCTCCTGTTCAAGTTGGCTCCTGGGACATGGGAGGAGACACGAGCCTCGACTTGAAAACGTCTCGCAGTGATCTGAGACTTGACTCTGACTCGAAAGCGGAAGCTTGAGTTGGACTGGAGAACAACGAGCTGTCCCCGGCATGGGTTTGGTGGTTGGAACGTGTTTCGAATGGGCAGAAAGGATGAGCTGGGCAGAAAAAGCTCCTCAGGGAAGGCTTTTTCAAAATCGCCCTCTTTTCAATGGAACATTCGCCCTATATTAGGGTTGGGGGTGTGCACCACGGTAGGGTTAGGGTTAGAAAAACGAGGTGTCCAGGCATGATTTTGATGGGTGGAATGTGTTTAGAATGGGCAGAAAGGATGAGATGTGCAGAAAAAGCTACTCAAGGAAGGCCTTTTCAAAATCGCCCTCTTTTCAATGGAACATTCGCCCTATATTAGGGTTGGGGGAGTGCACCAGGGTAGAGTTAGGGTTGGGAAACCGAGGTGTCCCGGCATAGTTCTGATGGATGGAAAGTGACTAGAATGGGGAGAAATGATGAGCTGTACAGAAAAAGCTACTCAAGGAAGGCTTTCCCAAATCAGATTATTCTCAATGGAACATTAGCCCGATATTAGGGTTAGGGGTGGGAACTAGGGTGGAGTTAGGGTTAGGAAAACAAGGTGTCCTGGCATGGTTCTGATGGTTGGAATGTGATTAGAATGGGCAGAAATGATGAGCAGTGCAGAAAAAGTTAAGGCTTTTTCAAAAATGCAGTATTTTCAATGGACCTTTAGCCCTATATTAGGGTTAGAGGTGTGCACCAGGGTAGGGTTAGGGTTAGAAAAAGGAGGTGTCCTGGCATGGGTTTGGTGGTTGGAATGTGTTTAGAATGGGCAGAAAGGATGAGCTGTGCAGAAAAAGCTGCTCAAGGGAAGCTTTTCCAAAATTGCCCCTTTTTCTATGGAAATTTAGCCCTATATTAGGGTTGGGGGTGTGCACCAGGGTAGGGTTAGGGTTAGGAAAACGAGGTGTCCTGGCATGGGTTTGGTGGTTGGAATGTGTTTTGGGCAGAAACGATGAGCTGTGCAGAAAAAGCTACTCACGGAAGGCTTTTTCAAAATTGCAGTATTTTCAATGGGACATTAGCCCGATATTAGGGTTAGGGGTGTGCACCAGGGTAGGGTTAGGGTTAGGAAAACGAGGTGTCCTGGCATGGTTCTGATGGTTGGAACGTGATTAGAATGGGGGGATATGATGAGCTGTGCAGAAAAAGCTACTCACGGAAGGCCTTTTCAAAATTGCATTATTTTCAATGGAATATTAGCCCGATATTAGGGTTACGGGTGTGCACCGGGGTATGGCTAGGGTTAGAAAAAGGAGGTTTCCTGGCATGGGTTTGGTGGTTGGAATGCGTTTAGAATGGGCAGAAATGGAGAGCAGTGCAGAAAAAGCTCCTCAAGGAGGGCTTGTTCAAAATCGCCCTTTTTTCTAAGGAAATGCAGCCCTGTATTAGGGTTGGGGGAGCGCACCAGTTTAGGGTAGGGGCAGGAAATCGAGGTTTCCTGGCCTGGTTAGGAAGGTTGGAACCTGATTAGAATGGGCAGAAATGATGAGCTGTGCAGAAAAAGTTACTCATGAAGGCTTTTTCAAAATTGCATTATTTTCAATTGATCTCTAGCCCTATTTTAGGGTTAGGGGTGTGCACCAGGGTAGGGTTAGGGTTAGAAAAAGGAGGTGTCCTGGCATGGTTTTGGTGGTTGGAATGTGTTTAGAATGGGCAGAAATGATGAGCAGTGCAGGAAATGCTACTCCAGGACGGCTTTTTCAAAGTCGCCCTCTTTTCAATTGCACTTTAGCCCTGCATTAGGGTCAGGGGAGCGCCCCTGGGTAGGGTTAGCCCAGTGGTGGCGAACCTGTGGCTTGCATGCAGCATCGGGCGCACCGAACCCTTTCTGTTGGCATATGAGCGAGTCACCCCAGCATCTTCCCCGCAGCCGAGCACCAGAGAACAGCGTGCACAGGAGCCGTGCGCGTGCTTCGGATGGAGTAGCAGTGCCATGCAATGATGTCACAAGCCGTGACTCGTTAGCCGTGACTCCTCCGAGCCTTTGCATGGCCAGTCAGTGCTCTGCCAAGGATATATCGGTATATTTGCTCGGCTTGGGTGTGAGGTGTTTTTTCACTTCAGCCTCAGTTTTCTGGTTTTATCGCCGCATTGTCATTTGGGATAAATAAGTAGGTTTTAAGTTGCATTTTGGACACTGGGTCTCTAAAAGGTTCTCCATCCCTGCCCTAACCGATGCCACAGGTTATGCTTTTGCAGGTAGAACATGCGTGAGAGAGCCGTGTTCTCCCCGGACCTGGAAGTTGGGGTGTGCATGTTCTGGCGTCTTGTGTGGGAAGGGAGCTGCCTCCAGCCTGCCCTGGCAGCCCCTCTGGCTGCAGGATCTGGGTAGCAGCACAAGCTGGACGGGTCTCCCTTGGTGCCGGACCTGGTGAGCCACGCCTGGTCAGACGGGACAGGAGGAGGCTGCGGACGGACAAACAGACGGAGCCTCTGACTCATTCCAGGCCGCCTCTTACGCCAAGTGGGAGAAAGACGAGTGTGTCCTGCGGGAGCCAATGGGGTCTTAAGTGAGCTTAATGCGGGTGTGTTGGCCTTAGGGCACTTTTTCAAACCGAAATTCAGCTCAGCTCAAAGAGGTGGGGGCCTGAGCGGGGAGGCCGAGCCTGTGCTGCTCGCCGAGGGTGCCCCTTTCGCCTGCAGCTTGGGATCTCCCGCGCAAACCGTCTTTCCAGCCCTCGCGGGCTATCCGGAGCTGGACAGGTGGGCCTGAGGTAGCCCCCCCCCCCCCCCCCACCCCGGGATGTGTGAGAAATTCATTTCCGTTCAATCCGTGATCAGGATTCAGCCAGTTTGCACCTCCTGGATCAAAGCCGGGTCTGGATGCCCTTGGCAGTCTGTCCGTCGTTTTCCAAGCTTGCAGTGTGATGTTTGGATGAAAGCAAATGTGTTTGACACATATGTAAGTTTGGAAAAAGGCACATAAAAGCCGTGCTTTTGAAAAGTGTTCACAAAGATACTTTAACCGATGGGGGAAGAATGCTTGCATTTCAAAGAAGTGCAGAGTTGACACACATGCTTACAAAAAACCTCATAAAATACTGCGGATTTTCCTGAGACGAGACAAAATCCCCCGCCGTCTGATGTGGCTTGCGTCAGAAGAAGCCTTGGGATGGGACTTGGGGAACTTCAGAAGGTCGCGTTGGCCGGTGTACAGATCCCTGCTCCACACGTGCGCACGCAAACACACGCACTGCCGTTTCCCTCGGGGACTGTCAGAATCCTCATGCGCCAGAAGAGACAAAAGGGAACATGGGACAGATCAGTGCAAATGTCGGTGAAAATGGGACCGTGTGGGGAGAAGGGCGGACGAGCGTGTGGAAGGGGTTGTGCGCAGGTCCAGCTCCAGGCAGGGCCTGGGAAACTCCCCCCCGAAACCCCGAGGAGCCGCGGCTGCCAGTCAGTGCTGGCAATAGTGGTCTAGGGGGGCCAGGGGAGCAGGGCGACTCCGGCGAAGGCGGTTTCTGAGGTCCCCGGACACTTGTTTATTTGTTTTCGGTACCATCTCAACAGCCGCAGCTCTCCAGGTGGTTGACGATGACACATACAAATATAGTGTAAAATAGGGACCACATAAAAACAGCATAAGCAGATCATCACGCAAACATTTAAAACCAAATTTGAAGCACCTATAAAGGATTAAAATAGCCTGAGCAAAGTAAATCTTCAGTGTTTAATGTGGGTGCTGCACAGACGGGGGGCAGCACAGGGAAAGCCCGCCCCGTTGCCACCCTCTGAGTGCCACTGGCTGAACATAGTGTCTGAGGGGAAGATGGCCAGGAGAGGAGCCCCCGGCGGCCTCGTGGTCCCACGCCGTGGAGAGCTCCGCAGGTCAAAACCGGCACCTAGAAGTGGGCCTGGAAACATGCAGGCCGCCAGCGTGGGTGGGCCAGAAACGGCCCTACGTGGCTGGGCCTGTGGGTCCTGGTCACTAATCCGGCTGCTGCGTTGCTCCCGGAGAGCACCTTCTGAACCGTCTTCAAGGGCAGCCCCACACAGAGCACACTGCAGCAGTCCAGCTTAGAGTTCACCAGCGTGTGGATGGCGGAAGTCAGGCTGTCCTTGTCCAGGTAGGGGTGTAGCTGGAGGAAGGGTTAGGGGCGTGCCCCCCCTCCCGGGACGGATTGAGCACCCCCAGCAGTCAGAGGAACACCCGCCAGCAGCATCCCAGTCCGGTCTGAAGTGAGCATCAGCCCAGGAGCCCTCGGCCAGGCCCTTGCCAGGGCTGCGCACATCCACAGCCTCACCTGCTGAAGGTCAGAGGGCGAGAGAGGGCTGCCCAGAGCACTCTCCCTGCACACCGCCCCTGGGCTGAGCTGCCTCCTGCTTGCCTCCCGCCCTCTCAGCCCGTGCTTCCAAGTTCCTCCTCGCAGGAGCCCCTCTTCTGGAGGCACTGGGAAGCCGGGGGAGCTGCCATGGCCCCCAGCAGAGCCTCTGGTGGGCTGCAAGGCACCCAAGGGCTGAGCAAGGTGGGATCGCTGGCCTCCCCTCTCCCCGGATCCAAGCGTGCCGCGTGGCCGGCACTGAGGCCGAGAGGGAGAAGCCCGCCCTGCCCTGCCCCGCCCCACCCGGGATGCCTGTCTGGGGTGCAGGCCATGGGAGGGGGACCTGGGAGAGGATGGAGGCACTGCCCCCTTCCGCTCGCCCCAGCAGCGCCACAGCACGGCAGGGGGCTCGGCTGCACCGGCGGTCCCAGAGGTGGCCGGGCCGCCCGGCTCGGGGCCTCTTGGGCCACGGTGCGCTGCGGCCGCCCGCTCCTCCGGGCCCCCCGCATGCCCCTGCAGCAGCACCGTGGCGCGAGGCGGGCTGAGGGAGCGGCGGCCATGTAATTACAGGCCAAGGCCACTGGACCGCTGCCAGGCCCACTCGGGGTTGCTCACCAGTCTGGAATGCAGCGTTCGAGCGCGTCTCCTCGAGGTCAGCTGTAAATAGCGAGGCCGTGGCCCTTCCCCTTGGCCGGCACGCGCGGCCATCGCTGCCCCATCCGCCGGCAGACCCCGAGCCCGGGAGGCACGCCCTCTGCCTTGCGCCACATACACGGGGCCGGCCGGGCCGGGGAAGCCCGTGGGTACGCTCAGGAGCCAGCGGAACGCGGGGCGGCTGCCTGCGCTGGGGGCTCGGGGAGGGAGGGAGACCCGGCGGAAACGTGTTCGGGCCCAGCCAAGATGGCTGCCAAGGCATGCCGCTCGGCCCTCCCGGCACAGCAAGACGAGAGCGGTGCCAGGGTGCACGGAGCCCCTTGCCCCTCGCTGGCACCCTTTCCCGCGAGAGGCCAGGGCTGTGGGACGCTACGGAGCCCCCGCGCCCCCGTGCTCCAGGGGACGCTTCTTCACTTCCCCGGGGAGGGGGCGCAGCAGTGGGAAGGCCTCCAATGGCCCCTGCGGTGTCGTGCGGGAGGCCATCAAGCGGGGAGAGCCCCAGGCGTGCGCCCAGCTTGCCAGGAAGAGCAGCGGCATGAACGGACTCCACAGATGATGCCCAAGAGCATCATTTGATGGCCCGGGGACAGAGGAGATGGGGGACTTCATGGAGGCCTGGGGGTCTGCCTGGGCCGCAGGAGCACTACTGGGAGCAGGGAATGGTGCGCCAGCTCACGTCGTGCTTCTCGGAGATGTCCACGCAAGCTCATTTCCCCACATCTAAAGGGGGGCCCAGCCTTGAGGGGTTTTCCGAAGCTGGAACCGGAGGACCATTGGAGGGAAGAGCAGGAGCTGCCACTGCGAGCCCCCCCCCCTCCCCGCGAGCTGTGGGACGAGAGGGAGGCAGTGGGCTTATTGAGCAACACTCTGCTCCGCTCGGCTCGTCCTCAGAGAGGACGGGCCGTGCCCTCACTCAGGAGCTGCAGGTCCCGGAGAGCCTTCATCCCCCTCCGCCACATTCCCAGGGCACGGAGGAAGAGGGTGGAGGCGCCTCGAGGGCTGTCGGCAGGATCTTCCAGGTCGCAGGATGCCGGTGAGCGACTCCTCCGCCTCTCGCTGCAGAGGAGAGCCGGCACTGGACCCGAGGATCCAGAACAGTGTGGGGCTGGACCTGAAGACCCATCAGCTGCCTTGGGCGAGACTAGTTAGACCCATCCAACCCAGCTTCAGAGCCAGTCTGGGGATGGAAGCACCGCTGGTCACCTGATTTTGACCCCTGGAAATCCGATTTGAATCTGCATCAGGTTGGTGTTTGTTCCGTGCCGCCACGTCGTCCCCGGCTTCTGGCGAGCCTCGGAGTGACGGCCTCCGGAAGGTGGACCTGCTCGCCTTGGAGTCGGCCTTCCTCTCCTCCTCCTCCTCGGACCTTCCCTGCGTGGTGCCTTCTCCAGGCGGCCTTGCCTTCTCCCGATGTGCCCGAAGCACGACGGCCTCCGTTTCGGCATGCTCACTTCTCGGGAAAGCTTTGGCCTGAGTCGATCCGGGACCCTTTCTGCCAGTCCGGGGCATTCGCCAAGCGGTCCTCAGCACCGTGTCTGGAGCACACCCACTTTCTTCCGGCAGCCTCCCGCACGGTCCGGTTTTCACACCCATCACTAGTGGCTGGGAATGCAGTGGTGGCAGTGCTCTTGGCCTTGGTGTGCAGCGCAACCTCCTTCCACCCAAAGATCTTTTCTGGTCCTTCCTCCAGCTTCGTGGCTGCAGCCTCCCTTTGCCTTGATGGCTGAGCCAAGGCGTGCAAAATCTCTCACCATTTCAGGTTCTTCACTGGACACTAAAGTCATATGATTCTGCTGTAGCCATGATTTTCATTTTCTTAATATTCAGCTGGTTCTGCTTTTGTGCTTTCTCCTTTCACTTTCATCTGGATTCATTTCAATTCGTCGCTGCTTCCCATTGACAACAAGGTAACAGCTGTTGCTAGTCGCAAAGCCGTGTCTGACCCATCACGACCCCATGGACAACACTCCTCCAGGCCTTCCTGTCCTCCAGCATCCGCCAGAGTCCACCTAAGCTCACCCCCACTGCTTCAGTGACCCCATCCAGCCACCTCATCCTCTGCCACCCCCTCCTCCTTTTGCCATCTATTGTTCCCAGCATCAGGCTCTTCTCCAGGAGGTCCTTCCTTCTCATTCGGTGGCCAAAGTATTTGAGTTCCATCTTCAGGATCTGGCCTTCTGAAGAGCAGCCAGGGTTGATCTCCTCCAGGACTGACCGGTTTGATCGCCTTGCGGTCCAGGGTAACATCTACATGTCTTAAATTACTGATGTGTCTTCTGCCCACTTCCATTCCTCCTCCTCCTGATACTAGTTCAGCTTTCTCCACGGTATGTTCTGCATGCACAAGGGGCAGGAAGGGAGACAAAATACATCGCCGTCTGACACCTTTTCTCCATATTCTGTCCTGGCAGTAGCTTCCTGTTTGTGATCCAGGTTACGCAGCAGGACCGTCACATGCGAGGGACACTCATTCCTTGCAGGGCCACCCCAGGCTCCTTGAGCTCTGCCCAGTCAGCGGCTCTGCTGCAGTCCATAAAGCACAGACTGATCTTCGGGAATTCTTTGGTGTGCTCCAGTGGCCAGCAAATATTTGCAAAGTTCCTTTTTGGAATTCAGCTTGGTGCTCGTCTTTGCTGCATCACCTTGAGCATCATTTTGCTGGCATGGGAAATTAGTGGAACGGTCCTGTGCCCGCTGCACTTCCATTCTTGGGCACTGGAATGCATGCTCAGCTCTCCAGTCTGTGGGCCATTGCTTTGTCGACCCCCTCAGGCCCCCTCCCCACATTAAGGCGTGCATCCCGAGGGGGATTCAGTCAGTAGCTTTGATGTTTTCCCTGTCTTTTCGCATGAAAATCTGTACACGCTTCCCCAAATGTACGCATCAATTGCACACATCTTTGACATGTGCACATCCTTATTTCGTTAACTGAAATGTATTAACGCACATTTACCCGAAGTGCACACTTTTCATGTGCATCTGTAAGAGTGTGCCTGCTTTTGTCAAGCACATTTTGTTTAGAGTCCGTGCACTGCACTGCAAGTTGAGACACATGGGCATTGCAGTCTTAAACTGGCTTACTGGGGAGTCTCCCCAAGAAAACCTGGGGAGCAATGTTCTTGGGAAGGGCTGTGGACAGAACTCGGAGCACCTCGCAGAGCCACAGCGGCCAGGGCCCTTTGCGCAAAGGAAGAAGCGCTAGGGAAAATGGCAGAGGCGTCGGAAGTGCGGCACAGAAGGCACAGGGAGGTCGCTCTTGAGCTGCAGTGTGCAGACCTTCTTGGCCAGGCTGAAAATGCAGCCCGTGGAAATGCAAATGCGAATGCTTGCCGGGGGAGCTGTTGTCCTGTTGCTGCGCCAGGGACAGACTTGCTGGGGGAAGCCAGGATGCCCCCGCCCGCCCCCCCCCGCCTTCTGCAGACCTTGCCCTTGGTGGGGGGCTTGTGGCCTGTGGCTGGCTGTGCAAGGGGCTGTGCTCACGTCTGAAGCCTCCTGCGAGCTCTGGGTGTCCCACAGGGAGACGGCAAGCTTGCCTCCTCACTCGGGCAGAACTCCCCACTCCATGAGCCCTGAGGGAAGCAAGAGCCGGGGCCTTTGAACGCTCCGCTCCGAGTGCCTCTCTCCGTCACATGCTATTTGGAGCTGGGGTTTGATGCTGCATTCTGGTTTTAAATGGTGGGTGATGCGTGAGTGCTGGGAGGGAGAAGACCACGCGCCTCCGTAGAGGAAGCAGCGTGAGTCGGAGCAGAAACGCTACGGTGGCTCTGCACTGCCCGCGCTGAGACCGAGAGACAGAGTTACGATTCGTTCTAATCTTGAGTTTGGACAGCACCTCCCCGGCCTGGCGGAGGGAGCAAGGAGCAGGCGGCTGGTCTGCTTGCAGGTCCTTAGTTCTGAGCTGCATCTGCCAACTTGCAAGGGGAAGGGTGGTGCTCCGGAGAAGAGCCTTCTCTATGGTTGCGCGCGCACGCCCCAAACCCCAGCCCCAAACCCTTCCTTTTCAAAGGAGCTAAGTCCCGCAGACTTGGCCGAGGCGTGGAGATGAACTCCTTTGTTTTGGTCTAGCGTGCTCGGCTAAGTGGGCCTACTGGATTATGGAGAGCGGCGTAAGGAGCCACCCATGAATCAGATTTCAATGGGAAACAGGAAAAGAGGCCCATATTAAAGTCAAGTGTTTCCGGCTCACACGAGAAGATTTGGCAGGTCTGCAGAATAACGAGGCCGCCATTAGCCAAGCGCTGCTTCTCGTCCACTGGCAGGCGTCCTGACTCCTGACTCAGAGACATATGGTTGCTGGAAGAAAAGAAAAGCAGATGGACACACACACACACATATGGAGGGGGAGGGAGGGAGGGAGGGGGGGGGGAGGGGAGTCCGTGCTGCAGTGCATCTGAGCCAATATAAATGAATCTGGGCAACAGTGTGTTGATTGTTCCCAAGTTCCAACCAGATTTCAGTGGTTTCCTTAGCTTAGCAAATGTATGTTTTGGAGCGGAAGGTCCTGACAGTGCGAGGTAAAAGACTCACATGTTACAGATGCTCGGGGATGCCACTTCCTCATTCATTTGGGGCTGTTCCGTGGCAGCAGGGACTTTGTGAGGCATGTGCGGGTCACAAGGAGAAAGCAGGGAGGGGTGCTAGAAGGCGAGCGGTCGGTGAGGCAGCCACTCTGACCTCCACAGGTGTCTCCAGGACGGCCGCAAGGGCAGGTGAGCCCTGGGCAGGTGGGGGCGTCCCAGACCCAGCCTCTGCCCGTGCCCAGTGCAAACAGGCACAGGCTGGGGAAGAGGAGCGGAAGCCCCAGGCTCAGGCTGCCCTCCAGCCCATGACCGCTGTGGGCGCACTTGGCGCTGTACATGCAGCCTCCTGGCTGGCCAGGCGGACGGTCTGGGCGAGCTGTGCCCAGTCCAGCGCCCTCCCACGCTCTTTGACCATGACCTGGATCTGCTGGGAGGGGCTGTCTGGGAAGTCCCCAAACGCTCTGCCTTTGTTTTCATCAAACCCGGTGAGGCAGCAGCTGTTCTGGATCACTGTCCAAACGCAGTAATGGGTTGGGTGAGGGCCCCTAAGCCCAGCCGAGGCAGAGATGCCGTTGGTGGGCAGATCGGCTGTCCAGCTGGGAAACGGTCGCCCTGTCCTGGACGGGGTTGCAGTCCCCCGAAAGGACGGGGTTTGAGGTCGCGGGTGCTCCTGGGCCCAGAACGATCACCTGAGCCACAGGTTGACTTCGTGGCCACGAGCACCTTTTACCATCTCAAGCCACCTATGGCCCTACCTGGATAGGAAGAGCATTGGTAATCTCCCAACCGGATCAAGGATAGGCTGGACGTCCACATGGCGGGCATGTCGTGAGCGGAGCCGGCTGGTGCCGGAGGTCAGACTAGATGGCCCGCGAGACCCCTTCTAACTCGCTCTGTTTTCTGTTTCTATGTTTCTATCACGGTGATGCGCTCTAAGTGGGGCAGCGTTGAGGCAGTCTGGAAACCTCGGCTGGTCCAGAAAGGGTGGCACGACTGACAACGGGCACTGGCCCAGGGGAGCAGATTGCGCCAGCCCCCTGCCAGCTGCACTGGAAGTCCAGGCCCAGTTCGAAGTGCTGACACTGCCGTTCCAAGCCCCGAATGGCCCGGACTCCGGATTCTCCGTATGCTCCTGCCTGGACCTTAAGATCCTCAACAGAGGTCCTTCTTCAGGAAAGACTGCTAGGGGACGCCAGGAGAGCGGTGGTCAGGAGAAGGGCCTTCTGTACGGTTGCCCCTCATCTGTGGAACATGCTCCCCAAGGAGACCTGCCTGGCACCGTCCTTGCTCTCGTTTCGGCACCAGGGTATGCCCTTTTTAGTTACCATCCATTTTCATAATTAACGAAAGATTGGTTGCAATGCTGTTTTGAGTGATGTTTTCAAACTGTGTTGTGAGTTGTATCGCCTCTTGTTCCAGCCTTGCTGAGTTGCTGAGTCCCATGGTCTGCTTTTATTGCGGTGAATGTTTTGCGCCGCACGCCCCCCTCCGAGAGGCCCATGGGCCACGGGGTGGTTTAGGAGAGGAAGAATTTGCCCCCAGCAGCCTCCTTGCCCCGGGTGCTGGGGGACACAGGCAGGGGGCCGCTGCCGCTCCCGTGCCCCCTGGTGCGCTCCGCAGTGGGGCAGCTGCCTGGCCGCCGGGGAACAGAACGCCGGGCGAGGGGGCCTCCGGCCTGAGCCAGCTCAGTTTCCGGGCGTGTGCGTGGGATTGCCCGGCCGGGCACACAGCAACACCCACGGAGGGGGCAGAGCGGGCAGGGCCCTTCCCAGCAGAGCCGCCCTTCTGCCTCTGCTCCCACCCAAACGGGCACGGTGAGCAGAGAGCAGCGGGAGTGTTCGGCTGCCGTCACGTGAGGGGTTTCCTTCCGAAGGCCCTGGTCCACAGGGCTGCCAGGGAAACGGTGTGGGCGGCTGCTGGGGGAGCTTCAGGACTGCCAGTTCCCAGGAGCTGGGCCCGCCGTGTCTGCCCGGGCCTCTGGCCCCAGCCCCGTTGCCGGGTGCCCCACGCTCGGTTTTGTTGCAAGAACTTGGATCACTCTCGTCTGGTGGAATTTCCCCTTGGCGCAGAGCAGGGGGCAGCATGTGCTGGGGACGGGGGGGGGGGGGCCCTCCAGCTGCACCCGACTTCTCCCCCCGTTTCACGGCTGCCCAGTGCCCTGAGACCATCATGAGCCAGCGGATTCCCCATGCGGGGGATCTCTTCTGGGGCATCCTGTCTCCGTGTTTTCATTGTGGGTGGGGCTGGGGAGAGACACAGGCTCAGACATCACGCTGCATGCATTTCTGGGCGGGTTTCCTTGCATTTAACCCACCCCTCAAGCCCGGGCAAGCTTCACGTCAGGGAAAAGAAGAGCAGATGGAGAGGAACTGTTCCCCCTCTTCTCTGGCTGCTCTCCAGCAAGGGAGCAATTGCCCCAGGCGGCTTTCTTCACTGGGGGGTGGGGGGGTGGGATGGGCAAGGTGTCCAGTGATGCTGTGCCCTGGCCAGCACTTTCTTTTGGCCAGCTGCAGATGGGGGTTACTCTGCTTTCCCTGCTGTCTGGTCTTGCGTGCCGGTTGCTGCTTCCAGGGAGCCTCTGGGATGACCATACTAGAAAAATATGATTGAATAAATCAAGCAATATTCCTCCCACGACGTGGCCACAGAGCCAAGTGTTTCTGGACCGGGAAGGGCAGGAACCCCAACCCTGCGCTGTGTTAGAGGGAGTGCTGCAGGATCGTGCCCTTCATACAGAGCAGAATGACAGCCGGGCACTGGAGCCCGGTTGGCTTTACCCGGAAGGCAAGAGCGATCGGCCCCGGCAGCGTGGAAGTCTTGCCCGAACAAGAAGAAGGAAAGGTTGTGTGGCACAAACTCTGGCCGAGCAAACGTAAGCTGATGATGAAATGTGCTTGTGTGTGTGTGTGTGTGTGTGTGTGTGTGTGTGTGTGTGTGTGTGAGAGAGAGAGAGAGAGAGAGAGAGAGAGAGAGAAGAACCCAAGAAATCTGTTAATGAAGCTGCCAAGACCCGTATCACCTTCACACTCTTTCTTGAAATGCATCGGAACGGGCCGGTGAGGCCGTCTGAGTGTTGGACGAGAGGGGCGCACAGTTGTGCGAAAGGAGGGAAACGTGACTGCAGAGAACCTGAGCGAATTTCCCGCACCTGCCCTCATGGCAGAAGGCCCAGGAGGACGAATTACTCATCCCGAACTTGGCGTTTTTCAGGGGAAAAGCCTGAAGAGCTGCGTCACGGGGAGGCGATGTGGAATGAAGATGCAGGGGAGCTTAGCAACAGACTGGCAGTTAACATCGGAGGGTCTGGATGGGGCTCGCCGAAAGGTTCTTTGAAAAGCTAGAAGCGAAATGGCTTATCTCAGGAAACAAGAAGCGAGGGGTCACTCGGTGGCCGTCATCTTCCCGGAGGACTGGCGATTCCCACGCTGTCCTTTTTCGCCCTTATCTTAATTCGCATGAGCTGGAGGTGAAAGGATCCATCTGGGGAGGGTGGGAAGTCATGGGAGTTGCTCTCCCTCCGTTCTTTCCACCCCTACCTTTCCTGCAGCTAGAACACTATCAAGTCAAGGAGAGGTGAGGCGAGCGTGCCTCTCCGAGGAGCATGAGAGCAGCCCTGCTGGGTCGGACCAGGGGCCGTCCAGTCCGGCATTCGGGGCGCACCCTGCCCCCAGGAAACCCACAAGCAACGGCCCCTCCTGCCCATGCTCCCCGGCGACTGATGCCGGAGGAAGCCACCCGCATCAGGGCCAGCAGCCACGCGTGGCCTCCTTCTCCACGCACTTGTCCAATACCCTTTCCGAGCTGTCCAGATCGGGGCCTCGCTGAGACGATGTCCTCCGACTCTCCTGATGCGGGTGCAGCAAAATGCCCTCCGATCTGACTGCAGAATCGTGCGGTACCGACGGCTTCACTGCAGCCTGAATCAGCACAGCCCTTGCAAAGGATAGAAGCCTTCTGGCTGAATGATGGCCTAGAAGTACTTTGAATAATGAATAATAACAGCAATAAAAACAATAACTCCTCTCGAGCCGTCAGTTAAAGGGATCCGAGTCATTGTGAAACACTGCAGTGTGGCCGTGTTTTCTGCCCTCCCTCACTATATTTAGGCAAAGCATTCCAGAGGTTTGTTTTTTGGCCACTCTGGGCTACGATGTGAAACGTCCAAAAGCTAAAACGGGAAGGGAATGTTGAGGAAAACTCGGCAAGCCCTGGACTCTGAGGACCTCTCTGGGAAGGCCGTGTTCTTGGCAGCAACAAAGCCCACCAAAGCTTCTCTTGCTCACCAGAAAGTCCAAAGTGTTGCTGAACTTTCCAGCTCGGGCTGGGTCATGCAGAAATGCCCCGAGAAGTGGCCCCCGGGGCGCAGGAGGGCCGGAAGCCCCGCAGCGGGGCACCGGAGCCTGGCGCCCGCGTCCGAGCGGCCCCGGCACCCTCCCCTCCCTCCCCGCCTGCCTTCTCTCTCCAGGGGAGGGTCCGCCGGAGCTTCACCCACCCTAATGGCTGCCAAAGGCCCACAGTTCGCATGATGAAGGCCCAGGCTGAGCTCTTGCTACTCTTGAGGAGCTCCGCGAGGCGGGGGACTCCTTCCAGCCATCTTCCCAATCCCCTTCAGAAATGGCTGCATGCGTGCTTTGGCCCAAATGCAGGGGAGGGGGCTCTCTGGAGGTCAACGGGCCATGCTCCCGGTGGAGTGTGGCTCTGGCTACTTCTCCGAAGTCGCCCAAATTACAAGGGTCTCCTCTCCTGCCAACCCAGCTGGCTGCACTGCAGATGTCGGGAACGCGTTAAAGGCACCGGGAAGGAAAAGGCTGCCTCAGCGGTCTGGGCCTCGGCCGAGGCTCACGTGGGGTTCGGGTCACGGTCTGGCTTGGTCTTCCTGAAAGGCTCCCCGCCTGACCTGGGGGCCTCCTGGAGGGTGGGACTCGAGGGTGGGATCCTGGAGGGTTTGCCACCAGGGCGGGGGGGGGGGGGGACTCACAAACTCAGAGACCGAAGCCTGCGCTCCAGCGTTCATGCGTCCCTTTCCCATTCCTAGGGCCCCTCCAAGGGCTGGTGGCCGGCAGGAAGAGCTTTACAGCAGGCTGGTTGTCCCCCCCCCCCCATTTCAGGCACCCCCCCCTCAGTGCTCTGCACACTCAGCAGATGCCTTTTTTGTGTCTTGCCCAGAGGCAAGTGGCGTTCCCAGCTTTGACCTGGACCTGCCTTTGGTGCTTTGGGAAACAGTCCAACTCGGTCCGATGGATCGGGGCCCTCCCCACTTTGTCTTGGTGCCAAGCCTGAGCCGAGGTCCCGAAGGGGGGCCGTGCCTGCTCGCTCTGTGGCAGAACTGGATGGCGGCCGCCGGCTCAGCAGCTCCACAGGAGCAGGACAAAACCTGTCGGAGGTCCGGAAAAATAGGTGCAGGGCTCTTTTGCTAACTGTCCGGTTTTCCCTTTATTTGTTTCGAGCTTCCAAAGCAGCCGACGGCCCCTTTGCAAAATGGCTCTTGATTGCCAATTCATGGCTAGGAAGTTGTGGCCACCGGAAGACTAGTCTCCCAGCATCAGTGAAGTGATGCATTGAACCCAAACAGGAACGCCGGGATCTGCCCCTCCGGGTGTGTCCCTCTGGATCGGGGCCAGCCTCCATGAGCTGCGCAAGCCCTGCCCTGGGAGGCGCTTCTAGCTGGACCCTGCGCCATGGGGCCTGGGGCCCGGCAGGACGTGCTGCTCTCTCTTCCAACCTGCCTGCCCCCGGGGGCAGCTGGACCACCTGGGGGTTATGGCCTTGAGCAGCTGCCCGCTCCTCCCGCGCTTGATTCCCACCTGCCCCACTTCCCCGCTGCCGCCATCCGCATGGGAAGAGCCGGGGCAACCCTTGGAAACGGGCCAAGAACAACGGCCTCAGCGCGAACCATCCTTAGAAAGGGAATTTTTTAGGGAGCTGCAAATAACCATTTTAATTTCGTGGCAGGACTGAAAGACAACTGGGGGGGGGCAGTTGCCCCCTGCCCCTTGGGACGGGTTGGGCCTGCCAGATTTCGGGGCAGGTGGCCGGGCAGCTTTCTGCCTGCTTTTAGGACGCAGGCCCAGGCCGGCCTCGTCGAGGAGGCCTTTGGGCTGAGAAGGCTTCCTTCTGAATCGCCTGATTTTGTGATCTGGTGTGATGGTTTTTAAGGCACAGGATGTTGGGTGGTTGAGTGTGTCCTTCCATCCACATAAATTCATGGCCAGATAAGCCAATGCATCCCGGAGACAGCGTGCCTGAAATCCCATCAGCGATGCTCCAGGAAGACAAAATATGACGGCTCCGAAGGAAGGTCAGACGGTCAACCATTCCAAAGCCGAATGGATTCCTCGCCCCTTTCCACACATCTGAGGATGTTTGGAAGCCAGCTGACTATCTGAGTGATTCACGCTGCTGTGTTTTCATCATGAGGTGACCCGCACTAGCGCTGGCGTCCTTGCCTCCCGCACCATGGTGACCACATAGGTCTACTTACCCTCCCCTTCCCTCTGAAGTCCGTTGTTTGCGAGGATGGAGGGGAAGGAACATTTCTTTCTGCGTGAAGTGGGAGCGACACAAAGCCCGGCTACCTCATTAAACCGCGGGATAATTGGCCAGAAGCAAATGCAGAAGGAGTGGAACGCAGCGATGCTACCTTTTTCCTGCCCTCCTGGTGCTGGCAAGACCACCAGTGCTCAAGAAAATGGAGAGAATTTATGGCAAAGTGGGAAAGAGTTTGTTTTGAGATAGTTTAATGGTAATATCGAGGAAGAATTTACAAGCATTTGCTGCTACCGAGTGGAAAAATACATTGGCCACAAAGCCAGAGCTATTTGCCAAGGGCAATGATTCACTCCTGACTCATTAATAATAGGTCCCTAATGACCAAGGGGTATAAGAGTGCTTGTCTCTTGCCAAATATTTATTAGAAAATAGAGCTAAATCATTAGCTGGGAGCTCTCTTACTGGAAAGCCGAAACCGCATCTTTATGAAAGGTCATAAGCTGTTTCCACAAGAATTTAGACAAAACATTATTGCATTTTAAAACTTTCATCTTTAGAACCAGAGAGATGTGGGGGAGAGGGAGCGAGAGAGCAAGCAAGCCGTTCGTTTGTTTGCCAGTGAGCGTGAGGACGCCAGCTGGTTTTGAAAGCATCCGTCCAGGGCACACGAAAAGGGAAGTCACCAGAACAGCGAGCACCTGAGAGAAGCTGCAGTGGATTATCCCCAGGCCCCGAAAATGCTTCTGCCACGCACCCGATCCCCCCCCGGCCCGGAGCCGAAGACCGCCCCGTGCCACAGGGCCTGGGACTTGTCCCGCTGTGATCCGAGTCCTTGCCGGTGTGTGGGGTCTAGAACGGGCTGCGTCACTTTTGTGCAAGCAGCTCACAGGCAAACGGTGGCGCATATTCTCCCTCTGGGCCACTGGTGACCCGTTTGTGGCCATTGGTGAGCCCAGGGCCTAATCCAATCTCGGAAAGTTCCCAGGAGCCACAGGCCGGCGGAGAGCAGGGGCAAAAAGAAAGGGGGGGTGTGGAAGGCAGAGCTCACCCCCCAGCCTGAAGCTGCACTTCCAGAATGGACCCTTCGGAGAGGCTTCTAGAAAGGGGGAAACTGCCCCAAAGCTGGGAAGCTGGCAGATGACGGGAGGACAGAGGAAACAGGCTGGATCCAGTCTTTTCACTACTCCATAATGGTTCCTGATATTTGGCAAAAGAATCCTTCTTCCCTCTGTTTTTTCCTGCTGCCAAACTCAGCGACTGGAATGTTTATCCCAGTTAAGAGCAGCAGCAGCCGAGGACGACCTGTGGCCCCGAACTGCAGCATTGGGAGGCCGCCCCAGCGAAAGGCGCCCCGTTCCTCCGCGGGACGAGCTGTGCCCGTGGGAGGAAAGCGCACGAGTCCCTTTCCGACGGCTGCGCCTGGTGGCGAGGCTCCTCTCCCGGGCCTGCCGGGGCGCACGGCCTGGAGAGTGCCGCAGGGCGCCTCCTCCCACAGCCGGGGGGCAGCAGACCAAGCCATCTGCGGCGCCAGAGGGCCCGTGCCCAGGCTGCGCGGTGGACGCTCCCTGGAGCAGCCCTGCGGGGTGGCTGCGGCACTGGGAGAGGCCATGCTGACGGTGCCACGAGCCGGGCCGTCCCTCTGGCGACCCCCGGATGCAGGCCTTCTCCACGTGGCACCCACCGTTTAGGACAGGGGTCCTCAAACTTTTTCTCGAGGGGGACAGGTGCCAAGGGCCAGCGGTGCGTGTGGGCCACCAAGGCATGCCGGGGGAGGGGGGGACCTGTGTGCACACGAGGTGAGGCAGGGAGAGGGGGGCAAGCGGGGTGAGACACCGGCTTGCTTGCGAGGAGATCGCTTTTTCCGAGCTAGTCCAAAACGACCTCCTCACGAGCAAGTCACGTGCGTGCCCAGCAATTGCAAAACCTGTGGGGCGGGCCGGTTAAATGGGCATGGTGGGCCGGATCCGGCCTGAGGGCCTTAGTCTGAGGACTCATGGTTTAGAACATCTGTCCAGCACATGTGCAGATGGCGAGCTCTGGCCGCCAGGGAAAGAGGCAGCCGTTCCCGGATGGCCCGTCCTGCCCAGCTTGCTGGCTAATTCGCTCCCACGAGTGCCAGGTTTTCATGTTTTTATAACAGTGGCGCTCGAATGCCCTTTAGGGCACCATCCAATGCGTATCAAGGTGGGAAAAAATCTCCCACGAGTCCCAGCAGAACCAGAGGTGGTGGATTTTTTCCAGTGTACACATGTCCTGGATTTGGACCTTCCCGGATGGGCCAGCCAGCGACCTGGCTCTCTCTGACCTTGTGTGGGTCTGCCTGCTCAGTGACCCCCAATCATGCGTTGACGGCACGCATCAAGCTCTTCCGCTCCTGAAGAGAAGAGAAGGGTCTGTTCTCTCGAAACAAGCCTGGACTGCTCCGCGAGCCGCCTCTTCCCCCGGACTCGTGTGCCGCGGGGCAGCTTGTTCCATCTAGCCCAGGGGTGGGCAATCAATTTTCCTATGGGGCCACATGAGAAACTTTGACAGTTGTTAAGGGTCGGACCAATACACTGACAGCTCTGCTCAATATATATCTCTATAAAAACAGTAAATGAAATATTACAATGATGCAATGAAAATGTGGAGCACAGAACAACACTATTTAATGAATATTCACAAAAACATTAACATTAACATTACATGAAAAGCAATAAATTCAATTCAATTTTACTTATATAGTGCAAATTTACAACATATGTAACCTCCCAGCGCTTAACATAGTAAGGTACAGACCTTACGAATTAGAACAGAACAGAGAAACAGAAAACTCAACAATCCAAGTTGCCTTTGGATTCCCTATAAATGCATCCAGCTTTGTTTGTTTGCATTTCCTCAGTTCGTTTTTTGTTGTTGTTGTTGTTTTCAGTGAGAGAAATCTCGTCTGTTTTGGGCTTGAATGACTATATATATTTTCACTGACTTTCAATTTGCCAGTGACCTCCTGCGGGCCAGTCAGGGCCAGCCGTCGGGCCGCATGTGGCCCGCGGGCCATGCAATGCGCAGGTCCGCTCTAGCCGGTCCTGCAGCCCGTACAGCAGCTTTCCTGAGGGCCCGAGGGCTGCAGGGGGAAGACGGTCTGGGGAAGCCTCGGAGCACCGGCGGAAGAGCCCCTCTGCATCCCGGCTGCCCTGGGAAGTCTCTCCGTTTGTTTTCACAGATCGTTTCTGCCCGCGTGCGCACTGGACGGGTGCGTGGTCCACTAAACAAACGGGTAGCGTGCACTTGCGTTCCGATGCCAGGCCCGTGCCGGATCACAGCTCTGCACGCTACAAACCGTCTAATCGAGGATCCCCTCGAAAGCTATGCCAAAGCTCCGTGCTGCTGCTCCCAAGCCGTGCAAGTTTTCTGCCACCAGCCACAAGTGCGTCGTAATGCATCTCATGCGGGCCTGCAGGTAACACACAGAAAAGCAAACGCTGGCCTGTCCGTGGCTGATTGGCGCGTGTGGGGCCTCCGCGTTAACAGCGAGCCTCGTCAGCGGTGGCGCGACCCAGCGCCAAACGAGCACGAGGCCTTGGCACAGAGTCAGAGGTGGCGGGGGGGTGCGGGGGGTGTTCGCACTCTGTCGGCCACACCGAAGACATGCCGTTTTCTTGCTTCTGCGGGTGGCACGGGCCCCCAGATTTATGGCGCGGCGCAACGCAGGACTCTGGCACACGCTTACGGAGGTTGGCGGTTTGCCCGTCTCCCCGCAAGGTCACCTCCGTGCCCCTGTCTACAGCCGTGTGCGGCAGCGCAGGCTGGGGTGGGGGTGACAGGGGCAGGCGGGGTTTTAGAGGGGTTGACCCGGCCATGATTTTGGTGGTGGCACAAGCTCAGGATTTATGGCACGGAGCAGGATAAAAGTAGCACAAAGCTTTGCCGTACAGATGGAGAGGGGAGCAGCCAGGGACCCATGTGGCTAACCGAGCCCCAGCGCACACGCTTCCCCTGTCTGGGCTGGCATTGCCAACTCTGACTGGCAGCAGATGAGCCCATTGCATTCAGAAGGAACGAGCTTGCCTCCCGTCTCTCTTACACATCCGGCCCGTCACACTCTTTGCACCACGGTCCCTAATCATGGTTAAAGGCACAAGGACCCGAAGGGCCTGGCCCAGTGAGCCTTCCAGGAACCCTCTGAAAGCATCCGATGGAGGGCAGGGACAAGGAGGCTGTCTCCCTCGGCCGCACACGCAGTCGATTTTGCCGGGGAAACATGGCGCATGAGATGGAGAGGGAAAAGGTGCTGCGAGGCCACGTCAGTCTCCCTCCCCTGCAGAGAGGGTCCCCAAAAGCCTCTCCGAGAGGAGGACTCGGGGCCACAGGGAGAAAGTCCTGGAGCCCTCCCTGCGCAGGTTGCAGGGGGCAGGAGTGTGGGTGGCGAGTCGTGAGGCTGGGGCGCCTTTCCCACCTTGTAGCCGGGAACCCTGAAGACCATGGGGGCAGGGGGCAGACCGCAGGGGGGCCGAGTAGAAGAAGGACCCAGCTCACCTCCATGTGGACATGTCCTTCCAAGCCACTCTTGCCTCAAGTCAAACCAGGAGGTCCCCATCAGTCAATGCTCCGCACGGACGGGCCCGCCGGGGATGCCACAGGCGGCGCCTGGGCAGGACTCTCCCGTGTGTGTGGCGACTCCAGGATCGCATGAGCACGTGGCCACTGCGGGCCCTGCTCACGTGGTGGCTCATGCAGGGGGCGTCTCTCCAGGGCCGGGGACAGTGGTCTTGGAAACAGCCTTGCTGTTATTTCTTGTTCCACCAAGAGGGACTGCAGCATCTTCGCTGGCAGAATGAGCTGTGCAGAGAGGCAGCTGGCGGGAATCTCCCGTGCCTCCAGAAACCACTTTCTCCATGGAAGCAGTTTGCACTGCGGCAGGTCACGGCCCACGCTTCGCTGGCTTGCCTGCACGGAGTGGAGCAGCTCTCCGGGTCCAGGGTCAGGGCTCGGGGCTTTCCTGGCCCAGCTGCAGGTGCCGGTGGCTGAGCGGGGCCTTCTTCACCCAGCCGCCGGCCCGCCGCTGGCCCTGCCCTGCCCTCGCCCAGCCGCCACTGCCCTGCTTCTGCGGTGCAGATGGCCGAGGTGCCTGGGGGGTGGCAGACATGCTGCCCGCTGCTGAAACATGAATACGCGGCATTCGACAGACTCCCAAAATCCCCAGTGAGTTCCAGTACTGGGAATAGGTGAGATATGAATAAGCAGAGAAATAGTAAAAGTAGTGTAACATCAAATAATAAATTTTCAGTTTGCAAGCCACGGTTCCCGGGAGGAGAGGTCCCCGGAGCTGGCTGGCAAGAGCATCCAGGCCAGGCGGGTGTCTTCCCAGGACTGGCCCCAGCGCAGCCCTTCTTCCCGCTCCCCTCAGGGAAGGGGCGGGCAGGGAGGCCCGTCTGGCCTGGCCAGCCTTGGCACTGCTTGCCCCTTGCAGGTGTCTCCCTGGGTGGTGCTGGCCCCGCTCCGCAGGCACGTCTTTCTGGTCTGTGGTTTCCCACCTTGAGCCCAGAGAGCAAGTTCCATTCAGCGAAATTCCAGTGATGTGCCGGGAAACCCCAGGAAGCCACGAGCAGCAGCTGCCTCTCCAGGGACCCGCTTGTTTTTAGGAAGAATCCCCAGGGGAGGGGGAGGGTCTTGCTGGGGTTTCCTGGGGCAGGCACTGGGGAGCCACGGAGTCTCCGGCCTTTGCGGGGGTGCCTCTCCCCTCCTGCTTCCCTGGCACAGAGTCCCCCCTCGGCACCAGCTCTCCAGCCAGTCCCGGCGAGCAGACCGCTCGTCTGGGTCTCCAGCAAAGTGGTGCCTGTGTGCCCATCTCTCCCTCTAGCAGGGGATGATGGATCGGAGGGAGGTCCCTGCTCCCTGCAAAGCCGACAGCAGAGAATCAGGGGGTGGGGGGCTGGGGGGAATGGAGCCAGCAAGTCATCCCTGAAAACGTATCATTAAAAAGGCCATGAAGAGCGGCTTTAAAAGGATTGCCAAGAGCGAGTTAGATGCTGCTGCTTGAAAATATGCCAGTAAACCAGACCAGAGACGCTGCGGCAGTGCACAGATGGGAGAAATCGGCCTCCTCGCTGTTTGGGGCGGGTGGGCCGGGGTTGCTCTGCCCCCGAGAGGCCCTGCTGCCGCTCGCCTCCTCCTAGCAGAGCAGGGGAACGTTTGGCCTGTCCCCAGCTCTTCACTTGAGGGGCACCGAAATACTCGCCCCCCCCCCCAGTCTCTGGACACCCTGAGCAGCCTTTCCTGGTGTCACACAGTCCACCTGCCCTGACGTGGGGCTTTCAGGAAGGTGGGTGCCCCCGTGGGCACTGGCAGGGAGGGGGCTGGCCGGGGGTCCTCTC
The DNA here is from genome assembly GCF_004798865.1 of Varanus komodoensis. Lineage (NCBI taxonomy): Eukaryota > Metazoa > Chordata > Lepidosauria > Squamata > Varanidae > Varanus > Varanus komodoensis. The sequence goes on along the minus strand of NW_025335568.1, from coordinate 1,301,722 downwards.
AGCTGGAGGTGGTGGGAGGGCACTGAAGCGGCCTTCCTGCCTGGCAAGCCCCCGGTGCCTCACCCTCCCTCGGGGCTTCTCTCCCTGCCCTGCCGGCTGCGCTCGGTGACGGAGACGTCCCACAGGGGGCTGGTCAAGGGGCTGGGGCGGCTCCAGGCTTCCGTGCGTGTCGGACCGCAGCTCAGGCCGTCCCCAGGCCGGTTCTCTCCACTGCACCTGCGGGGCGGCTGTTCGGGGCGGGCTGCTTGGAGCGGTGTGCTTCTCGGGCCCTCACCCCACCGCACTTGTCCTGGGGGCGGGGGGGAGCCGCAAGCCTCTGAGTGCCTGCAGACACCATCCCTGGGCCGTGCAACGGGAACCATCTGCCCCCCCCGAGTAACGTGTCCAATCGCCTCGATGCTCAAGCAATCGCGGTCCCTCGCGGGCGACAGGCTGGGGCCCTCACTGTGGGCTCGCTCGCTGGAGAGCAGGTTGCCCTCTGCTCGGCACAGGTGAGCTGGGCCTCGAGGGTGCTGGGCTGCCTCGGGAGCCGCTCCCTTCCCGCCTCCGAAGCACACGGTCTGGGCTCGGGGGCAGCAGGCGCAGGGGTTTATGCAGGATTCGGGAAAGTACGGGACGGAAAAACGGCTGCTCGGATGCGGAGCGCACAGCAGTAAGCAGGACGAGTGGAAAGGGGGATGCACCGAGGCACCACAGCCCCCTGCGGACCCCCTCCCTGGTTCCCTGGAGAGCAGCCCTGGGGGAAAAGTGTGCCTGGACATGCACCCCAGAAGAAGCATGGCTCGACGCAGCCTCCCGCCCCCCTCCCCAGAGACACACTTGCAGCACCCACACTGGAAGGGCAGGCCCCAGCCTCCTCCTCCGGTGGAGCTTGTGGGGCCTGCCCGGCAGCGATCCCAGGAGAACCTCCTGCCTGGGCTGCTGATTGTCCAGCAAGAGCTCATCCCCGGCTCCGAAAGGCCCTCGCTTTGGTGCCTGCAGGCATTCTGCTTGCGCAGCGATGGCGCTCAGCCAACGGGTCCCTCAGCCGGGCCCCTGCCTGGCCTGGCCAGCACTTGAATGACCCGGCCTCTCCAGCATCTGCCGCGGGAGCCTGGCTGGGGGCTCTGGCGGAGAGGCCGCCACAGAGCAGTAGTTGTGACAGTTTACTCTGCAGAGGCCGCAAAAATGTGGCCCCGGGGACACGTGTCCCATAAGCCCCGCCTGGCACCCCACGGACCTCCAGTGTCTGCTGCTACTAAACAAAGAGGAGGAGGAGGAGGAGGAGGAGGAGGAGGAAGGAGATGTGCTCAGAAGAGGTCGGGTGTTTTCTGTCAGAGATGCAGCCCGCCAGGAGCCCCTCGAGGAGCAGGGCGAGGGTCCTGCCCGCTCCCCAGCCAGCTGGGGGGCGTCCCAAGAGGGAGGCTTCTGTGGCAGAGCCACTGAGCCCTCTGCGGGGGGGGGGGTTCCGCTCCCCCGCCCTTTTATGGTGCTGGCCAAGGGAGAGCAGAGCTGTGCGTGTGCCACGTGGGGGGGCAGTACGACATGAGTGCTGCGGAGGGGGTGGGAAGGTGCATGCGGGCCCCGGCACCGGGGGGTTGCCCAAGGGAAGCGGAACGCTTTCCAGCACGAGAGGCTAGCCAGACGGGCACAAGTGGGGGCCCGCCCAGCTGCTCCCCCCACCTCCAGCAGGCACCCAGTGAGGCTCCAACGGGGCACCCGGCACAGATGGCCTTAGCCGCGAATGGGCCGGGGGCACGGGACGTGTGGCAGGGACTGCGGGGAGGGGAGGTGCCCTCGGCCGGGGCCGCGGTTTCTGCCACATGGCTCTCCGGGCCGGTGGTGGGAGCAGCTCTCCAGGGGCTCGGCGGGGCTCACCTGGATCAATCAGTGAGCGCACGTGCAGAAAGCGTTCTGCCGCACGAGCGTCTCCCATCCCTTCCCTTATGTGGTTTTGAGATAAACGGAGGTTTATTCTGGGACTGAAATGAGCTCACCCCGAGCGGAGCCATTTGGGAGGGTGCCCCAGTCCTCCTCCGGCGCAGAGCATGGCCTGCGAAGCAGAACGGCTCCATGAACAGAAGCTGACATGCTGAACTCCCCGAGTGGCCTTTAAAAAGAAGCGGAGAATGCCCAGACCTGAGGGTTGGAACGGTAACAAAGAGACGGCCGGGCCCAGGAGCCTGCCCCGGGAATACCCTCCAATTGTAAAATAGGATACGGCCATTAGCCGCCATGTGGAAAACTCCAGATGCTTGCCTCGGTCTCTCGCCAGAAGCATGTTGATTAGGAGCAAGAAAACAGCTCCTTTCCTTTCAGGAATAATCTCAGGGCTTGTAAAGCTGGCCTGTGTGGAAGGCCCTCTGCTTTGAAGTGGATGGGGAGGCCAGCAGATCTCTCTTTGCAAAACAAAAGAATCAAAGCCGGCCGGTAGCCGGGTGCGTGCCACCTTCGGGGCTCTGGGCAGGGAATGGGCACGGTGCCCTCCAGCAGGGAGCGAGGGCAGGGCTGGAGCCCAGCTCCTCCCCAGAGTCAGGAGACCGGAGGCCTGGGATCAGTCCGTCCCCTGGAGTGCGTTCCGAGCGGACACTCAGCAACTGGGAAGCCAAGGCCTACCGGGGTGCTTCAGCCGCGTCCTTTCTTGGCTTTTTTCACAGAATCGTGCCATCGCAGAGTTGGAAGGGGCCAGAGGGCCATGGCGTCCAACCCCCTCCCCCGCCCAGTGCAGGACTCCCAGTTCAACCCCCCTCTTGGACGGCTGCCCAGCTGCCTCTCGGGTGCCTCCACTGTGGGAGAGCCCGCCACCTCCCCAGTCACGGGTTCCACGGCCATCCTCCCTCACGGTCAGAGAGTTCTTCCTGATGTCCAGCTGGAACCCAGTTTCCTGTCACTTGAGCCCGTTATTGCATGCCCTGCACTCTGGGATGATCAAGAAGAATCCTGGACTTCCTCTTCGTGGCAGCCTTTCAAGGACTTGGGGAGTGCTCTCAGTCTCCTCTCAGTCTTCACTTCTCAAGAAGTTATTTCAGTCTCTCCACACAGGACTGGTGGAGAGTTTCCAGCCCCTGGATTATCTCTATTGTCGTCCTATGAACTTTTCCCAGTTTGTCTGCATCTTTCTTAAACTGTGGTGCCCAGAACTGGACACAGATGAGGCCTAACTCTGACTGAAGAGGAACCCGAACTGGGGCTGAGTAAAGGGGAACCGGGACTTCACGGGATTTGGAAGTGGTACGTCCAATAATGCAGCCCAAAATAGCATTTGCCCTCTTTGCAGCCACATTATACGGCTGATTCATACTCAGCTTGTGATCTACAGCAGTTCCAAGATCCTCCTCACTCGCAATATTGCTGAGCCCACCTTGTGCTGATGCATGCCTCTTTTCCCCCGAGGTGCACAACCTGGCCCTTGTCCCCACTGAATTTCCTCCTGTCGCTTGCAGCCCCGCACTCCGGCCCATCACGATCCCCTTGAGTCTCCCCTCCGTCTTCCAGGGTACTGGCTCTCCCACCCAGCTGTGTGTCTGTCATCTGCAGATCATTTCCTGCGCTTCCTCATCCAAGCCATTGCTAGACACGCTGGAGAGCACTGGGCCCAGGACGGAGCCCTGCGCGCCCCACTTGGTGGGAAGGTGCCTTTTCGAGCATCCCTGAGCCCGGTTCCTAGCCACCTACAGGCCCACCTGAAGCGCTGCCATCCAGCTCGCTTTTTGCCAGCTCTGGCCGTCCGCAATCACGGTGTGCCACGAAGGGTCTTGCTGCTGGCTGCATCTCTACGAATCCTGGAGGGGAGGGCGTCCTTTCGCAGCTTGGAACTCGCCCGAGGCGAGCATGCCTCTTTTTCATGGGGCTCAGCCCTGGCTCCCCGTTCCTGCACCAGCAACATGGCAGCTTGCAGGCGGGAACCGTGGGCGGTCCCACTGGGGCTGCCCGCTAACGCCACGGCCCAGCCTCCTGCTGGATGGACAGCCGGGCAAGCCCAAGAGCCCATCCTGGGAGCCCCACAGCTTTGCTTAGGGGATCTTCCTGCTGGGGGGAGCCATGGGCCACGAGCGCCCTCACCCTGGGAGGGGACCCGACGCTAAGATCTTTCTGTTCTTCAGCACTAAGCAGCCGCCATGCCCACAACCTGCCCAGGAGGCGGAGGGCTCCAGGGAGAGGCCAGGCTCTCCGGCCCAGCAGCCGAGCTGCGCTTCCCCGTTCGAACTTCAGCCCTGCCAGTGGGCAGCCTGGGCGAACACCGGCCTCATTCTGGCCTCTGCGCTCTGCTTAAATCGCAGCGCGGCTCCCGCTCGCCCCAGGATCGCCCCGGAGGCGCAGAGCGAGGCAAGGAGAGAGGCCCGGGCAGCAGCGGAGAGGCGGCGATTCTCTGGAACCGGGGGAGGGATGGGGGGGGAGAGGCCTGCGCGGAGATGCTCCTGAGAGAGAGCAGCCCGGCCAGGATAAGCTCCCCGAGTTGAATTTGTGCAGCGTATTTTCAGCGACGGGACACCCCAGAGCGCCCTGGAACGCGTGGGGACAACCGCGTGCTCCTCGGGGCCTCCCGGCGGAGCGGGAGGAGAGGCGCGCCGGGCCATCCGCGCCGGCGCTTCCTCGGCTTCCCACCGGCCGGGGCAGCAGAAACCCCCCCCCCCGGAAGCGGTCGGTGTGGAGCCCCCGGCTCTTCGGCGGATCCTCCCGCTCCTCCCTGTTCCCGCAGCGCGTTTGCAGCCGGAGCGTCTGCGCAGCAGGCGCCCAAGAACGCGCGCGCCCGCGCATCCGCCTTCCGGGGGACGTAGCCGGTCTTTCCCTTCTGCCCCGCCTGTGACGCAGGGGCAGGGGCAGGGGCAGTGCAAGAGCCAGCTGCGGGGCGGGAGCGTGCTCGGCCCCCGCTTCCCGGTGGGTCCGCGGCGCTTAGAGGCGGGGTGCGCCCTTGGCGTGGCGGCGGCCCCGACATCAGCCAGGCAGATCTGGGGCAGACCCAGTGAGGCTGCGGGGAGCGGCCGCCGCCCCGCGAGTAAGCGCTGCAAGCCCGGGGGCCCCTTTGGACTCGGAATGGCTGCTTCTGATGCGGCGCTCTGAGGCATAAACGCGCAACGGAAAGAGGATTGCAACATAGGATTTCAGCAGCAGCCGCGCCCGAGCTCGGCCCGCCACGCACAGCGAGGTCCATCGCCGCCTCAAGGGGCTGGCATCTCGTGGCTCGCACCAGGAAAGCGCGGTGGAGGGAGAGGGTGATCCCAGCCCCCCCCCCCCCCGCATCGAAGAGGGAACTTCAGGGCAGCTTGGAGAGGGCCCAGACTCGGAGCGAAGGCAGCCCGGCAGCTCATGCCGGCCGGAGAGGGACCGGGGATCCGGGGGGATTCATCTGGGGCGTGGGACCAGGGAGCAGGGCCTCCGCTGGGGGAGGGGAGCACACATCTGTTTCGGGGGGGGGGCTTTCGCCAGCTCTGCGATGTTGCGTGAGTAACACGGGCCCTTCCCCTCCGTCACTCAAACGTCTGTTAAAAAGCCGTTAGGTTTGCACATCAATCGCTTGGCGCGCTGGGGAAAGAAATGCAATCCCCGGTATTCCTTTGAAAAATTATGGACCCTGACACTTTACACCTGTAATTATGATAAAAGCTCCGGGCAGAAGCCTGCCAAAGTGGCTGCGAAATCAATAATCTGCTCCCCCCTCCCAGGAATTCCGAGAGCGACCGAGCAATAAATCAGGAGGCGCGCTGCCGCCTCGGCCGCCTGCTGGCGGGAATGCGCACGGGCTCTGCGGGGCGCCCCACTGGGCCGGGCCGGGCCGGGCCGGAGCCCCGGAGGCCGCGAGAGCCGCGCGCGTCCCGCACAGGCCCCACCCCAGCCTTCCCCACCCCTCTGGACAGGCTGGAGCACGGATGCTAGCGAGCCCATCATCCCTAGCTGGCACGGCTGGCGGGGGCATGCTAGGAGCTGCCGGTCTGTGCGCTCGCTGCACGTGCATCGGATCGTGCCCTTGGCTCCATCCGGGAGCGGCGTCCAGAGGTGAAGAATGTGGGGGGAGGCGCTGGAGGGGCCGCCTGCACTCGGACGCCGCTCACTCCAAGCCTCCCGGTGCCCCCGCTCGGCTTCCGTGACAGTGGGGGCTCGCCGGCTGGCACCGCATTTGCTGCTGCTGTTAGCGATGATTTCAAATCGCACTCGCATCCCTAGGAGCCCCGAGTGCACCCTGAGCTCAGGGTCTCCCCTCAGTGCCTCCCCCACCTTTAGGAAGTGCTCCTTGCTTCCCTCCACTGCGCTTTACTGGTGTTTTGACAGCTGGCAATCTGCAGTTTTATGAACATCACTGGAATCAATATTGTAAATATGACATTGCACTCGCCAGTTGAACTGGAAAGAGTAACATGTAAAGCAGCAAAAATGCAGAGCTTTCAATACAGGGAGAGCAAAACCTGCAACAGTTTAAGCAGCAACCAAGCTTTGAAACAGTTTAAATCCAGTAAAAGTTTGTGGTAATAAAATGTTTCTTGCTTCAAAGGTGGTTTTTCGTAAATGGGTCTTCATGTTGTAGATTGCGCCGCTAGCCAAGGTGGATGGACAGAGGCGTAGGAAGGCACCGCACGCGATTTGCACGAGATGGTCGGGAGCCGAGGTGTTCCAGCCAATGAGGCAGGCAGCGGGGCATTGTGGCCGTTTCTTATTTTTTAAAGCCATGGATGGTACGAAGCTAGGCGATGCTGGCCCTGCCTGCTTCTGACCTCATGGCTGGACGGGGGCTGGGCGTGGGCTCTTCACGGTGGGCTTCCCTCTAAGACAGGTTGCGGTCTGCCCATTATTCTAATACTAAGGAAATTTGCACAAATCGTGCTATTTCTGCTTTTTTCACAAACTTATACAATTTGTGCAAACAGGAAACTGGAAACTATGCAGTGCTGGTGCATTTATGTACACAGTACCAGAAGCACATAGCTTCCATCTTCCAGTTTTGCCAGGAGTTTGAGATGTGCAAATTTTCTAGTTTTTTTTTTAAATGCACAAATTGTACCCCTTCTTTGAAATGGAAATCTGCAAATCGGCTGGCCTCTTACAAGTTAGTGCTGGCAGGGGCTAATGAACCAGGATCTGTGGGAAGAATTATGGAACCCATCCGATTTTCCCCCTTGATTGGATTCCTTACATTCCCCTCTGTATGGCTGAGGTGTGAGCTCTCCTGCCTCCTCTTCTGCTCTTCCCAGCAGATCAAGACCAGAGGCCTCTAACTACCGACTTTATTGTGGCAAAGTCGTCCATCCAGGTGGGTTTGTGACATGGCAAGGACATGGCAAAGCTCATTAGCAAAAGACATCCTGTCTGGTTAATGTGCCAGCAAATAAGCAAAAGTACCTCTCAAGTCAAGAAGCGGATCCCAAAGGGCATCTGTCTCCCCGCTTCTCGACCAAATAGGGTTAGCTGCACCCTCAGGGAGGTTCCCATGCTTGTTTCCAGACAGCAGGAATGCCAGAGGCGACCCAAATGGTCAGCTCACTTGAGCTGTTGGCAGATTTTGGGGCTTGTTAAATTACATCCCTCCTTCTCTGCCTCTGCTTGTCCAGCACTATCTCCCCCTGAACCAGAGGTGAGCTGGTTCCCACCAACCGCTTGGCTTACCTCAAGGCTCACCGGCATTTCACCGTCTCAGAATTATGACCCCACTTCTTCTTCCAGTTTGGATCCAGAGCCTGCAGTAATTGTCTTCAAAAGCTGCATTTTGGAAGAAGTTGGCCCAGTCGACACAGGCATTGTGTGTGCGGGGGGAAGGGGGGAGGGAGGGGAGGAGGGAGGATCAGTATATTTGAAAGATGGCAGGATATATGTATTAATCTACACAAACGTGTGTGCATTCAAGGGTACATAGGGCTGATGTGGAATTAGAAGCAAACAGAGAGCCAGCCAAGTTTACTGACAACACCAAAGTACAGTGGCACCTCGGCTCCCGAACCCAATCCGTCCCAGGACTCTGGTCGTGACCCAAATTGGTTGTGAGCCCAGTCAACTTTCCCCATAAGGTTCAATGTAAAAAAGGTTCATCCGTTCTGTAACTATCTTTTTTAATCAGCAAAATGTGAAGGAAAGTGACAAAGAACAACAAAGATCCCGGCCATCTCCCCCTCCCCGCTCCGAGCACAAGTGTGGCCATCTCCCGGCTTGTGCCCCCCGGCACAACCGAGATCGTGCCCGTCATCCCTGCATGTGCCCGTCGTCCTGGCGCGTTGTGGGGGGAGAGACGGGCGCGATCTTGGGGGGCGCTGAGGGAGGGAGATGGCCGAGATCGCACCCGTCTTCCCTGCACGAACACAACTGCGACCGTGGCCACCTCCCCACTTGGGAGTGCAGGGGGGGGAGATGGCTGAGATCTTGGTCGCCACCCAATGCGGAGTTCACGACCCATGTCAAAATTTTCATGAATTTTTTGTCCGCGACCCGATTTGGCTGTGAACCAAGGCGTTCGTGAGCTGAGGCACCACTGTATTTAAGATGGTTTAAACAACGGGGACTCTGAAAGGATCCCTCCAGACTGGGAGAGGGGCCACCAAAACAACTCATGCAGCTTAAGGTAAGCAAGTGTAAAGCGATGCGGACTGGGGCAAAACATCCCCGTTTCATGCATGGGGTGGGACTTCCTGCGTAAGGAAGCTCTCGCGGGCAGTGGGCAGCTCGATGCACCCCCTGCTGTGCATCTGCTCTGAAAAAGACAAGTTCAGGGGGCACAATCCAAAGACGAGTTGAAAATAAAATTGCTAAGATCGGAACGCCCGTTCACCAAGCGGTGGCGCGACCACACGGGCCATCCTAGCTGCAGTTCTGGGGCAGGAAACGCCACGGCCGGTGATGAGAAACTGCCACTGAATGATCGCGGGCTGAGCCACTCGTTGTGGGGAAAGGGTCCAGCTGCCAGGATTTTTTGAAGCATAGACAGAAGGAGAGGAAGGGGAGGCAAGATCAAACATTGTGGACGGCATGGCGGAAGTAAACAGGGAGACTTTTTCTTTCGCTGCCGTCGTGCTGTAGCCCAAGCAAGTCATCCCACGAAGCGACTGGAATGAGACGCAGGATACACGAGAGGAAGGACCTTTTCGGTAGCGTCTAGTTCCAGATGGGGCACGCTTTCCCAGGGTGTGGAGATGGCCACCCATTTGGATGGGTCCAAAAGGCGACTGAGGGATTCCTGGAGGAGTCTGCCAGTGGCTCCTAGCCCTGCTGGCTACAGGTCGTCTCCAGTATCAGGACAGGCCCGTCAATGTTTGCTGGGAGCTTGGGACCACGGAAGGAGGGTTTCCCATGAAGGCAGCTAACTGGCCACCGTGTGGACAGAGATCAGGCTAGACAGGCATGCTGTGTGCTCTGGCTGTAAAGCTTGCTGGACTGCTCCCGCCAGGTCGCCATCGGCCATCTCTAGCGTCACGTACAGCCCATTCGGAAGCTGACTTCCTCCGTGGAGGCGTTTCGTGTACTCCAAGAGACCTTCTGCGGGAGTACAGCTTTGTGGAGCAACGTCTGGTGGCGGCTTCCTGTGCCATTTGAGAGAGGAGCTTCCACAGATCCTAACAGCCTGTTTAGGGAGAACAGCCCTCTTTGTATCCACAAACTGTTCTCCACGCTTGAGCTGCTTACGGCCAGAGGTGACGTGTGGCTCTCAAAGAGTTTGTTGAGGATAGTCTGCCCCCAGCCCAGTCCTTGTGGCAGAACCAGCAGTGCCGCTTGTGAGACAACCTCCTTTCGAGGTTCGGGAGGGGATGAGGGTCCAGCGCGGTCTGTGGCTGCCCACTGCGACGGACCCTCTGAGAACGTGTCTGGTGGAAGCACAGCCCCTTCCGGCAGAGCGGCACCACTGCTTCCTTCCGGGTTCTGGATCACGTGGGCTGGGTGGCACGGAACCCTTCGGTGCACTGGCTGCTGCCAAGCCACTCGATCCTGCAGCATCTCCCGGAGTTGCTACGCCCCAGCAGTAGTTGGAGCACGAGGACGGGGGGTCAAGGGGATAATTTAAGAACCAAGAACAAGACTCCAGCAATGAAAGGCTTCGCAAAAACAGCGATGATTCATGCTACCTTATTTATTTATTTAAAGCTTTTATAGACTGTCCCCTCTACTGGCATCTCAGGATGGTTTACAAGAAACAGCAAGTAAAATAGAAATTAAAATGCACAGCATGCAGTAATACAATAATATAAAACACCATCCACCCATCCATCTACTGGGTTTCTATCTCACCTGATTAGCCAGAAAGGGTCTCTGTCTAGTCTCCACTCTGCTCGGATCGGAAGAGAATGGCCGGTCTGGGGAGAACCAGAACCAAAGCAGCCCATTGCTGCGCCAGCCTTGCAGCCTGGCGTTGCGGCGAGGCGCTGGTGGTCTTGGAGGGAGCGGCTCCTGATGGAGTTTGCCTGAAGCAGCCCTGGGTTCAGACAGTGGCCAGGACCTCTGCCCTGGTGGGTCCGTCACATCATCCGTACTCTCTTGGGGTGCTGGTGTGTGGTACCCTCAGCTTTCTGGAAGCACAGATCAAATCAATTTTATGGATTGATTGTGTTTGTATGGTGCCTCATAGACCAGGGGCTGCCTGGGTGCCTCATGAGAAACAGGAAGGGCAACGCAGCCATAAAAGCCGCCCCGAGGCTTCGGCGAATGGGGCAGCATAGAAGTCCCCTAAATAAATAGATAGGTAGATAGGTAGATAGATTAAAACTCTTAGCATCTGCAGCAACATGAAACACACAACAGGGAAACAGATGAACCTGCAATAAAACCAAGGGGCAAAATAGTGTGATAAAGTCATGATTATGCTAGAAACGATTAAACAATTTACCTGGTGGTGAAGTAGGATCCTGAGGGTGCAGCCACATTTCTTTAGGGAGAGAATTCCGAAGACGAGGCGTGGTAACGGGAGGGGCCCTTCTTCTTGCCAACTCCCCCTCGAGTCATTTGGGGGATGGCTGGAGAGGACCCGAGTAACTAGGAGGCATGGCAGAGATGCAGGTCTGCTTGGGCCGGGGGGGGGGGGGGGGAGAACCCCCTTAAACCTCCGAAGATCAGGTACACCAAGCGTCCTGTAGGGTCAGTGCCTGTGATGCACAGAAAGTTGCGGGGAGGGTTGACCTGCATTTGGGAAATTGGCACAAGGCGAAGGGAACTGGCGTGCCCTGCGGTGCCCTCCCGGATCACCCCCTCTGCCTCTTCATGCGCATGGCCTTGAGAGTCGCCGCCAGTCACGCGGCTTCTAGCCCCAGTTTTGCAGGTGTTCTCCAGTGCGGTACAAATGGACATTGCAGGGCTGAGACTGGAGGTCTATTAATTAACGGGGGGGGGGGGGCTGAACTGAAAAACAGAAGAGCATCGGGGGAGTCCTGCTGGGTCAGATCCAAGCTCCATCCCACGCAGCACTCCATGCACACGGGGGCAACCCCGCTGCCCCCCACTGCCCCCAGGACCCCCCAGCAGGCTCCTCCCATCTGAGCTCCTCCACGGCTGGTGCATGCAGGCCTGACACCCCCGGCCAAGGAGGCGGCCCAGGGCCAGCAAGGCTAGTAGCCCCTGATAGCCTCCCCCTCCATGAATCTGTCCAGTCCCCCTTGAAAGCCACCCGGATCTGCGGCCTTCACCGTCTCCCATGGCAGCGAATGCTGTAGTTCAACTATACATTGCATGCAAAAGCCCTTCCTCTCAGCCCTTCCTCTCAGCCTCCTGAGAGGACCCCGGGTTCGAGTGTTATGGGAGAGGGAGAAAATGGCCTCCCTCTCCACGTTCTCCTCCCGGTGCGTCATCCCAAACCCCTCTCCCGTGCCTCCCCTCCCTCGCCTTCTTTCCAGGCTGCCCCGTCCCAGGCGGTGGAGCCGCTCCCTCCGGCCCCCGATCATCTTTGTTGCCCTTCTCTGCGCTTTTTCAAAGTAAATGATGTTCCCTTTCAGGTAAAGCAATCAGAACTGCACTAATATTCGAAGTATGGTCGTCCCAAAGATTTGCATAAGGGGAGTAAGATTTTGGCAGTTCCGTTTCCTGTTCTGCTCCTAGCAGGGAGTTTGCTGTTTTCACCGCAGCGGCTCAGTGGGCTGGCCTTCCAGTGAGCTGTCCACTATGGCCCCCAAAGCCCTCCCTTGCCCTGTCACTGCCAGCTCAGATCCTATTAGCATTTTGATGCTCATTCTGCAGCGTGGAGAGGTTGCTTCGGAGCTCCCCGCACACCAATCTCTTTTGGGTTTGGCCATCCAAAGTAGCTTGTTGTCATCAGCAAGCTTGGCCACTGCCCTGCTTACTCTCAGTCCCGGATCATCGATGACTAGGCGGAGAACCACCGGTCCTGGTAACGGGTGCTGTCGGACTCCACTGGTGCCGTCTCTCCATTTGGAGAGGTTGCCAACTGCTCCCACCCTCTGTCTTCTCTTCTTCAACCAGTTAGTGATCCATAAGAGAATCTCTTCTTTTATTCCATTGGTTTGCTCAGGAGCCTTTGGTGAGGGACTTTCGGTGTCAAAAGCCTTCTGGAGGTCCAAGTAAGCAATGTTGACTGGATCACCCCTGTTAATGTACTTACTGGCAATCTCAAAGAACTCCAATAGGTTGGTGGGACAAGTCTTCTCCTTGTGGAAGCCCTGCTGACTTTTCTTCAGCAGGGCTTGTCCCTCGATGTGCTTACTGAAACACAATCTCCCTGTCCACAGTCGTTCCTCTTTCTCCAGCAGGTGTCTCATCCCCTCTGTCCTGACTTTCTGCTCTGGTTCTTCCCTCCAGAACTTTGAGCAAGGAGGAGAGGGAGCTGCCTTATGCCAGGTTGGACAGTTTGCCCCTTGAGGCCTGTACTGCCTCCTCTGGATGGCAGCGGCTTTTCCGGCTAGCAGACAGAAGTGCTTCCCATCAGCTCTACCTCCGTTTCAGAACGGGAGGTGCTGCAAGGGCTTGAACCTCCTGCAGGCACCCCACCCCAAGGTCCAGCCCCTGCCGGAGATTCACTCCGGAAGCTCCGCATCATGTCTTTTGCAAGGGGACTCCTTCCTCCTCACTTTACGCCACAATTCCAAGAAAAAGCAGACCCAAATGTCCAATGAACCCCTTCTGCCGCTTTCTGTCTCATCAGTGCGCAACGTGGCCCTTCTATTTCTTATTAGCAGCTTATTATGTTGTGAGCCGCCCCGAGGCTACGGCAAGGGGCAGCATAGAAATGTTTTAAAAAATAAATATTTCCTTGCTCCCGCGTGGCAGTGCTGCTCCTTTCCATTTGATGGCAGCTGCTTCTGCTCGCTTCCTGTGCTCCTCTTGCCTGCTGGAGGAGGACGGAGGACGGAGGACGGGACAGATGGATGCATCCTCAGGCTGGCAGGATGTTTCCTCGCCCAGTCGTGCGCAGGCTCCTCCATTCACCTGCAATTCACAAGGGTAGCTGAGGTTAATGCGGGACAGCAGAGGAAGGCTGGTTCGGGAGCGGTGTGGAAGTGCCACCTGGACGGCTGGTGGCCACTCCGTTTGGCTGCCACCAGAGCCCCCGGCCTTTGCCAGCTGGCCTTCAAGCCCCTCTTCCTAGCCATAAAAGCTAGCCTGTGCTTTTGCAAAACCAGACATGGAAGCTGAGATTCTCTTGTTCGCCCACACTGGGTTCCTCTGTGGCTGTGCCCGAAAAGTCACTCTGCACGTGCTCAGGGGTCCTCTCTTCCCTGGCTTCAGAGCTGCCCCCAAAAGTATGTTTGGTAAGTATGGAGTGCTGGTAAGTTTTTTGCTCAAATTCAGTCTGGCTCTCAGACCAAATCTTTGGTTTCCTTCTCTCACTTTCCTGTCGCCAGACGGAGTATTTGGGGATGCATCGCCAGCCCAGGTGATAAATCACCTCACTGCCCGAGCTTTACTGCACGCCAGACTGTTTAGAGATTCAGAATCAACAAATCATCCCGATAAATATGATTTTTCCGATGGCGTTTCATCAAAATACTTTATGCCTCTGACAATTCGGGAAGAGATTTATGGCAGTGGGTGCTTGGCAAAGGCTGTTGACCATCTTAATGAAATTCAGCTTTTCTTATGATTGTACTTCACAACCTTGCGCCCTCCCCCATCTGATGTTACAGCGCAGAGAAAGTGAAGTTTTCAGCTTTTCTCCTTTTAGGTGGGAAAATGCATAAGCCTGAGTGAAGGGCCCAAGTGATGGCGACTCTGGGATAGAACGGGGGGCCAGAGGCCTCCTTGGGCGGCAGTGGCCCACCTGCGGGAGTGGGGGGGCAGATGCCTCCCCTGCCCATCCCAGCCGAGGAAATGCCACCAGCCCATCCGTGGCTCGGGGAAGCTCCCACTCCAGGCCGGAAGGCCTCCGGCGGCCGGCTGTTCGGGGTATCTCCCCCGGACGTGGAGGTGGCACCTGGCCAGTGAGCCTCCCAGTCCGGGAGAAGCCGCTCGGCCTTCCCAGGAGGGCCTCTGCTCCCTTGTCAAGACCACGCGACCCCCTGGAGGGGTCGTCCTGCTGGGGAAAGCCCCCTCCTCTTTGAGGGGGCACCTGCTCCTCTGGCCTGAGCCTCTGAGTGGCTCGGGGAGGCTCTGGACATCGTGGGACGTGCATCTCCCGGGCGACCTGCTGCAGCCCAGGGGGACCCCAGGGGCCCGCAGCCTCCGCCCGTGGCATCCCCCCCTGCTCCGCATCCCAGCCACAGCCCCGGGGCTGTGGCAGCCCCGGGAGGAAGGAGCAGACCTGCCCTGGAGAGCCTCCACTGGTCTGGGCTGCCACGGGCCGCAGACTCCCCACGGCTCAGGGCCAGGCTAGGAGGGGCCCTGCTCCCGCCCGGTCGCCAAGCTGGCACCTGGACACGCTTCTCTGAGTGTGGCCACCCACCACTGCGCAGCCAGGGACAGGGCCTTCTTTGCCGGGGCTCCTGTTTGCAGCAAGAACCACCTGGAATCTTCACTGGATGCACGCAGGAGCCAGGTGAAGGCCACCCTCTCCTGGCAGGTATTTGACCTTCAGTCCAATGGCCTAGTTAATATTTTTACGGCTGGTTATTTAAGGTTTTGAATGTTTAAAACGTTCATGGAGGCATTCTTGCATTTTTTGGTTTTAGCTGTTCTTCTGTTGTGTGGGTGGCCGGTGAGTCCTGGGCTGCTGCGCACACGGCACAGCTCAGCCCGGAAAGCCACCCCGTCCTCACCGACAGCCTGCTGGCTGCAGGCCAGATTCAGGGTGCTGGACCGAAGCCTGCGCAGCTCGGGATCAGGCCAAGGAGCACCCCCTCCCTCCGTGCCCCCTGCGCGCTCAGGGCGCACAGAAGCTTTGCTCCAGGGCAAGGGCGCAAAATGGCTGCCACGGGGGGCGGGGGGCAAAGCCACCTGCCCAAAGACTGAGAGCAACCCCGGGGGGCTCTGAGCCCCAGCGCCGAGCCGTCGCCCCATGCCTTCCCCCTGCTCCGAACTCAGGCGGATGGGCTTTAGCTGCAGGGCCTTCTCAGTCGTGGCGTCTCTGCTGCAGGGCGCCCTCCCCTGGGAAGTCTGCCGGGCCCTGCATCATCCAGGGCACCCTTGGCAAATGCTGCTCTGTCACTGCTGCTGCAGTTTGGTTATCAGCTGTCGCCGTTCAGTTGTCACCATCTTTTGGGCGGGATGCCTTGGTGCAGACGGCCAGGCAGAGAAGGCTGGGCAGCTGGCTGCATCTTGTGCTGGGCATGGAGACGTTCCAGAAGGAAAATGGAGCCGTGCCGAGAGGGACGGGCTCCGACGGCGTGTCTGTCCAACCCTTTCCAAACGGCAGGGGCAAAATGGGGGCAGAAGCTTTCCCGGCAGCTGCTCCCTCCCCCCGTGAACTGGAGCCGCACGGAGCTGAGCACCAAGCAGTCTCCCTTCCCTGCTACCCCAGAGGCCGAGACTGCAGATTCTGGGGACTGAACTTCCGAGCGGGATGCACGGATTTCTTCCATCCCTTCCGGCTGTGCTTATTGGATTCTCAGGCATCCGTCATTCCGCGGCCCATTCCCTGATGGCCACAGATCTTCCGAGGGGCGTATGAGAGATTCGCTTCTGTTTGCAAGTGCGCATTCCCGCAAATCCGCCCCCATGACCCGGAAGCCTGCAGAATCCACACAACTCAGAAAAGCCAATCCAAACCATGGATATCTGGGTGCGTCGGACCCCGGTGCAAATGCTCTGACCTTCGGCACCCAGGTGGAGGTGGGGCAGGGCAAGAGCAGTGAATGCGAAACCGAGGCTGAGTCAGGGCCCTACTCATGCGGCAGTCTGAGGAAAGTGCGGGTGCCGGCTCCGACCTCCAGCTCCGGCTGCTTGCAGTGCCTTTTGTCTCCACTGGTGGCAAAAGTGGCACGCCTTGATTTATGTGCCTCGGGCACACTTTCCAGCGCACTAACTGTTTATGCGCCTTCCCCAAAGCAATCAAGGCAATGTATTGAAAACAAAAAGGAGACGCCATATTTCTGCCAGTCCGCTAGCAAGGAGGCGGAGATGGCGGAGGCAGGAATGGTGGAACCCCCTGCCGGGGGAGAGAGGCTTCGAGGGGGAAGGTGGAGGGGCGCAAGGCAGCCCTGCAAGCTTGTGGGGGATGTGCATGGGAGGGGAGGACTTCCGGAGCTCCGGAAGTGAGAGACCCCACATTTCGGGATGGAATGAACCGCTCCTTGAACCCCCTCTGTGCGTGGCAAGGAAGGGGTACTGTGGGCCGCAGAGGGAGCCACCGGATCAGCCACGGATGTGCTCCGTGCTCGCGCCGGATGGGAGTGGAAGCCGGGCAGTGAAGAAAGCTGGCAGGGAGGAATGGGCGCCTTCGGAACGTGGTGCCGGAGCAGAGCGTTGCAAATCCCCTGCTCCGAGAGCAAGACCAACCGGTGCCTCCGAGATCAAATCAAGCCGGAGAGGCTGGCTCACTCTGGACTCATCTCGAGGACAGCCGATCGTGTGAGGGAAAGTCCGGGGCAGAAGGTGAAGGGAAGACTAGGCCTGCGACGGATGGACCCGGGAGGAAGCCGCAGCCCTGCACTTGGGGGAGCTGAGAAGGGCCGTGAGGGACAGGAGATTCCGGAGAATCCCCGGGTGGGAGGTGCCTTGGCAGCGTGGGAGAGCAGCAGGTGTGCCTTTGCTTCCACGGTGCCCCGCGGGGCTCGCCGATGTGCTTCCACGCTCCGATTTTGCCCCTTTCTTCCGCGCCACAGGAAGAGGCCCCGCCGGCTGCCCTTTCGGGGCCCCGGCCTGTCTTGGGACGCTGCTCCAAGCCCCCCGCCGAGGCCCGGCCCGCCTCCTTCGGGGTTTTCCGCCTGCTGTTGCGTCCAGCGTCCCGCACCCCGTCCGGTCCCTGAGCGAGGCGCTGGCCTCCAGCCGGGCAGCAGTGCCAAGCGCCTCTGGGTCGGCTCCGCGCTCCCCAAAGCCCCCTGTGGCTGGGTGCCACGCGAGGGGCCACGGCTCGCCCTCGCTGAGCCGGCAGCGGGCACCCACACAGCCGCTTCTCCCAGCTGAGGTGGCGGCGTCTGGGGAACGTCCACGCACGGCACCTCGTGCGGCTCCCTCCCCTTTCTCCCGTCAAGCAGAGGAATCATGTCCTCGCCACGGACTCCTCGTTAAACTCCTTTTCCCCGGATCTCTGCGCCGGGCTAAGGCCTGAGCTTGCAGCTTCAAGCGGCTTAGTGGCTCCAGGGCCGCCATTTTTACCTTCTCGCCCCCTCCACAGTTTGCTCGTCTTTTTCACGGACTCACAGAACAGCAGAGCTGGAAGGGGGCAGAAGGCCATCAGGTCCACCTGCTGCTGGTGCAGGACACCGAGTCACACCCCCCCACTCAGGTGGCCGCCCAGTCTCTTTCTAGGCTGCTGCTGCCACGGCGTGTCAAGGGTGTCCCCCCCAACCTGCACCCCACAGATGCGCACAGACTCTCTTCCAAACAGACGCACGTGCTTCATTTAGAGGCGAGCCAGCGAGCTCCCCCGGGCCGGAGGCAGCGGCACGGCCCTCAGCACTTCCAGGCCCCTCGCGGAAGGCATGCCCGATCCAGGCGGAATCCCGCAGTTCCTTCGCATGCTTGCAAGTGAGTTTCAGTGCCGTCGCCCTTCTGTTGGCAAGCCTTGCTTCACCGGGGCTTTGTTCACCTGGAAAATGCTGTGCGAGCACAATGTGGCCACACAACCGGGCTGGGGAGCGGAGCCCGCCTCATTAGCGCCGCCGCGATGGACGGGGTCCAAGGAGGGAGCAATTCCGCCCCATTCACCCACTCTTCTAAAAGCCCCCTTTATCTGGGAGAGGTACATTAGCTCTCCTTTCAGATCCTAATTTACCCAGAGAGCCCACGAGGGCATGGCCAGTACCTGCTCTGGGCTGATCGAGTTTCCGTTCAATGCCGTCTCTCTCTTGGCCCTTTGTTTCGCTTCAGAAAGGCACCGTTATCTCCTCTGGCATGTAGTGTTCGCTTCCTTGCGTCCCTATTCGGGGACAATGCGGTTTCCTGAGAACAGAGCCGACAATGTCACTACTCAGACTCGGAGGTTTAGCTCTCACCTCCGCAGGAACGCGGAGGCAGCCGCTGGCCAACCGGCTCTCCGGGGGGAGGGGGGGTGCGCCTGCAAGAGATACTCTGCCGCAGAACAATGTGTAAACTGTTAGCACAGAGCACAGTGGGGCTATTACAACTCTGAGAGGGCTGCCTCTCTCTTTCTTTTTTTGGCCTCGCAAAATATCCCTTACAGAACAGAGATTACAGACCTAGCCTATTTGCACAATAAACATTCATCTGTATAAATACATCCCTAATCGGCTGCTGACATTTCATGGGAAATGTCCAAGTACACATAGCGCATGTGCGCTCGGCGCATGCGCAGGAGCCCACCCACACACCTTGCCGGACTGCCGTGCCTCTCTCCCCAGCCTGTCCACGTCCTCTTCGCCTCCGCCGGCCGGGAGCAGCGTCACTCTTGCTGGCTGCCCGGGACGGGCACCCTCCTGCCTCCGGGGGGCTAGGAGGGGCTCCCTGCCGGGCCCGTGTGGCCCCACAGGGCCCGGGGCACGCCGCTCCTGCACCAAGACACGCCTGGGTCTGGGGTCCAGACACGCGCCCTGGAAGCTGCGCCTCTTGCTAATGCGCAAGTGGGTGCGTGGTGGCTGCGGACACTGCATGACAGGGAAATGGTGGCACACGGCACATGCTCAGATGCACTCCGGTAATGGAGAATGCGCATGGGCTTCCACCTCGGCAGGACCTCGAAGGCTTTTCGTTGGGTGAACTAGCAAAAGGGGGTGTGAACCGCCGGAGCCCCCGTCGTGTGGCGTTCCCTCGGTATTCAGGCACCGTCAAACTGTGCGGTCCAGAGCAAGGTTCCCAAGGACTGTGGCTGCCATTTGCGTCTGGCAGCACAGAACGGACAGGGCCCCTGGGGCTGAGAGGCACCTCAGCCTCCTCCCAGCCTTCACTCCAAAGTCGCCCCGCTGGGAGCTCCCCCGAACCGTGAGCCAGAGGCGTTCGCTTGTGGCCGCCCAGATGTTCTGGCCTGTGGCTCCCCCAACCCGCCCCATTGGCCCCACTGCCTGGCACTGACGGAGGCCAGAGCACTGGGAGGGCCATGCGTTGCCCACCTTTGCTGTGAGCCCGGATCGCAAGACCTCAGCGGTGCCAGGAACCCCATGTCCCCTCGCTCTCCGGCTTCGGCTGCTTCCTTCTTAGGCCCCGCTGAGGCCGCGCTGTGTGCCAGCAGCCAACGCTGCTGCAGGCCTCTTCGGCAACTGCCCCCCTGAGACTCTGGAGGGCGAGGGGGCGGCTGCAGCAGGGGGGTGGGGCAGGAAAGGCCCCCCGCACTGCCAATGGCACCAGGGACCAGCCAGGCAGACACGGATCCGAGCGCGGCTTTTTAAAAAGCGGCGCTCAGACCTTCACGGAAAGAACTGGCTTTGCCGCGGCCCAGCCTGACTCTCACGGGGGCATGTGGAATCGGCTGAGCGAGAGGAGGGCCGGTGGGCCCATTCCCGGGACCGGCCGGGAGTGCGGCGCCCCTGCCTTTGCCAGCTCGGCAGGCAGCCCGAGCCGTGAGCTTGCTCTCACAAAGCCCGAACGTCTTCACCAAGGCATACTGCGGACTCTCGCCCACATCCCACGGCACCCGGCACAAGCCGGAGCACCCTGTGCGTGCCTGAGGGGGGCAAGCTGCCCGGGAGGCCGGGAGGAGCCTGGGCAGACAGCGAGCAGGTGCCGGAGGGCTCAGGCAGCGGCCTCCCGCAGCCCCCGCCACCGGGTTGGGTGCCGCCTGGATACGCTGGATGCCTCTCCTGGAATGCCCGACCGGCGTGGCATCGGCCATGCCGGCCGTAACGCTTGGAGCTGCGGTCCGGCACATCCGGAGGGCGCCAGGCTGGCAAAGTCTGCCCGGTGGCGAGTGCCTGCCCGACAGCAGAGGCCGTGGCGTTCGCTTCCAAGGCACTTATCACTCCAGAGGAAAAGGTGCAGAAGTGGAACCAGAAGCGGCGTGAACGGGCAGACGGTTGGCAAGTCGCCCCGGCCACCAGCTCAGAAGGCCGTAGGCAGGGATGAAGCCAATTCATGGAGGGCGATGGCTTTAGCTGCTGCAAGACTGTGACCAGCCGAGCACAGACTGTGCCCAACTGGCAGCGGGCTGCTGGGGCCCCAGGATTCTCCCATTGCGCTCTGGGGTAGGGAAGCTCATGCCCCACAGATGCTCTGGCCACCAGTTCCCCTAATTCCTGTCCTCTGGCCAGGCCGCTGGCTCTGACGGACGCTTCAGCCCAAAGCATGATGGAAGCTTTGGCCTGGCACCCAGGACTTTGAGCTGACCAGGGTCAGAGAGGAAAGCTGGGTGAGGTGGACCCATCCTCAGAACCAGCAGGGCACCGGCGCCATGACACTGGAGGGGCAAGACCAAACTAGGAGCTGCATGCTTCCGGCCAGGGGGACTCGTCTGCCTGTCCTTCCGTGCCCATTTACCTCTCTGTGATGTTTCTGTGCACCCCAGTAGCTGCCAGGAGAACAGGCCTCATGGTGGAACCATCTTTCCTGCAGCGAAGAAGCTCTGACAACTTTAAGAAGATAAAACCAAGTCTTCTCCCTGCGCTAACGGAAAGGCGGGGGTGCCAATTTGACCACCCCTTCTTAAGTTTCCTCGTTTCGTTCCCAGCGGATGCCGCTGCTGGGCCACTTGGATGCGGGGACAGGAGTCCAGTGTGTGCTCGTTCTGCGGGGCCCCGAGAGCAGCCTCCTCCCAGGCGGGGCTGAAGCCCAGCGGCTCGAAAGCCCCTTTCATGCGGCGTCGTTGGCGGAGATCAAGGTCCGCGCGGCTCGGGGCTTCTCTCACCCCCCCCCCGGCACCACAGCGGGGGCCGTTTTAATCGCCACCCAATTGTGCCTTCTCTCCCTTTGCTGCTGCCTGGGGAGTTCCGGAAACGGGCCCCCGTCAGCAGCCCTTATCTGATGAAGCTGCGGAAGATGGGCCTTTGTGTCCCGCTCATTGCCCTTGCAGGGCAGGCTATTCTTCTCTGCGGTGCAGAACGCGGGCGGGGGGAGGAGTGGCCGGGGGGCCACAAAGAGCTCCGCGCTGTGCGGCCAGGGACCCGGTCCGGGGCACGGGGGTCACAGCTCCAGGCTGCGCCGAACCTGCGCCGTCCACGCTGCCTGCGCTTGGCTTGGTCCGACGCTGCTCCCCTTCCCGGGAAGCGTGTGGCTTGCGCAGGTTCTGGTGGCCTCCCGGACGGGCCGCAGGAGCCACCCTGCGTGCGGCTGCCCCGGAAGATGCTCGGAAGGGGTGGCTCCTGGGCCCCCGCACTCGCCAGCCGCCGTTTCTCTGCCCCCTTCTCACCCCGTGGTGGAGCCCAGCGGCCTCTGCAAGACGGGCGGCCGGCGCGTCGATGTGCGGCTCTCTGGAGATGCTCCCATGGTTAAGGAGGGGTCACACCCTCCGAATCCTGGGGGTTCAGAGGTGGGGTGCAAACACCCCAGAGCAGATCAAATCGATATCTTTGGGAGAATCAGAGCAGCCGGGGGAAGGGCCCGGGGGACCTCTTGAGACCTGGGGTGTCTCTCCTTCCTTCCCTCAGAATCCCGCAGAGGCTCCGACCTGGTCAGCTGGAGACGCGGATTTTGCCTGGAACCTTCCCTCTGGACGCAGGCGAGGGCCCGTGGTGCCCCCCTCCCCCCCCCGGCTCGCCACCTCCTCTTGGAGGTGGAATTTCTGGAAGCGGAGCTGTCCGTGGCCACGCTGTGCCTCGGCGAAAGACCCCCTGGTCCCGTGGGAGGGAAGGGCCAGGCGAGGAGGCTGCGCGAAGCCCTGCCGACCTCCCTGGGGCAGCCCAGGCGAGCTGCCAGGCGCATGATTCTGAGCACACCTGGGTATCGCCTTCTGCGGCTCCGGTTTCATTCCCCGACCTCGTGGCTTGTCCCCAGTGCTAGTCCTACTTAGAGTAGTCCCATGGAAATGAGCTGCACTGAATCATGGCTCACCTACGTGGGGGTGAGGCGGTGTGGCTGAACATTACAGCCAGTTGCCGCATTGTGCATCAAGCAACACTATCAGCCCGTGGAAGGACGGCTCCGTGTCGCTGGCGCCGTGACAGGCATGCGCCCGGCCTCGCGCCCCAGGCTGGGAGCCTCGCTCTCTGCTGCCTATTTACCCCCTCCCTGAATTTGGCCCCTGCTCTGAGCTGTCATGCCCCAGCCCACTTTCATCTGCTGGATCCAACTCCCACGATGCACGGCAGGGCCAGCAAAGGTGTTCCTGGGCGCTTTGGCCTCCAGCCTGTACGGGGAGGGCGCCTGCAGAAGGCTGAGACGCCCAGTGCTGGCGAAGGGCCTGGAGGGCTGTGCGGAAGAGAGCGTCGTCCGGCGCCACGGGCCCCTACTTTGTTGGGAGCCTTGGAGAGGTTCCGAGAGGGGATTTTCCTCTGCGTTGCCACGGTAGAGCATCACAAAATTCAGAGACCCCCGGACAGCAGGCAGCCCCGCTCTCCTGGCATGGTGGCCCCCTCGCTCCATGTCGGTGTGCTGGGGCATGGAGTACCTCGTGGGGCAGAGGGGGCGCTCCCCGGCTGCAGCCAGCGCCTCCCGCGCCGAGGAGCTCCGTCACTGTGCTTGCCCCGGGACGGCTGATGTTTAATTTTCAGCATGAGTTCGATGTTAATTTTCAGCATGAGATCATGGGGAGTTGAACCCAACCAAAGGATGGGCTACGTCCTGGGCTGAGAAAGAAAAATAAACCAAAGGGAGCGAGGCACTTAAAAGGAGGCTCTTGACCTCAAAGCTTCCCTCTCCGTTTCTCGCCCTGGCCATATGGGGACACCTTCCGGTCCAGCGGTCCAGCGTGGAAACCGGAGAGGCTCTGCGAGCGCCTCGCCTCAAGCATCCTCCGGAGGCACGAGAGGGAGGGCATGGCATTGTCAAAGCCACCTGAGCAACGGCGAGGAAGAATTACCAGGCCCCGCTGGGAAGACTGAACGGCCTTGGCCACCGGCGTGTTCATGGGTGAGATCGCCCAGGCCCTCTGCAGGCACTGGCAACAGAGTGTGCCCGGGTAGTGCATCACACCGCCCTCAGCAAGCTTCCCGAACATACAGAGAGTGTTCGATAGATTCTGAGCCGCATGGGCCCAGCAGCTGGGCAGTTGATGACGAACTTACGGGGAGCGTGGGCAGAAGAGCGGGGTCAGTGCAATGGCCTTGGATTGCAGGAGGTGAACACGAGGATCACCGAGGCACAGGGATCGCCGTGGGTCCTGGCATGCAACTGAGGGGGACTGCAATGCCGGCAGCCTTATTAGCTCTTACTGATCGGCGAAACCAGTAGCCCTGGCCGCTTCTGGGGCAAGCTATCAAGTCCCACTTCTTAAAGTAACAGCACATGCTAAACCGCAACCTGGCTTGGAATTCGGGTGCGAAATCTCACCCAGAAAGGGGTACAGATATTCTTATGAGAGAAAGGCGCATAAGCAACCCTTTTCTGTCAGGATTTACCTGAATTTTCCCAACAACATCCAGCCTCAGCATCAGTGCTTAGACAGATGTGTGTGCTCCCCTTTGGCTGAGGTCCTACGCACCCAAATTGAGTGTCTGGGCAAGAGCCAGCTGGTACCAACTGGCACCACCGAGAGTGGGACAAGCCCATCCCCCCAGCCCAGAGCACTCGGGGTCCCTGGGAAGGACCACCCAAGCACCCCACGGGTGTCTCTCGTACTGGCCCTCTTTGCAGCCAGTAAAGTCCTCTTTGCAGGACAGCCAGCGCGTCGCACGCTCCTTGGTTGCTAGACCAGACTGAGCCCGACCAAGATCACGGCGCACGCCCTCGGAGGCCACCCTCGTTCGCCCCGAGCAAAGCGCGCAGTCTGCGTTTCGGCGAAAACAGGGCAAGGTGCGGCAAGGGGAACGGTCAGTCGGATTCAGGGCACCAAGCGGCGAGCAGCTGTGATTTGGCGGCGAACGACCAGCAGGGAAGGCAGTCTGCCCCGAGCTGCCCCCGCCCGGCTCCTCCCAGCCCCGCGGCCTCTGCGAGGAAGCCCTCCCGGGGCCTCCCCGCTTCGGGGAACGCTATCCCAGCGCCGTCCTTGGAGGAAGGCCTCGGAGCAGCCTCCTCTGCTGCCTGCATCCAGCCCCCGCACTTCCTGGAGAGCCGCTCGCCGCCCGGGAGCCGAGAGAAAGGCCAGCCCACCCCTGCTTTGCCGGGTGGCCGTTCCGGAAGGACCTCCCGGCCTCAGTCTGCTGGCGGTCCGGCGACTGCCCGCCCCACCCGGAGGGGGCTTCCAGAACACGCTGGGTCCAGGCGCCTGCGGGTTGGAGGCACAGGCCGAGAGGACCCCGGCCGGGGCCTCTGCGGTGCAGCTCAGTGCCCTGCCGGCATCCGGGTGGCCCGCTGTGGCCCGAGCAGAGACCTGCGACTGATTGCGAAGGGGAGCTTCTGTCCCCAGGCCTGGGCACGAGGGGGTCAGCATGATCCGGCTGCGTGGGCCACTCACAGAATCATAGAATTATGTGCAGCAAACTGATCTGAGAGCATTAGACATGGACCTCAGCAGCAGCAGTCCAGATATCCATGTATTTGCCCAGTCATACATTTTGCCTAAAATCCTCCCATTCAAAAACCAGAAGCTTCATCAAGATCTCAGTCCATTGTGTTACCCAAGGTGGCTCTTTGAAGGGCGGACCCGGGTCTCCCCGGGGGGGGGGGGGGGCTATCCGCGGGGTCAGGGAGGAGGCGGTTCCGCGGCCCTGGAAGGCAGGACTGTGCCAGCGCCATTCGCATTCCTATGAAATGTGATAAAAAGCGAAGCCGGCCTTCCCCCGGGGCTCTGCTTTGCCTCCTTTGCATGGAGACCTTCTTCTGCAGAGAGAAGCTTTCCCGGCTCACACCCTGGAGTGCTTGACTGGCTGCTGCCCACGCCGGGGCCGAACCCCACTTCTGTGGGTAACAGTTTGCTCTTCCATTGTTGTAGTATTAGTCTTGTGGTGTCAAAAAGGTGCAGAGAATCCTTTGATGCTGACCTTGCATAAATTCCAAGACATGTGTTGATAGATAAGAACAAGGAAGGAAGGAAGGAAGACCAACATATTTTTGAAAGGTTATAGAGCCTATTTCCTGTTGGCATCCTAGGCTAGGAGACGCGATAGGGGAGACCCCTGATGCCACTAGAAACTGCAGCGGGTGCTTCTAAAGACGGAAAACGGAAGAGCCCGTTGGGTGGCTACAAGCCTGGCTGGCCATGGGCCACCTCCATCGCCTGGGGCGGCCTGCCTGCGGGGACCCGCCGCTGAGTGCCGGACGGGCCTTGCCCGAGGGACCCTGTGGGCAGCCATCCTGCTTCCTGCTGGACGTGCAGAGAGCCGGGCTGGACGGACCGTCGGCCCGATCCGGCAGGGCTCTGCTTGCGTTCTCAAAGTCCCCCGGCCACCTCATCTAAACGGTCAGTCAAGCCGACACCTTCCCCCGAAAGCTGCTTCGGCCCACAGCCTTCAGATGTATTTTAGCTCTCCCCCTGTGCCCAAAGGTGGGGAGGGGGCAGGAAAAAGGATGGTGGTAAAGCTTGGCATGGACTCGAAAGGCCTCAGGTTTCCTGCCACCTGCCTTGGATTCCATGACAGACTCTTTTTCCCCAAATCATTTTGGGGCGGATTTGCACTTGTGCAGGTGCAACAATTTTTTTCCTCTATTTCTAAAGAAGTTCGGTTCCATCAAGGAGCCGATGAAAGGATGAATCACTTGAAAATCAGTGAAACGTGGGAGAAATGGCAAATTCCATGGGTTCTTGCGAGGAAGACCGGCTCAGCTTTGCGACGGCAGCCGAACGGATGTGAAAGACGGATCCGAGAAGTGCAAATGATGAAATCAAGTGGAAGGAATGATAAATTTCAGTAGAAATAATCTGAAAACGGAACTGATTTTAAAGTGTGATTGGTAGCATTCCTGCCCACATGGCTGAGATCACATTTGTGATGTCATGCCCGTATTTGCCAGGAAATGCAGGAAGAGCTGTGAGGACGGAGCCAGCGGAGTCTCCGGGAAGGTCATGCACCAGCCAGAGGAATTGCCAGTTCTCCGAACAGGAAACCGTTACTCATGAACTGAGAGGCTTCCTCCACGGAATTGTGGGGCTCTCTTCCTCCTTTCCCTGCTGGGCCAGGCAGCCTTCCCCTTCCAGGAAAATGAGCCCGACGGCCTATTCCATAGAAGCAGAGAGAGCAGTGTTGGGAGGCCCGCGGGTGCCACCCCTGCTGGTGCGGGACACCGAGTCACCCCACCCCGCTCGGGGGGCTGTCCAAACTCTGCCACGCTCTCCAGCAAGGCAGGGCCCACAAAGTCCCCAGGGAGCAGGCCGTACCGACCTGCCATCAGCAGGTTCTACCCGGTGCCTCGTCTGTCTGGCCTCTTTTAACTTAAGTCAGTTATTCCGTGTCCTGCACCCTGGAATGGACGGGAAGAGACCCTGGCCCTCGTCCGCAACAGCCTTTGGGTCCTTGCAGACTGTCCCCTCGTCCTGAGGCTGGACGTGCCCAGCTCCCTCAGTCTTCCCTCGAGGGGCTTGGCCTCCAGTCCCTGGACCACCCTTGCTGCCCTCCTCTGCACCCTTCTGCGCTTTTCTGCGTCCCTTCAAAGTGTGCCCTTCTCTGCTCCGTGCTGAGAGCCGCATTGCCGCGCGTCGTTCCCATGCCGTCGGCGGCAGCGGCAGCGGGAGGAAGAGCATGGCTCCGTGGAAGTAGTCCGGCTGCCCACGGCCCCAGCAAGGGAAGAAGCGGCCACAGGAACACCGCAGGAGTGACTCAGGGGTGAACCGGAGAGGCAGGAAGGGCAGGCAGCCGCCTGCCGTCCAAACGCCCCACCGGGGAGTCCTGATGATTCAAGGGCAAAATTAATCCCAGCCGCACCGTGTTGTTCTTGATGTTTCACGAGCAATTGGCCCTGAGCAGGCATTTTAATGAGAGTCGGGAGTGCCCGGCACTTGAGTCAGAGGGACCGAAGAGTGATATTTAAAAAGCGATTGAAGTGCAGCCTCGGCCTCCTCAAGTCCATGTGGTAAACCAGAAATGCACTCCAGGAATAGTCCAGCTTGCCCGAGGAATGCTCTGGCTTTGCTGAGGGCTGAGCCGGCTAACTGGCAGATCTCCCCCCCCCCCCCCCCCCTTGCTGGTCCAGGAATTGCACTCGGCTTGCGACCAGGAGAGGCTCAGCCAGCCAAGGAAGCTCACACCTCGGGCTCCGGAGCATCGGAAAGGCCAGGGCCGTTGCTCACATTTCCTTGCAACATCTGTCCTGCGACTTCCCTGAAGGAGGGTGGTCTCAGCAGCCGCGGCAGTGGCAGGAACCCTGCCCTGCTCTCTTCCCCTCCCTCTCCAGTGCTGTCAGTTACAGTAATCGAAAATGGATTAGCTGGAAGAGGCCAATGGGTACCCCAGGTCTAGAGAGGATACTGGACTGGGGCCGGAGAAGCAAGGGTCCCAGCGCAGGTTCCCGCAGGGCCTCGCTGCCGAGGGAAAGCGCGGTCTCTTTTGCTCCGTCTTTCTTGCTCTTCAGCCAGTTGCTGATCCATAAGCGGGCCTTTCCCAGTCCTCCTTGATGGCTGAGCTTGCTCAGGAGCCTTTCGTAAGGGGAGCCCATTGGAGGTCCGGGGAGAGAGGTGGGGCAGCACTCTGCCCACATGCTTGTGGAGCAGGGCCGGTCTTTGCAGAAGCCTTGCTGACTTCTTCCGTGGAGCTTGTCCTTCAGCGTGCTGCTCACAAGTGTTGGATTTAATTGCTTTAAGGAAATTATTGAAATAGCTGCCCTGTGATTTCCTAGCTTCCCCACATGCCATTAAAAATGACACTGCACTGGCCTTTCTCCACTCCACTGCTGCAGAGGCTGGCCTGAGGGACATGGTGCGTGTTTTGCCAGAAGATCAGCAGTTCCTTGTATGAGGTCTTTAGGAACTCCAGGACAGACACTGCTATACAAACGTGAAGTACTGACCCTCAGTCATTAGTTACTGACTGGGTCATTGAGGCCCCCTCGGTGCGGGTGTTCAAGGACAGGCAGGACATGCACATGGCGGGCATGTCGTGAGCGGAGCCGGCTGGAGGTGGGGTCAGACTAGATGGCCCGGGAGCCCCCTTCTGGCTCGCTCTGTTTCTATGCCTCGATGTTACCAAGGTCAAAACTCAGAAGCAAGGCCCGCTTGGCACGGTGGGGTTCACTTCCAAATAAACACACAGCTGAGTGTCTTATATAGCTTGCAACCCAACCCAAGGCTTTGAGCAGCCAGGAACACTTCCACCCCAGCCCCGTGCACACACGCTTGTGAGTGAGGCCCACTGAACACGCTCGGGGTTATTCTTCCCAGCAGCACTTGACAGGACTGAGGCTCTAAGGTCCACACCATGAGGTTTCTCTGCTGCACAAGCCCACGGAAATGCTTGTGGGCCGTGCAAGACACGCTCACTCATTTTTAGTGGACATGATTCGTCAGGAAAGCCCTTGTGATGGCAGCCGCTGGAAATTAACGAGTCCCTCTTTGGTACTGATGCAGTGGGGTTTCATTTACAAATAAAATACCCACCCCGTCGTTTTAAGTAATGTCAAATTACGGATCACCCCATCAGCTCAATCCGAGCGCCAAAGCCACAGTCCTTAAAACGCGGGAATATTTTCCTGTGCAGGTCAGGCTCTCTGCTCCCTGCGCCTCTTCCAGTGGCACAGCAGAGTATCGGAAGCGAGAGGTTTGCCCCCCGAGGGGCCACATCCGTGCCCGTTCCTGCTGAAATGATGGCGGATGTCAGCACATGAGCCACGTGTGGCGGGGCTGCTCTGGCATCTTCTCATGAGCTATGGAGTGATTCCTTTGGCGCTGGTGCGAGGAAGCGAGCTGCATTCCTTGGAACCACCATCCCCGACTATGTGCCCTCCGGGCTCAACTCCCCTCCTTCCCACCAGCATGGCTGCGGTGCGCCATGGGCAGCCCGGGGCAGTGAAGTGGGGGCAGCTGCACATTTACTGGCTGGCCCAGACCCCCCTGAGCCCGGCCCTCCTCTGCTCTCTGGGCTTCCTCTCATGCTTGGCCTTCTCGGGGGAAGCAG
Organism: Varanus komodoensis; assembly: GCF_004798865.1. Lineage (NCBI taxonomy): Eukaryota > Metazoa > Chordata > Lepidosauria > Squamata > Varanidae > Varanus > Varanus komodoensis. Next base: position 1,272,272 of record NW_025335568.1, on the reverse strand, counting down.
GCGAGCCGGGGGAAGTCGCGAACGCTCGCGGAAGCCCGCCTGCACGACCGGCGCCCTCCTTCCCTGGCGCCGGCCACACCGGCAGGGTCGCAGGTCAGGTAAGCAGCGGAGGGCATGGCTGGCGTCCTGGCAGGTGCCCGCCTGACCTCCAGAGGGGAAGCTGGACTCCCTGATGGGAGAGAGCAGGCCAGATCCCGGAGCCAAGCTTGGGGAATCTGATGGATTCCCTCTCCCAAAACGGATCCCTGCGCCAGGCGAGGATACCTTGGAGACCGTGAGCACCAGCTGGGGCAGATGCAGCGAGCAAGAGACCTTGGTGCGCCCCACTGCCCAAGGCGGCTTCCGCCTCATGCTGTGGGCATGATTCGAAGGGCTGCCCGCAGGCCTTGCTCCTCCGGGCCTCGAAGGCCATCGCCAGGGCTCTCCGCCTGCAGCCCCTCCGCAGTCCCGGCCCTCAGCAGAGGGGTGCAGATCAGCAATGCCCCAGCTTGCCCGGGTTCTCCAGATTCCACTGCCAAGCTCGTTCTGGCTCACGTCTGCCTCAGCTCTGCCTTTTCCCCTTTTCACACAGAAACCCACGCACGGCTTTTCCAAACATATAGACAAGCTGTGCAGACCTCTGAGATGTCCCTGCTCTTTTCCCATTAATGAAAATGCCACTTGCTCCTATTTTCCCAATGCATGAATGGTTGCTGTTGTTGTTAGTCGCGAAGTCATGTCCGACCCATCGCGACCCCATGGACAGCATTCCTCCAGGCCTTCCTGTCCTCCACCTTCCCCCGGAGTTCCCCCAAGCCCACACCCACCACCCCAGTGACCCCATCCAGCCACCTCCTCCTCTGCCGTCCCCTTCTTTTGCTGTCAATTGTTCCCAGCATCAGGCTCTTCTCCAGGGAGCCCTTCCTTCTCATTAGGTGGCCAAAGTATTTGAGTTCCATCTTCAGTATCTGGCCTTCTAAAGAGCAGTCAGGGTTGATCTCCTCTAGGACTGACTGGTTTGATCACCTTGCAGTCCAAGGGACCCTCAGGAGTCTCCTCCAGCACCACAATTCAAAGGCCTCAATCCTTTGGCGCTCAGCCTTCCTTATGG
>NW_025335568.1:1145187-1271082 GCF_004798865.1 Varanus komodoensis | reverse complement strand
AGCATTCCAATCCCCCATGATGTTAAGGACATCATTTTTTGGTGTTAATTCTAGAAGGAGTTGTAGGCCTTCATAGAACCGGTCAACTTCAGCCTCTTGCCTTGGATTCGAACTGAGATCATTCTGTCATTTTGGAGATTGTATCCCAGTACTGCTTTTCCTACTCTTTTATTGACGATGAAGGCTACTCCATTTCTTCTGAGGGATTCTTGCCCGCGGTAGTATACCTGATGGTCACCTGAATTAAATTCACCCATTCCTGTCCATTTTAGTTCACTGATTCCTCAGATGTCGATGTTCAGTCCTGTCTTCTCTTGTTTGACCACATCCAGCTTGCCTTGAGTCATGGATCTTACATCCCAGGTTCCTATGCAGTATAGATCTTTGCAGCATCGGACTCTCCTTTCACCACCAGATACATCGGCAACTGAGTGTCCTTTCGGCTCTGACCCAGTCGCTTCATTCTTTCTGGCACTACTAGTACTAGCCCTCTGCTCCTCCCCAGTAGCACATTGGACACCTTCCGACCTGAGGGGCTCATCTTCCGGCGTCATATCTTTTTGCCTTTTGGGGCTGTCCATGGGGTTTTCATGGCAAAGATACTGAAGTGGGTTGCCATTTCCTTCTCCGGTGGATCACATTTTTTCAGAGCTCTCTGCTATGTCCTGTCCGTCTTGGGTGGCCCTTCACGGCAGAGCTCACAGCTTCATTGAGCTACGCAAGCCCCTTCGCCACGGCAAGGCAGTGATCCATGAAGGAGGCAGGAATGTTTACAGGTACTGCATCTTAGCCACTGGATTTTTATCCTGCACTTCATATCATAGCTTATCATTAGTAGCGCAGCTTCAGACTGCCCCTAGCCAAAGCTCTCTGGACAGTTTACCACAGTAGTTGCTTTTCAATGGTAGTGGACTGCTCAGAGAGCTCTGGCTACCGGGCAGTATAAACATGCCATCGATCGGTCGGTCGGTCGGTCGTCGGGTTGGCTGGTTTGCGTTTCACACGCGCGTGCTGGGTTGGTCCGCTGATCGCGCTGCGGCCTCGAGGAGGGTCCGGGCAGGGCCGCGGCGCCCGGGCCGCCGGGTTGGGGCGCGCACGGCCGCTGGGTGGCGCCCTCCCTTTGCGTATCCCCGTGCGCCGCGCATCGCGCCGCGGCTCCGCCGGGCGGCTCCCTGGAGGCGGCCTGGGAAGCTGGGATCGGGGCCCGGAAGCACGAGCCCGGCGGGCCGGCGCTGCGCCGGAGAGGCGGCCGCCGCCAGGCCCGCCAAGACCCGCCTGGCCAGGTGCCTTCACCGCGGTGGCGCCTCCGGGCTGCAGCGCCCATCATCCCCAGCCGGCGTGGCCGCGGCCTGGGAGCATGGGGGGGGGGGGGGGCTGCCTTCTCGGGTGAGTGGCGGGTGGGGAAGAATCAGTCCTGACCAAGGCGCTCTGGGGGCTCAGCCCCTGCCGGGAGGGGTCGGGGGAAGCCCTGCAAGAGCTGCCTGTGGGGGTCTCAGCAGCAGCCCCAGGTGTGCATTACGGGGGGGGCGGGGCTCCACCTTGGAATCCGCCTGTGGCTGGAGAGGCACAGGATACCTGGCACTGGGGGCTAGAGGGGCGGGGGGTGCACGTGGGGGGCGTCCCTCGACATTAGGTCGCCCGCCTTGAGGGCATGTGGACCCAGAGCCAGAAATTCTTTTATATTGTTTGTTTATTTTATATTGTTATTTTTGTATTTTATTGTATTTTATTATATTTTATTGTGTTGTAAGCCGCCCCGAGGCTTCGGCAAGGGGCGGCATAGAAATGTTTTAATCAATAAATAAATAATAAATAAATAAATCTGCTGTCATGATTTCCCCCCTTGTGCAGCGGTGCCGCCCTCTCAGGAGCAAACCCTTCCTCCGCGTTTACCGTAAGCGCCTCTGGACACTTTGGGACTTCAGCGCCCAAGAGGAGCTGCAGGGGCAGCGGTTCCGAGCAGGAGCCTCTCCTCAACGTGCCGCTCGGCCTGGGCAAAAGGTCTCACACGTCTCCGGGGCCGATCGCAGGAGCAAGGTCTCACGCCCTGGTTTCGTCCCCTGAAGTGCCTTGGCTTGGCAGAAGGCCGGGAACAGCCAGATGAACCAGTGACGAACAGGCGCTTTGCCCAGGCTGGCCGGGGGCACGAGCTCCTTGCATGCACCACGGACATGGCGGTTCCCATGGGCTCTTAAACCAGGGGGAGTTTAGCACCTTTGTTTCAGGGAGCCGCTCCTGCTCCTGCTCTCTGGCAATGAGAAGGTTTTCCTATTTATTGCTGGCCTGGTTTTAGCTGCCCCTGCTTTTGGTGTCAATTGAGAGAATGCCCATGGATTACAAAATTTAGGATTTAGTTTTTTTCTTTTTAAACTTCGTACATCATCCACAGAATGTCACTTATTGAGCAACTAATAATGTGTGTTTGATTCCTGCAGTACCAACTTTGGTCACTAGGTGGCACATTTTCCAAGCCAGTGTTAGAGTCAAGCGTTTGAAGGTAGGAGGGGAAACGGCTGCCATGGCAGAGGATCACAGCTGTCCTCCCTCACCACGATGGGGCAGGTATCCCTGGATGCCCACGGGGCATGTGCCTAGTGGTGCCAGTGTTCATAGGCACATGCAGTCAAGGTGGGCACAATGTGTCCAGGGCTAACTGCTGCGTAGCTTCTCTTGAGCACTTCCCGCTACCAGATGAGAGGCTGGTCCCACCCATGTGAAGCCGGGTGCATTTGCTAGCAATAAATATGGCATGTTTTATTCGGTACACTTCTCTCTCAGGTTAAATGTGCATTGGGTCAAGGGCAGTTTGGATCAAGCTCTGGAAGTGTGCTTCCTTGTGAGTACGGAGTAGCCTTCACTCAGAATAGACTTTGCACCCTGTGGGCAGGTACTGGAATAGGAAGCAGAGCTATTCTGCCAGTATTCAAAGTGCTCCTGTTTTGATCATTAGGCCAAAAGTGGATTGGAGGGTGGGCAGAATTATTTCCTGAGAAAAAAAGTTTGCCCACCAGTTTTTAGTCGGTTGGCTGCCGCCTCTGTGCTCCTGCTTGGTCAGGCACTATTTTGCCCCCTTCCCAGTTTCTGGCCTGCCCAGAATGATCTCCTGGGCTCTCTGCTGGGCACACGGCAGCATCTTGGCACTGCACAGCCACCAGTGTTGCCTGTGTGAAGAGCCGGAGTGAGAAGCCAGTTGCGAGTAAGGGCAGCGCTTCCTGTGCCGTTCCCACAGTGCTCCCTCCTGACGGCCTCCCCATTACCCTCGGCCAGCAAGGGCTGGTACATGGACCCTGAAATCTTGCTGGGCAGGGAGCCCTCTGCAATTCCGATCCGCACGTTCCAAAGAAGCTCTCTGCTTTTGGCCCAGCCCTATTTGAAAGAGGGAAAAATGAGTCTGCTTTCTGTTAGCGGCTGCTGGGGAGGGGAGGGGAGGGGAGGGGAGGGGAGGGAGCTGCCTTCCCTTCCTAACCGCATTTCTCCTGTGCGAAGGGAAGCGTGCGCAAGTGAATGCTGGGAAAGGCCATCTGGGGGTTTCATGCTGGCAGAGGCCTGGTGCCCTGGCGCATGTGGCCCCCGCTGGCTTCAGAGGGCCCCTGAGCCACACCCCCCCCCCAGGGGCCTCTCCTCCTGCAGGCCGGCTTGCTCACCAGTGTGGCAGCCACCCGAAGCCGCTCCTCTGCCCCGGGGCATCATCTTGGCTGACCCCGGAACAACTGGCAGGCAGAGAGCTGGAGAGCCAGAGGGTGGTGGTGGCTGCTTCTCTTGCTCTGGGTGACTGAGGGGAGGGGGGAGGGCCTGGGGCTTCACTTGAGCAGCGCCCCAGCAGGCGGCACCAGTCCATGCGCGATGTCCGGGACCAGCAGAGCGCACGACCTGCTGGGATGACTTCCGATCCCCCTTTCCGGCCAGACGCTGTGCAAGCAGGAGCAGCTGGAACTGGGACGGCCTTGCAGCCTTGCCCGCTCAGCGCTGCACCCTGGGAGCTGCCCCTGCCCCACGGCACGCCCTCCCAGCAGTCGCCCCAGAGGCCTGCGCTTCTGTGGGGAAGCGCTGTGCGCTGAGCTTCGGGGGGCCTCGGATTCTGGGTGCTGCCGAGGGAAAGGGCGGTGGGCTCCGTTCTTCCCTGCACCCCCGAGCGCGCTGACGATGTGCTCGCGGCGGTGGGGGGCCTGCCCCCTCACGGCAGAACGTGCTGGGGACCAGCATCAGCTCGGCACTGTCCCGCTGGGCAACTGGGCTGGCAGGGAAGCCCCGGGCGGCCCGAAGGAGGGGCCGGTGGCAGCAGCGGGTGTGCGGGGAGCACAGACCCCGAGCAGCGGCTGGCTAGCAGAGCAGGAGCATCTGGATAAAATTACTGGGGGGGAGCGGGGGAGCACAGAAACTTTACAAATGACTCTTAGGATCACTAGGCACAGCTCTCTGTTCGAAGGAAATTTAAGGAAGAAAAAAGGAGCGATTTTCATTCCCAGAGGAGCCCGTGCTCCAAATGAAAATCTTTCTTCACCTCTTTTTTTATTTTTCTTACACTCTCCTTTGTCCTTTCTTCCTTCTGGGAAAGAATCGCTCTGTGATCCCCACTTTATGAAGTCCATAAAACGCCTGGAAATCTAGCCTGGCAGATCTGCCTGCCCGGAGTGGTGCGTGAGGCAAACAGCCACAGAGAGGCAGGAAAGGGTTTGGAAAAGCACTCAGGGCTGGAAGCGCTTTCAGCAGCCGGCCGGCCGGCGACGCTGCTCCGCAGTCAGGAGGGCCAATGAGCAAGGCCTGCGGGCAGCGCACGGGGCCGGAATTTGCCCCCCCCCCCAGCAGGGCGGCACAGAGCCTCGGCCAGCGTTTGCCCCTCGGGCTTGCCCCGGAGCCTCAGAGGGCCTCTGGGTGCAAGTGCCCGCCTGGGGGGGCTCTCCCCCTCCGCAGGCGTCTCTGCCGCAAAGACCAGAGCTGAGTGCGGAGAGCAGTGGGTGCCGCCACTGCCGCCCAGAAACGCTTGCAGGGCCGGGAGCCCCGGGGCTCCCCGAAGACCGCGGGTGCTCTGCCAGAGGAGGAGGTGACGGGGGCGGCCCACCAGTCCCACCCCAGGCCTCCGGGGGCACGTGGGGTTGCCGCACCCCCAGCCTTCCTGCTGCGTGGCGAGTCTGCATTCCACGGCTCCACATCGTCCCCTGCAAGCCGGTGCTGCAAGCCACGTTTCGGACATGCGTGCAGATAGCCGAGTGCCTAATCTCGCCTCGAAGGACTCGCCTGTTTGCCCAGAGGGCAGTTCGGGGGCAGCCTGTGGAGGCCGCCTCCGCCTCCCCTGAGCCGGCGAGCCTCCGCTGGCCCCCAGCCCCGGAAGAGCGTGCCCCGCCACTGCTCCCACGGGCTGCCCTGCTGCTCACTGCCCCCCCAGCCCTCCCCTCCTGCCTCGGCCCCGCACGGTGCTCCAGCTGCCCCCACGCGGGCTGGGCCGGGCTGCCCTGGATGGGCTGCCGCAGCCAGAGGCACCCTGGGGCTACTGGCCGGGTCTCGCCTGCCCAGCCTCAAGGAAGGGGGGGGGCATCCAAAGTGCGGGGGGGGGGGCGCATCCGTCTGTTTGGCGCTCTCTGGCCTTCAGGAGCATCCTCTTTTGCTTTAAGTTCTCAGGTGCAAACAGCTGCAGGGACGTTGGTAAACTCTAACTAAAAATGAACCGAAGCAAGATATGCATTCGCCCGCACTGACTGCAGTCAACATGGGCACGGGGGCGGGGGGGGCGGGGGGGCCCGGGTGGGACCCCCTGCAGGGCCGCTGAGCCGAAGATGCCGAGCCCCGGGCAGCTCCCTTGCCCGTTCCACACACGCCGTTCCTGCGCCCCAGGGAAGCCGAGGCTGGATCTTGGGGGCAGCCCTCGGACTGGGTTTCAGCGAGGCGTGCCTGTGGCGTCCGCTTGGGAGGGGGGCCTGTTGGATCCCCTGGGCTTGCTCTCCGGGCCCGAGGCTGCGTCGCGGCGGCCATGCGCCTGAGCCTCACTGCGCACTCGCGGAGCCCCTCCCGGCTGGCTTTCCAGGGCAGGCCAAGCGTGAGACACGCCGGCACTGCAGTAGCGCCCCCATTTCAGCTTCTTCCACAGGTATCATGTGGACTAGATTTCTATCCATCCCAAGTACGATGACTTTTGAAAATGTCTTTATTATTTTATTTATTCTTCTATGTATACCCAACCTTTTCCCTTCCAAGGAACTCAAGTGCGCCTACATCATCCCCCCCTTCTCTCAACCTTCTCCTCCCAACAACCGAAAGTCATCAGTCAGCTTCATGGCTAAGTGGGGACTAGAACCTTGATCTCGTGAGTCCCAGACCAACACTCTTAACCACTGCACTGCACCGTTGTTCTGTGCCCGACTCTTTGCGGCCCCAAGGACAACATTCCTAGGCAGCATCGTTCGTTACCGCATCAGACTCTCCTTTCTCCACCAGATACATCCGCAGCTGAATGTCCTTTCAGGTTTGACCCAGTCGCTTCACTCTTTCTGGTGCTGCTAGTACTAGCCCTCTGCTCTTCCCCAGTAGCATCTTGGACACCTTCCGACCTGAGGGGCTCATCTTCCAGCGTCATATCTCTTTGCCCTTTGGGGCTGTCCATGGGGTTTTCATGGCAAAGATACTGGAGTGGGTTGCCATTTCCTTCTCCAGCGGATCACGTTTTGTCAGAGCTCTCTGCTATGGCCTGTCCGTCTTGGGTGGCCCTGCATGGCAGAGCTCACAGCTTCATTGCGCTATGCAAGCCCCTTCGCCACGGCAAGGCAGTGACTCATGAAGGGGTGCACTGCACTGGCTTTCAGTAAATTTAATTTGAATTTCATAGGCAAATGGTTCTTTAAACTCAGGGACCGCTAAACCAAACCACTGTCTTGTTCATTCCGAGCTGCGCATTCTGTTCTCTAGCCTGGAGCTCCGTGCAGGCAGCCCCACACCCGGCCGACTGGCCGCCTTGCCTGGAGACAACAGCGGACCTTCCGCAGCGCTCAGCTGGGATGCCGTTTCTGCTCAATTTCGCTGGCGGACCACCCCAAATGGTTCCTCGATGTGGATTCTTTCAGCAGCTCTGGCCGTGGGGTGGAGAGATCCCGCTCGAGCCACCCGGTCTGCGTCTTGTGGATCGCTGGGCTAGCCTTGTTCCATCGCTTCATTTTCAGCGCACGCACGGAGCTGGATTTTTCACAAAGGGAGGCACGAGCATTTTGCTTCTGTTTGCAAATGTTCCTTAGCATTAAGGCGCGCGTGCAGCGATGCGCGCTGGCAGTGCGGGGTGTCGGTGCACATCCCCAGAAGGAAAGAGACTGTTCATGGGCCCATGGCTGCCCTGCAGGGGAATCCATCATGGATCGCTCTGGCGTCCAGGGGCTGGGGAACCCTGTTTGGGGGCTCCCATCTTCCTCCCAATTGCAGAACGGGGGCCCTGCTCCCGGCAGGCATCGGGGCTGTTTCAGGCCTCACGGACCCCTTGGCGAGTGCAAACAGCCGTGCCCGAGAAGGCTCTCTGTGGAGGCAGACGCCCCCGTCAGGCTCACGCAGGCCAGGGCCCGAGGGTGGCCCCCGCTCCCCTCGCACCGTTCACAGGCAGAGGCACCGTGAAGGACAGGCCGTAGCAGTGTCCCAGATGTCTCAGACTACGGCCCTCAGCATCCCCGGCCACCCTGTCCCTTGGAAGGACTCGGCGGGTGGTGGCTTGCGGTTCGGGGAGCGAAGGCTCTGCCAGTGGGGGCAAGCACGACTCGGTGGATTGGCCAGGAGGTGGCTTGACTTGCTTCCACGAGTCACCCAGAACCGCCAAGGCCTCGGCCTCAGCAGGCTCTCTTCTGGGTGCGGGTGGGGAGAAGCGGCTTGGTGGGGGCTGCCCGCCCCCCGCCTCCCTCCCCTCCGATGGAAGGAAGGGCTGCCCCTTGCCTGTGGGCGAAGCGGCCCCTGGCTCCGCTAGGAGAGGAGGCTCCGAGGGGCAGCTGCCGGCCCCTCCTCGGCCAAGCGGCAGCACGCGGCTGCGGATCTGGACCCGCCGGCAACCGTGTTTCCGCAGGGCAGCCCCACTGTTCCCCCTCGCCTGATAGGGCTGGTAAGGAAGGGCCGCGGCGTCCCAGAGGCCTCTCTTGCTCGGAAGGCCAGGCCAGCGGTGGAAACACTGAGGCAAAAGTAATCCGCAAAGGCAGCCCCCCCAGGAGCACAGAATGCTCGGGGGGGGGGGCAGGTCCACAGCGAGATGCTTGTGCGTTTTCAGGACAGCGAATTAAACAAGTGAATTGGGGCATCGAGGCGAGTTTGGGGGGGAATCCAGAACAGGAGAGGGTCCGATCACGCACGGGACCCTGAATGCAGGTGGTCTTGAATGGATGTCTGCAGCTGGGAAAGCTCATGGCCTCTGGGGGCTGGGGGGGTCCTGGTGCTGGGAGCCCATGCGCTGGCAGGGCCTTGAAGCTGGGCGCTTCTGGGGTGGGGGAGCACGTCCTGAGAGGCTTCCCAGGAGCGGCGGGCGGATGCACGGGGGCCGCTCCTGCCAGGCGGACTCTCCCTGCAGCACTGCGCCTCGCCGGAGCCTCGCTGGGTCTCCCCTTCCGGTGTTGCCCCCACAAGCAGAATGGAAGGGGCTGCTCCTGCAAAGGGTCTGGCATGGGGTCGAGCCCCAGGGGCGCCTTTGGAGCTGCCCCCAGGCAGCTGCTGTTGCCGCCGTGGCAGCTGCGCCTTGCAGTAGCCACAGCTGGAGTGGTTGGAAGCATCCGTAAAAGCAGCCATTCGAACGTTTCCCTAACGGGGCTTACGCTTGCCATGTCGCGCCACGTTCTGTCAGCAGTAAACGCTCCACATGGGAGAAGAATTTTGTACTTGTGATAAACCCTCCAGAGAGCCTCAGCCGCAGAAATGTCCTGCAGGCACTCCGTCAGGGCTTTCCTGCCCAAGGGATACGCGGCTGGCTTCTGGCCTCCTGGTCCTGCACTTTGCTTCAGCCCGGCACAGGGACCCTCCAGCAGCCAGCTGGAGCAGAGGGGCAAGAATTTCCTCTGGGTTCATCTCGCTTTTGTAGAATCGTAGAAGAGCAGAGTTGGAAGGGCCATGAAGGCCATGGAGTCCAGCCGCTGCTGGCGTAGGACACCAAGTCACACCGCCCCATGCAGAGTTGACTTGTCCACACCCCCAAATGCCAACAGCAGCATATTTGGGGGGGGGGGTTGCAAGTTCCCACAATTGCAGCCCATTTTGAGAACTGGGCACTTCTGAAGTTTCACGTGTTCGTGCCTCTGAGTCCATGGAAGAAAGTTCACACTGAGGGTGCCGCCTTTAAGCAGCTCACACTGAGATGCACATCGATCTGGTTCGGGGTGGGTGAGAATACATTCAGGAATGACTGGGAGTGAAAGTCGGGACATCTCGATAAGCCTGGCTCTCTCCCCACACGCTTACAATTAACTGCTCCGTGGTTCCTCCATTTGCTGACCCCCCGAAGCTCTGGACCGCACCTTCCCTCACCCCGGCTGTGGAGCCCAGATCAGGTCATGGGAGGCTGCCGCGGGGCTACTGAGCGGGCGGGCGCTTGCGGCTGCAGCCCAGCGCCCCACGTCGCCCTCGCTCGTGCTCCCCAAGCTGGGGTGGGGCCCGCAGCCGAGCCGGCCCGTCGGCCTCCCAGCAAGGTGCGCTGCAGAGCCGGCTTGCGTGTTGCCTTTGGCACGGTCCCGCGTTCTGGACGCCGGTTCAAGGACAGTTGAATTACTGATACTGCAGGGAAGACAAGATAATGGCTACATTTTTAACATACTGACAATTCCTCTCTCAGCAAACAGCCGGGGCAGCGGCATGCCTCCGCAGATCTCAGGCGGTGGCTGAGTGGCGGGGAGCCTGAAATCGGACGCTGCCGCCTGGAGCATCCCGGGCGGAGGCTTTGTTGGGCGGCCCAGGCCACCGGGACGCCCGCGCCTCGTCTCCGCCACGCCGCCGGAGCAGCCGGCACGGGGGCGTTTGCTGGGCCAGCTGCTGTCTCCAGGCCAGGAGGAGGCCTCCGCGCCCCGGGAGCAGCACCGGCCACGTTATGAAAGCCGCGCGCCGGAGCCGCGCAGTCCCGACACTGGAGTTGGGAGGGCCGGATGCGTGCGGCGGGTGGGTGGCCGGGACTCTTGCGGGGACCCGCACAGGGGCCTGTTGCCGGCCACAGAAATGACAAGCCCAAAGGCGCACCATTCACACATTCCCAGGAACGATTCAGGGGCTGAAGGGAGCGGAGGAAGTGCAGAGCTCCCAGGCAGAAACGGCCAAGAGAGCTTGAGTCACCTCTCTTCCCTCCTGGACTGACTGTGCAAACAGTCACCTGGGGGCTCTCTCTGCCCAGCTCACAGGACCCGTGACAGGCCTTGTTGCCCTGGAAGATAGCGGCCGTTATCTCCAGGAAGCAGCCCTGAGATGCCGCTTGTGCAACAGGGGTCCTTGGAAGGGCAGAGCAGCACGTGGCTCCGTCCCCTTCTTCGTGCCCTCGTCCCTTTTCGGCCTTGGGCACATGACCGCGGGGTGCGACAGCTGCCCTCGGCAGGACTCCAGGCCCTTCCCGCCCTGCATTTCTGCAGCGTGCCTGGCTGGAGGGAGACCCTGGGCAGCCATGGAAAAACCCACCCCTTCCTCCAGCTCTCCCGGAGGGCCACGTCAAGGCCCGGGCAGGAAAGGGGACAGCGGTCTCTGATCCGCACTCGGCCAGATTTCGGCCTCTCGCTTGTGTGCTTCTCACGGGCTTGGTGCTGCTCCGCAGGGAAGAGCTGGGCGCTCGGCCGCCAGGTATGGCTCGGGTGCCGCTGGAGTCGCAACAGCCCGCTGCGTTTCCTCCACCCCTGCACTAGGCTTGCCGTTGGGAGAGTTATGCTCAGCAGGTGGCGTGTCCTGCCTTTCTGCGCGCTCAGAGAAGAGACCGGGGACTCCGTTCCACACCGTGGACGATGGGCGTCCCAGGGGAGTTCACCTGCTGCAGCAGGCGGGCTTCCAAAGCGTGGCCCGAGTGGGTCAGCGTTCTGCCTCTTCCCTGCCTGGGTTCACGAAGAGCACCATGTCGCTCTGCAAGCCACGCAGGCAGGGCCTGTTGGCAGGGGTGAGGCCGGCACCACGGTGAGGCGCGGCACCGGCCGTTCCCTGCGGCCAGGCAGAGAAACAGTGGCTTCTGCACCTCACCGTGGCTTGGTGTTCCGCGTGGGCCCAGCTGCCACGTTTCTGCATGGCTGCTGCAGACACTCCAGCCTGCAGGTTTCTCTGAGCCGCCGCTGAGGGGGCTGCAGCTGCACTCCGGTCGGCTGCCTCCTTGACCCCCCCTGCCCACCCGTGGCTTTGCTCCCGGGCAGCATCGTGGGGCGTTGCTCGGAGCAGCCTCCGGCCGCCACGACTGCAGAGGCAGGAGCGGCACTCTGGGCGGAGTGACACCCCCCCCCCCGCCAGCACTCAAAAGCGAGCAAGAAAGGAAGCCGGGAGGGGCGGGCTGAGGCCATGCCCTGGGGGAAACAGGCGGGGCGGAGCACCTGGGGTGCATGCCTGCTCCGTTTGGACGGGCGAGGGAGAAGCATCGAGCCGGGCCCTGCTGAGCTGCCAGCAGACGTGCCCTGCGCAGCGGGAGCCGGGCGTCTGGGGACAGCCACCCCCTCTGAGCCCTCTGGTGCAGATGGACGGGAGCCAGCAGTGGCTCTCTGCGGGGGGCAAATGCACTCTACACATGCCCAGAGTTCTGTGGCTGGCCTCTGGCCCTGAAGACCACACGGATGCCCAGGAAGGGATTCAAGGGAACGGCTGCACACGCTGCTCCCTGGCCTCCTTTCTCCAGCTCTGCATGTGCAGATGCACCCCCCCCCCGGGCTTGGCCCCCGTCCGTCCAGGCACTTGGCCCATTTGGCCTTTCTTGGCTGGAGGGCCAAGGCCGAGCACCAGCCAGGGCTCTCAGGGCAAAGGCAGAGCGCCTTCCTTGCACCCGGTCGGCGCTCACGCAAAGCGCACTGGCCCGTGTGGCGCGGAGGACTCGCGGCACGAGGGGCGCGAGCCGGAAAGGCGCGGGCGAAGCCCCGCCGCGCGGAGCAGGCCTCGCCCGGGCCAGGCGGCCGCCCTCCGGCAGGGCTTGCGCGCCGGGCCTCGCGGGGAGCCGTCGATCCCGCGGACGAGCGCGCAGCCCCGGCCGCTCTCCCGCCGCCAGGAGCGGGCGGGATGCGTGGCAGCAGCTGCGGGCCGCGCCCGCTGCTCCCCCGCGCGCGGCCCAGGCGGGCGGAGAGTCCCCGGGCCGAAGCGGGAGCCCCGCGCCCCCCGCCAGCGATCGGCCTTCCACGAACCCAGGCAGAGGCGCCGCGGCTGCTCGACGCGCACCCGCGGCTGCAGGCGGGCGGCGGGGTCCCCAGCGGAGCCCGCGTCGCGCCAGGCCTGCTCCCGGGCAGCTCTGCCGCGGCGGCGGCCTGCGGATCGCGACCCGCGCCCCCGCCTCGCTCGCCGAGCCCTGCCGGAAGGGTCCCCCTCTCCCCTTGGCGCGGGCGCAGCGGCGGCCGGCACGGCTCCTGCGGGAGGACGGCAAGTCCCGCGCAGTGGCTGGGCGGGCGGGGCGCGGCCGCGGGGGGGGCACGCGGCAGTGGGGCACGGGGGTCCTGCCGCGTAGGATGGCCCCCGGCCGGGCGCCCGTGCAGGGCAGGCGCGGGGTCTCCCCCGCTGGCTCGGGGGTGGGTGAGGGCCGGAGTGGCAAGCCCGGACTCTGCCCGGGGGCAAGCGACAGCCGAGGAGGGCCAGAGCCCCTCTGGCGAAGACGCCCCGCCAGCTCTGGCCAGGGACGCAGCCGCCCGCGCGCCTGGTTTTGGTGCGGGTCCGACAGAGGGCGCAGAAGGGTCGCGGGAGCGCGCCACGCACTTGCGCAGGCGCACGGAAGAGCCGAGCGGGGGCGAAACTCCGCGGAACGCGGAACCCGTCGTCGTCCAGCTCCTGCGGCCTTCCCGCTGGAAGGCGAGGCGGGGCGAGAGGAAGCGGGCGAGTGTCCCCTGAATGGCAGCTCTGCGACCGGCCGCCTTCTTCCGCGTCGCCTGCGCAGACCCCGGCACGGAAGAAGGTGGCTGCCGCACAGGGCGGGGCGCCATTCTGGGCACCTGCACCGGGCACGCTCACCGGCAGCTTGGCGTCAAGGCCTGGGAAGGAGGGCTGGGGTCCCGGAGCGGAGCCCACCCCCCAACAAGTCCGTTGCACATGCCTGCCGAAGGGAAAGAGGGCTGCAGGCCCCGGGGCCAAGCACCTCGGTCCTCTGCTCCCCAGAAGGGCCCCCACACCCGGCTGCCCAGGGCAGAACGTTCCAGTGGCCCTCATCTCGGCGGTGGCAAGCGGCCGTTCGGCCAACGGCTCCACTGACGCCGCATCTGCCCAGCCGCAGCGCGGGGGTTCCCCCTTTCCCCTTGTGCTTGGGGTGGCCCCGCCCTGAACGGCTGTGACGCAGCGACCCCACGGCCAGGAGCAAGCGGCTGGGAAGGGGAGGCCGGTCTGCAGAGATGCTTGGCAACTTTGCCGGAACCGTTTGGGAGCAAGCGAATGTTGCTGGACGTGTCGTCAGCCCACCGGCATCGTTCTGCGGCCTCACGTTTGGCTCTTGCCCCAGGGGGACAAGGAATCCCCCACGCCATGCAGGCGGCTTCCTGCGTCCCCCGCCTCCGAGGAGCCCACCTGTCGGGGTGGCCTAGAAATAATAAACTGACTGCTGGGACCGTTGCAGCAGGGAGAGGACACGGGTGGGAGGCCATCTGCTCTTGCTGTCTTTCAGGAATGTTGGCCAACTGATGCCGAGGGGAGAATCTGAAGCAAATTGAAGCCTGCCTCAGACATGCGAGAGACGAACAAACCGACCGGCGGGTCGATCAAGAAGCGCGAGCTATTTGGCATCCGATCTCAGCTCACGGAGCATCCACAAGTTTCTGCGTTTCACCCAAATGAGAGGCATGGGCTGTGTCCGTGGTTGCATGACACGGTCGGCTGGGCCCCTTCCGAGATGACGGCACTCCGACCGCAGCGGCGTGCCGGGCGAGCCAAAGGCTCGGCCCCCTCCTGCTTGCGCCCTCGCCTGCTGAAG
This sequence comes from Varanus komodoensis, assembly GCF_004798865.1. Lineage (NCBI taxonomy): Eukaryota > Metazoa > Chordata > Lepidosauria > Squamata > Varanidae > Varanus > Varanus komodoensis. The sequence continues at coordinate 1,257,038 of NW_025335568.1, read as the reverse complement.
TTTTGCGTCGTGGTGGTGCTCGGTGGACCTGCCCGGCCCTCGTTCCAAGCCCTGCAAGCGGCGTCAGAAATGGGATCGGCGCCACGTTGGGAGGGGGGCGCTTGCGTGGGGGTGCTGCATGCGCCACGCAAGCAGCTCGGTCCCACGGGGCGGCCGGCCCGGATCAACTCAAGCCAGCGCTCCCCGGGGGGGCGAGGCAGTGAGACCCCCTGAGAAGGGCGGGCTGCCCTGGATGGAGAGGCCCGCCTTTGCTCAGGGCCTCGAAGGGGAGGAGGAAGGGAGGGCCACCGCAGGGGCGGGGGGGCACGACTCCGTCAAGGGCCCAGCCGTGAACCAACGGGCCAAGCAGGGCTGCACAGGACGGGGCACCTCGGAGTCGTTTGTGGGGCCACCCATACTGGGACAGCGGCATCTGCACCTGTGGTGGCCGAGGGCCTCTGCTGGGTCCCTCCAAGAGGACAAGAGCTGCTCCGCCGCCGCCGGGGCCACCCAGCCGGCAGGGCCTTGGGAGGGGCAGGAGCAGCGCCTGGGTGCTCGCAGCAGCCTTCCTGGCCTGCCACCCCACACGGGGCTATCTCAGGGCTATCGAGGGCCGGGAAGATGCCCCTGGGCCCCTCTCCTCTGGCCACCTGTGCCAGGCAGAGGACCGGGGCACGGGCCATGGCATCCCTGGCCCCCTTCCCACCACAGTCCCCTGGGCCAGTGCAAGAGGCAGGGAGCGAGCCTGTGGTGGTAGTGGGGGCTGGGCGGAGCGGGAGGCGCCGGGGCTTTTGGCCCGGGGCTCCATGGCCGGGCCTGCCCTGTCCCCCTCCCCAGGCCAAGTGCTGGCAGCCACCCTGGGGAGTGAGGGCTGGTGAGCCTGGAGGCGCCCAGCAGGGGAGGCCCCTCAGTGTGGCCACTGTCCCCCAGGGACCTGCTTTTGGGCCCTGCCGGGCAGGGTGGCAGCCAAGGGGCAGCGAGATGCCGGCCGTGTCCGCAGCCCCCCTGGCAAGCCTGAGCCCTCGCCCCTCCGGAGGAGCTTCCTGCTGGCGCTTGGCTTCTCCCCGGGAGAGGTCCGGCGGCCTGAGGGCTGAGGAGGAGGCCCGGCCTCCGGAGGGGAAAGAGGGAGCGCAGCTTTGGCCGGGCTGCCCTGCAGGGGTGGGGAAGCCATAATGAGATTTTATGGCTGCTTCATCTGCAACCCAGTCGCTTCCCCTGATGGAAAGCCCTTGGCCAGGTAGGGGCCCCGCGGGTGTCGCCCTTCCGAGCCGCGAGCCGAGCGAGCCGTCCAGGACGCTCTGCTGCGCTGGCCTGCCAGGAGCTGGCCACATCTGACAAGTCGGGGGGGGGGGGGGAGGGATTCCTAGCCTGCCCCCAGGAACCGCAGAGCACGAAGTGGAAAGGAACCGGGCGCGCCACTCGCTGTGCTCTTCCCTCAGGCTGTAATGGGCTCCGCGTCTGAGGCTGGCCCTCTCTGCCTGGGAGCCGTTCCTGGAGCCGGTGGGGCAGCCAGGGGCTCACGGGTGCCCACTGGGAGCTGGGGGGCTGCTGCTACTCGAGGCCAAGGGGGCTTTCCGGTGCCTGGTGCCTGCCCCTGCCGGGCCCTGAAGGGAGCTTTTCTTCAAGGGAAGGACCCAGGAAATGCTCCAGCCCAGGGCTGGGTCCCAGGCCCCTGCTCTGCCCAGGGGATGCTCGGGCCCAGGCGGCACCTCCAGGCGGGGTGGGGGGCCAATGCTGAGGCCAGCCAGGGGGGCAGTTTGGAAGCTTCTGGGGATGCCTGGGAGACCAGGTGAAGCTCATTCTCTGGAGGGCAGTCCCGTTATCGCCGCGCTTTGCTTTCTGGCAGTCGTTCGTTCGTTCGCTCGCTCGTTCGTTCGTCATGCTGTCCTTCACTTTACAATGTCCAGCTCCTCCCGGCAACCCCCTGTGCCGCCCTTGCTGGGGAAAGCGACCTTGAAACACAGAAACAGAGCAAGGCAGAAGGGGCCTCCCGGGCCACCAGTCTGACCCCCGGCTCCAGCCGCCTCCACTGGTGTGATCCCCAACACATGGCTGTCCAGTCTTGCCTTGAACACCCTCACCGATGGGGCCTGTGCCAGCTCCCGGGGAAGCCCGTTCCACACCCGCGGGGTCCTGACCATCAGGAAGTGCTTCTTGGCATCCAACCTGAAGCCTCCTCCCTTGAGCTTCGCCCCACTGGAGCGCGTCCTGCCCTCCTCTGCAGGGAAGAGCGGACCACGGCCCTCCTCCACGTGGCATCCCCTCACGTACCTCTGCAAGATCCCCTCGGAGTCCTCCCGTTCCCTCCGCCTCTCCTCCCAGCCCGGCTGCCCTTCCTGTGACCCTGGGCTGGGCACTCTAACCCAGCTCTGTCTGCCCTGCAATGTGGACCCAGAACTGGGCACAGCGCTCCAGCCGTGGGCGCCCCAGAGTCACGCAGAGCGGAACTAACCCCTCCCCAGATCTGGAAGCCACGCTTCCAGCTGTGCGTCTGAGGGCGGCGTTCGCCTTCTTACCCACCACGTCACACTGCCGGCTCATGTTCAGCCCGCTGTGGCCAAGCCCCCGGGGGCCCCTTGCACAAGTGCTGCTCTCCAGCCACCTGTCCCCCATCCTGTACCTGTGGCACCCGTTCCTGTGTCCCAAGCGCACGGCCGTGCACTGATCCCCATTGCATGCCATCCCATCGTCCCCCACCCACAGAGCGGGTGAGAGGGCGGGCGAGAGCTGTCAGGCTCACCCCGCCTGTGCGCTCCCCACTGGGGCACCGGCTTGACCACTCTGGGAGCAGAACGCTGGGCCAGGGCACTTCTGGCTCAGGCCTTACGCCCCTGCATCTCAGTAAGAGGCAACGGTGGCGGAGAGGCGGGAGCTCAGAAGAATCCCGGCACACACAGGGAGCTAATGCACACGGCGGCAGTCCTGGAACGGCCCAGGGACCCGCCTGGGGAACGCATTCCAGAAATGGAGCGGCAGAGGCCCCTGGGACCTCGATGACTTGGGTGCCGCGGAGAGCAGGGCCGGGCCGCCTTCGGCACCGTGTCCGGTCACCGGCCGTCTCTCGGGTGAGCCGGGAGGAACCCTTTGCAGGCCAGCGCTCTTCTGCGCATGAGGAGCCTGGGTCTGCCTTTTTGCCTTTGGGACCAATTTGGAAGTGGCCACCGGCTGCAGAGCCTGCCCAGTGTGGCTCCGAGGGAGCGTCTGAAAAGGGAAAACGTGCAGATGGGAAGGGGTGGGATGGGAGTTGCACCCACACGGGAAACCCTGTCGGACCCCATCGTGTCCCGAGGGCCTGTCCATGTGCTCTGGGACAGCACCGTAAGCGGGGCATGGGTCCGCGGTCCGCCCTCGCAGGCCCCACGGCGGGATCGCCTCTCTTGCCCTTGGCGAGGAGCAGCCGCTGCCCCGAGGCGGTTTGGGGGGCGTGCGCCTCTCCACGCCGCGGCTGCCCCTCGGGCCCGGGGGAGGACTCCCGCGGCCCCCGCCCTTGCACGTGGAGAGCTGCCGGCCCACGGCTTCCAGGCCCTTCTCGCCTCCCAAAATCCAGATGGCAGCTGCTCTGCCCTTGACCTCCCCCCCGCCCCCCCCCCGGCCACTCCTGAAGTGAAATTAGCTTACTAAAACATGTTTTCTTTTAGGAATCCGCAGCCTAATCCAGAACAAACACGACACATTTGCAGAAACCACCAACTGCATGAACTCCTGCCCTTGCCCCGACCGCGCGAGCATCTGCCTGCGGTCTGCGAGGCATTTCTTTCCAATGACAAACACAATCTGAAACCGGTCAGAGACTCTGGATTTTCGTTTCTTTTCTGCTGGCAGCGACCGGAGATGACGGTCGATCGTTCATTTTCTCCCATGCGCATGGAACAAGTGTGTTGTGTGTGTGTGCGTGCGTGCGTGCGTGCAGGGGTGCGTGTGTGCTGACTTGCGTGTGACACACAACACAGAAGGCTCGTCCGCTTTGGTCATGCAGCCACCAAGTTTTGCAACGAGGCGCTTTGCAGGCCAAAGTTCTTCCGTCCAGAAGGAGCCTGGACCTGCATTTTATACATTTGGAGAATTTTACGAGTTTGGATTTGGCCACATGCTACAGAGCATGTTCTGTTTGCCTCAAAGCAACGCCATTTCTGTGCATGTGCTGAGTGGCTTTGATTGACCCTTTTCTGGCCCGAGGCGAAGTGTAATTATGTCACATTAACCGCAGCCAATCCTGTCAGAAGGCACGGCCAAGAACGCAGAGACGCTGCCTCTCTGCTTCATTCCCACCCAGGGCTTGGCTTCCTCCTGCAGCAGCCTTGCGGCCTTCCTTCTCTGCCGGCAGCGTGGTGGTGCAGGCACTCGGGAACGTGCTTTCCCAGGATGCACTCCCGTGTGAGGCAATTGCAAAAGCATGCGAGAAGGAACCAGGCTAAGAGCCGATGGAGGACTCTCTCTGCCCCCACAGGGATGCACGGGCTCCTCCCGCGGGAGATGGCGTCCTGCAGCAGCAGCAGCAGCAGGAATGGCGCCTGAGGGCCTTCCTGGCCCCTTCCAGCTCAGTTATTCTGGAACGATGGGCCGCTGCAGGCCCCGCTCGGTCAGCTGCTTATAAGGAGGTTCTGGATAGGCAAAAGTAGCTTCGGGCAGAGAAGGACCCCAGATGCCTGCGGTGGGCAGCCCTCTTTTGGATCAGCTTGCCAACGGGCAGGCGAGGAGACCGGGTGGAGGCGTGCAATTGCGTGCGGCGTGGGTGTCAGTGGGGTGCGGTGGGGCCAAAGGAAAGCTGAGCGGGGGAAGGATCTCTTCGCTCGGGAATTGGCAGGGCGGCCTCTCCCAAGACATATTGACGGCCAGCCACTCGGCTCACCTTTGACGCAGTCCAGGAAAGTTCGTGGATGGAAAGGGAGGCTACCAGGGGCCACTGGGCCAGAGGCAGCCCGTCTCCTGTGTGCCCGTGCCCTGCGGCCACTGCCAGGGCACCGTGGCAGAGTGCTGTGGCACGCAGGCCCACCTGGGGGCTTCCCGTGGGGGAACGGGGCCACACTGGACAGGCAGTGGGTTTCCTCGGGGCTCGTGAGGGGCCTCCCGGTCACAGGCGTGCCCGTGTTTGTGCCATCGCAGAATCATAGAACAGTCAAGTTGGAAGGGGCCATGGGTCCACCCCCTGCTGTTGCAGGACACCAAGTCACACCACCCTGAGAAAAGGCATGGCTCTCAGGCGCATGAGCAAGCGAGCGAGCGAGCAAACCGACAGGCCCTTTGGACGCGCTGAAGAAGTGAGAGAGTGTGAGTGACCCAGAAGCTGCCAAAGCAGCAAGCACACCAAATGAAACCCAGATTGGAGGATGCTTTTGAACTCCTTCCACGATGTTTTGGGCAGTTGACTTGCCATTTCTGTACATCTGGAGTTGACAGATGTCTGTGAATTGTGCTCGCTCCATCTTGCACCATTTAAGGCAATCTTGGAAGACGCCAAAGGAAATGACTCCAAGAGGCCCTCCGGATACCTGAAGTCCTGCTTGGAGAAGCGCTTTGCCTTTGGCTCCGGCCTCTGGGCCTTGTCATGCTTGGTCACCAGACTCTGAAATCACCAGCTTCGGCACCACCTCCTCGCCTTTCCACCTCTGAGTCAGCTCCAGCAGCGTCCCGAAGGGCCGACAAATCCACCGGGGCCACCGGCTGTGCGCCAGTAAACAAGGGGATGAGGCATCTCCTCCCCCTGAAGCATCCAAGGGCGCAAGCCGAGAAGAGGGAGCCCACTTCTCCTTTGCTCCACCGCATCCTCTGCCCCAGGGATGTTTTGCCGCACCAGCACCAGGTGGTGCTGACCTCCCCTTTTCCCTCTAAGGGGAAAAATGCAAACCCAAAGCAGGGAAAACCGTCAATGCGTTGCCTTTCTTTCCCCCTCGCCTTCCTCCCAGCCCTGCAGCTCTGTGCAGTGCTCCTGGGGAGCCTCAGGCCATCTTCCATGGCTGTGCCCATGGTGACAAGCCGGCTGCCCACAGGAGCCCTCAGGCGGGATGGGTGCAAGACCCCCGCCTGCCCGAGCCCCTCAGCAATGGGGCAGGCTGCCTCGGGCAAAGGGGGCAGCACATTCGGCAGAGTTTCTCTGGAGACTGCGGGGCTTGGGAGAGGGTCACACTGGGGGCTTGCATGGACAATTCTGGTCGCTCGCAGCTTCGTGCCACCAAATGCCCCGCATCCATCATCCACCACCCGTCCCTCCCTGTTGCACTTGCTGTGACTGGGCAGAAACAGAAAGCCTCGCGCCATTGCTCTGGCACTCGCACCTGCCCGGGAACGGCGTGGTCTTTCCAGCGAAGCGCATCTCTGCGGCGGACGCCAATCCGCACAAAGCGCCCCAGTGCGAGGGGGAAGGAGCCGCTTCCGCCCCACCGCGAGGTCCGCCCCGTCACGCGCAGGCTCTCTGCTGGGCTCTCCTTCACGAAGCAGAACGTCCGGAGCAGCGCCCTCCTTTGGAGCCCCCGAACTGCAAGGCTGGCCTTGCACGGAGCTCCCAGCAGCCATTCCTCTGAGACCCGGCAAGCGCGTCGGCTGCGCCTCCCTTGCGCGGCCAAGGCAAGGAACGCTTGCACAGAACAGGGCTCCACTCGAGCAGAGCGCCCCCTGCGAGCCGTCAGCAGCCACTGCTCCTTTTCTGCCTTCGCCAGCTTCCCCAGAGCGACTTCCTGTGCCTCGTTTGAGCTGGGGGTTGCGCTCAGTCCTCCTCAGGCCAGCAAAATGGGGCCGGGCCAGTGCAGTCCCGGGGCAGGCCTTCCCCTCCCTGCACGTGGTCCAGATGTGGAAGCTGGCATTTCCCAGAGCTGCCCTCCTCCCGTGATGCCAAGAGACGGGGCGCCCACGCACTCCTCATGCAGCAAGCCGGGCTGAAGGTGCGCAGGAACGCTGGTCCCACACGGCGCCCCCGGAAGGGATGCTGTGGGCATCCTGTCAGTCTCTCCCACAAGCCTCTCTTGTCTGCCTGCAAATTGTAAACAGACACCCCCCCCACCCCGCCTCACTCAGTCATCTGCTTTGGGAGCATTCAGGAGAAAAAGGTCATTTGCTCTCCATTGTGTTCCTCTAAGAGAACTGGTCCGATATGATGTTTAAAGAAGGCCTTTCACTGGATTCCCCAGAAATGTGTGTTTCCGAGAATGTTGAGTGGCAACACAAGCTGGGGAAGTCATCTTCCAGGAAGTTCAGTTTCCAGAAATTGCCATGCATGGCCCAGCAGGACAGCTGTTCCCTCTCCAGGCCCGTGCCCTCCGACGCTTTCTGTGTGTGAGGACGAAGAGAGCCCGGCTGCGGGGAGAAACTGCCTGTGCGGGCTTCACGCAAGACTGGCACACACAGCTTGCTCACAGATGCTTCTCTGGGATCGGGCTGGGTCTTTGGCGCGTGCTCGCTTCCTTCTCGTCCATCGAGGGCAACATGGAGGAGGGCCGGCCCGCAGCTCTGCGCACACGCGGTGCCTCCTTCACAGAGGCTGCCATGACATCAGGGAGGAAATTCCCAGTGCCGTGCGTAAAGGCTACCAAATCCATGTGAAATTCCCATGTCTCTCTTGTTTTGTTCATGCATGCCTGGACTCTGAGTATTTGTTTATGGCAAAGTGACTCTGTAAAGCCGCCGAAAGTTCACCAAAGGCTGTGCAGGCTCTTAAGCTCTGACAAATCCATCCTGGGAAACACGGTGAGCAAGGCAAAAGGAGGGCCGGGAGAGGACGCGCAGCTGCGAGGTCTGCCTGGGGGGGGCCCAAATACGGCTGCCCCACGCTAATAGGCATTTGGGCATTCTGCATGGCAGAAGACACACCTGTGACTTTCACGCAGGTGCAACACTGGGCTGGGCCAGGAGCGGTTACCTGGATTGCGCTCCCATTCATGTCACTGAGACCAGGACTGAGCAGTCCCTTGAGCCAAAGTTCAGTTACCACCTGCTGCGGATCCGAGCCGTAGCTTTCTGCAAACTGATTGCTACCTCCGGGCAGGAAAAGGTCGGACGTGGCTCAGGGAGGCAAGTGCCGGGCTGGGATCTTGACCCTGCCTGGCCCTGGGAGGTGCCTGCCACGAGCCGCCCCCCCTTGCCCGGCAGCCCCGTGGCTTGGGGCCCAACGGGCGATGGCCAGGGGTTGCCCTTCCAGAGCAGCTCTCCTTCCAGCAAAGGGCCGCATGGACTGCAAGCCGGCAGGTGCACGCGCCGCTCTCTCTGAAACCAGCAGAAACGATCCCGGGCAGTTTGTGTCTTTCTGTCGCAGTGTCTGCTCTGGTGCCATGAGAGTTTCATAACTTTCTGCACACCCCAGAAAGTCGCTGAGCGCGGCATTGCCGGAGGAGACCCCCTCTGAACATGCAGTCTTCAGAACCGAACTTCAGGACGGTCCTGTGGCAGATCAGGCCTGAAGCACTCTGTCCACCCCGCAGCAGCTGGCTGCCACCGCAGGCCCTGCCCGCTCTTGTCCCCCGCAGCTGGCGGCCAGACCTTGCGTCCCAGAATATGAGACTTTGCGTGTGGCCCGGCCTTGCCCATCGTTATGGATCAGGCGCAGGGAGAGGTGTTCTGCCGGACTCATGTGATGCGCTAGCTGCTCCCAAACCTGCTGGAGAGGAGTGCGCCACGCGCATGCCTCAAGGCACCATTGTGGAGACCCCACCTCTGTGTGGCTCTAATGGATGCAGCAGGGCCCGTGAGGCGAGGCGCTGGCGCACCCAGTGGTTGGGGTCACACGCGATGACAAGCCATGCGGGGTTCCCACCACAGGATGGTCTGCAGTGGCGACTGAACCCTGCCGTGGACTTGCTGCAGGGGATGTTTACAGGCAGAGGCTGAGGGCTCCTCCTCTGCCCCAGGCCGCACGGGCGCAGTCCTCCTCCCCAGCCTTTCCCCGCCTGGCGCCTGCAGAGGTGCAGGACTGCAGCTCCCCCCCTCCCGAGCCAGCGGAGCCAGGAGCAGTGAGTGCCACGCCGACCGTTCCCACTGCCACGAGCAGCCAAGGTGCCGCCACTCTTTCTGCTTATGTCGTTTGCAAAGTGGAGCACTCCCCTCTGCTCAGCAAATCGCCCAGGCGGACGCGAGGAGGAGAGCTCCGCTAGGACTTCGTAAATGGGCCCCTGGAAGGCAGGCGGACAAGGCTGCCAAGCCAGGAAGTCTCCGCGTTCGCGCGAGTGAGGACAGGGTGGCATGCGGGCCGCAGGTCCCCTGCCAGGTCCTCTGGGTGAGCCCCGGCTTTTGCACACTGCATGTGCTGGAGGAACCCGAGCAGCCCACCCAGCTGAAGCCCCGTTTGAACGGCCTCATGCGCGTCGGAGGCTCTGGCAGCCGGGCACCGCGCGAAGGGGAGGCCGAGGCCGAGCTTCAGGGCTCTCCTTGCACTCGGAACACCGCGCTGTTTGCAGGACAGGGTGTGGGGCTGGCGCCCCCGCCTGCTCCTCCCTGGAGATCTGCCTGCAGGTGCCGTGGGGTGTTCGGCCAAAAGGACCTCTCCTGCACGGCAAGAGCCCCCCAGTCCAGAAGCCCTGCTGGTGGAAGAGGCTTTGAGGAATCCTGTCGATTCTTGCTAAATAAATACATGCCATTGGAAGCGGAGTGATTTAGGGAGGGGAGCGTGGAGGGGCCGAATGTCAAGTGGTGGAAGTGACCTTTGCCGCGGCAGCTGTCCAGGGCCGCTGACGGCCGGCCGACAGAAGCGATGCCGCTCGGAGGGAGCCGGAGAAAAGTGCGTGTTTTTATCCAAGCTATCCTGGTGGCACCGAATCTTGGCTGTGATCTGCGCCCGGGATTTAGTTCATGAGACACGGAGGCACCAGGAAACAGTTTGGAACGAGCCTTTTTAAGGTATTTTTTTTCCTATTAAGCCAAAGGATGGAAACAAATTATTTTCTGAAACCGGGAACCTTTTCAGCGTTATTTCTGGCACTCGGCTACCTTCCAAGGCATTCCCTTTCAAGGTGGAAAAAGTAGATTCTTTGAGGTTTCATAACAAACTCTGGGAAAGGTGACTGAAGAGTTTGGGAAGGGGGAAGGGGACGGGACGGCTTGATAGGTGGAATTTATCTGGCAGGTTAAATGCCAAGGGAAGAGTAAATTTAGGGGTGGAACATGCCAGCTGCGCAAAAGCATCGGTGAGGAACGGGTTTAGCGGACCGGATAAGGCCCAGCAGGCGGGGGGGGGGGGCACCTGGGCACCTCTCCTTTGTCGTCACCAGGGGATCCGAAGGCTGCCCACGTCCCAAGACTGCATTCCTCATTTGCAAATTCCTTGTACACTTGAGAATGGCCACGTAGCCCCCGCAACGGTTTTGGACTAGATGGAGGCCGACAGGCGCAGTATGAAGGATCAATAGTTTCTGGGGAAAGCTCCCACAGCGATGGTAAGTGCCCCCCTCCATTCCGCACACGTAAAAAGCATCATATAAATGGTGGGCAGGAAGGGAGCTTCCGAATCGCAAGGTGTGGCTGAAGTGGAGGGTCAATCTTCTCTGTTCCACGGCTGCGTTCCTGGAGGCGATGGAAAGATTTGTGTCGGCTCCGGCCTGGAAGCCCCCGTGGCCATCCGTGGCCGCACAGAGCGCCGCGTGGCGTCGAGGGCCGGTGGAGCCGGATCGGTGCCGGGAGACCCCTGGCGAGCTCGGCGAAGGGGGAACGAGGTGAGAGGAGTCGGCACAGCCCTAGGAGGGGGACGCGTGAGCGAGCCCAACTTCGAGGGAGTAACTGGAAACAATTTAGGCTTGTCAAGGGACTCCGTCGGCAGCCAGATCGGCAGCTCTGGGCACGCATCCAGGCCCTGCCTAATGGGAAACAGCAGCCGCTGATAAGCAAAAGTGATCATGCTAATGAGGGTAGGAAGACCGTGCGTGCGGGAGGCGTGCAGCGGCCTGCGCTCCGCTCCGCAGGCAGGCTCCTGTTCTTGGGAGGCGCTGCCGAGGCCTGGCTCAGCGGCGCTCCGGCCCGGACGCCACCAGGAGCAGAACCACACCTGGCATGGGGAACGGAGGAGCTCCTCCCCTCCCTCTCTAGGACACTCGCGCCCGGGGTCACCCCTGCAGCCAGCTGGGGGGGGAGTCAGGACAGATCCGAGGAAGGGCTTCGCTGCACAGCGCCCAGTGCCGCTGGGAATTCGCCGATGGCCCCGGTCCGGGCGGCTTCCAAAGGGGGTTGGGCAGACTCCAGGAGGAGGAGGAGCAGGAGCAGGAGGCTCTCCTCTCCGTGGCTACTAGCCCTGAGGGCTCTGGGCTCCCTCCTTCCCCAGAGGCGGCCTGCCTGCACACGCCAGCGGCTGAGGCGCTGGCAGGAGGGGGCCTTGTCCCCGTCCCGCTGGATGGCTGCCGTGTGTGGGGAGAGCGGGGCTACGTGGGCCCTGGGCCCAGTCCAGCAGGGCTTCTCAAGTTCTCTTCCTGGGAACACCCGATCACCAGGCCAGAGGCCAGCAAGAGCCTGAAGCAGCCACACGCCGGCTTCGCTTGCTTCGCTTTCGCTTTCGCTTTCGCTTTGCACGTTGGCCGCACTGCTGCCGTGTGGCCCAGACGATGGATTCGTCTCCGCTTCTCAGAGACGGGATTCCTCCGCCGGGCTGGATGCGCTTGCCCGCTCGTGACCGATGAGCACGCACGCAGGGGGGGGGGCGGAGAAGGGGGACAGGGCGCCTGTAAGGCCCGGAAGGGCAAGAGGTGCCCCCCGGCCCGTGACGCTTCCGGGCAGTTTAGGCAATGCGCGCAGCAGCCGGCAGGAGGGAATCGTCCGAGGAACAGTGAGCCACAGAGCAGGACAGAAGGGGCATGTCGCCAACAGATCCCCTCGGAGTCTCCTCTTCCCCAGCCCCGTTCCCCCCGTCTCGCCTCGTACGGCTTCCCCTGCAGACCGGCCACCCTCCCTGCGGCCCCTCGCTGCACCGATTCCAACCTGGCTACCTCTGTCCTGTCTTGGCTCTGCTGGGTCTACTCACAGCAGCTCCCTTCCACAATGGACGCCGGCGGGTGCACCGCAGTGGCCCGACTCTGCCCTGGCCCAGGCCCTGGCCCTGGCCCTGCCCGGGAGGTGTCTCTGGTGGGAGTCGGGTGGCTCTCAGGTCCACGGCAGAGAGCAGAACCCTTCCAAGCATTCGGTCAGCGGAAGCCGATTCACACGCTACTCCCTGGCAGAGTTTTTCAAGAAGGGCGCCAGGGACCCGCTTCCCATGCGGGCACGACGCTCTGAGAATCACAGCAGTCCCCGCGGGGGCTTTTGCATGGCTTGGGGGCTTGGCGGTCAGCACGTGTGGCGAGACCGCACGGAAGGGAGGACCCCATCAGTGCCCTCTGTGGACCGGTCTCTGGCTACCGTTCTGACCGGCCCGCTCATCCCAGCCCATCTCCCGCACTCTGCTTTTGCCCATGGCAGCCACGTATCCCAGATTTCGTCCAGCTGGCCCGATCGTGATTTGCCCACGTGTGGTGTTCCTCCCCTGGCACAGACGTCGCCGTGTGCGGAACTGGCAGTGTGCTTGGAGACCAGAAGGCCTGGTGTCGCTGGGCCGCTGAGCGAGCGTCAGAGCCCCCCAGGACGGGCGCCTTCCGCCGGTGGCCCCTTCTGTGGGGCTTGTTGCCCCTGGAGGCCGGGCGGGCGGGTGGGCAGGCAGCAGCCCTGCCCGAAGGCACCTTCGCTCCAGGAGCCTCTCCTGCTGAGCAGCCGCGCTTCAGTCGTCTGCTTTTCTTGCACGGTTCTTACTCTTTCATCTGCAATGGCCCTTTTGTTCACTGTCCCAGAATCTGCCCAGACCAGGAGGGCTGCACAGGCGCTTTAAACAGGCAGTCAAAAGCACGGGCCGCGGGCCTGTGTGCCTGGGAGAAACCCGCCTGAACTGGATGTGGCTTCTTTCTGAGCCGAGGGGCGTAGGATTGCGCAGTCAGGATCTCGGCCTTCCCGGTCTCCACGCAGCAAGAGGGGCGCTTGGCGGAAGGCAACTGGCAGAGGGCCGGATCTGCCCCCGCTCCTCCCATTCCGGCAGGGCCCACCGTGGTCTGGTCTACCTACGAAAGAAGAAGAGGCACGATCAAAGCCTCCCGCTCGGGGTCCCGGCCGGGCCTGGGATGAGAAAGCGTCACCCTCCGGGAGTCACACAGACATCGCAGAGATAACGGGCCTGGAAGCTGGAGCCGTCCGGGACTCTCCTATCGGGGAGAGCTGCTCCCAGCAGGCCGAGGGGCATGACCTCATCTGTTGCAAACGCCTTTGGCTCTCAGATCTCCTCCCCTGTTCCCGATTAGAATTATTTTCTTTAGCAAAGACTTTCGTGGCCAGTGTGGGTCCATTTTTCTTCCCCTTTAATCGAGGTTACTTGATGAATGCATGCAGTAATCTCTTCCTCGAGTTCCTGGACATAAATCACTCGCTAACGAGAATTTGTGGCACGAGAACAGAGAAGCCCACAAAGCGACTCTGGGATCAGTCAGCGCGGATGTGCCGGGGCTGGTGCACCTCCCACGCTCGAAAGGGGCAGCGGGGGAGCAGGCTGGGCCAGTTTGCCCAGCGATAGCTCAGAACAGAAGGGCCGTTTAGGGGCTTTGGACCCTACAAGCAGCAGGATACGGAATGTGTCGTCTCTCTGCACATTCGCGAAGGCTTCTCCGTTTTGCTGCTGAGTCCAGCAGGAGGGTCGGCATTGGGCGACTGGCCCCCTAGCAGCCTCCCCAAGGACCCCAAATGCCCGGAGCCCCACAATGAGTCCACCCCTGGCCCCACCAAAGTCAGATCAAAGAATGCCCCAATCTTTGTCTCCACCCCCCCATATAAGGAGGGGAAACCGCCGGCAGCCCGCCGGCCCCCGAAGTACGGGCTGCCCCCCGCTCAGCAGGGCCAGGGCTGCCGCTCGAGCAGGCAAGCCGTTTCGCGCTTCTTTCCTTCACGGATCCTTTCGGGGTCGGGGCGATCCCACGCGAGGGCTGCCGCTGAGGGAGGGCTGCCGGGAGCCGTGCTGGGCAGACCCATCAGCGCCTGGCGACCCCTCGTGGGACGACGCCTCGGCCAGGAGCCGTGGCCGACCTCGTGTGCTGCTGGCCACGCCTGCGGCCGTGAGGAGCACGGCCACGCTCCGGCCGGCCTTCGCCAGTGGCCGTCTCCGGCCTCCTCGGCTGCTGCCCGCGCGCGCCGGAGCTCCCTTCTTCCTTCCAGGACGGGGTTCAGGGTCAAGCTCAGCCCCGTGGAGACACTGCTTTTTCCTCAGATAATAAACCCGTCTCTGCCACCCCACCCTGGCTGGGCAGACCAAGGACGAGAGCAGATCCCGTAACGGCTGGGCTTGCCCTCGTCTCTGCAAGGGGTGGCAGGGGAGGGGAGGGAGGAGGAAGAGGAGGGCGGAGGGAGGGAAGAGGAAAGGGAATTGCTTTCGTGGATGAGCCACCCTTGGCTAGTTTGTCCAAGGCAGCCTCGAGAAAACCTGGGGACGTTCCCTCCGTAGACAGATGGCGAAGGCGAAGCAGAGCTGCGCATTCGGTCCCGCCCAGCATCAGCGCTGTGACGAGCATCTTGGATGGCGCTTTGTGAGCCCGTGACTTTGTCCGAGGGCAGCCTTCCTCACTGGTTGCCCTGCCTGAAATGGGGCGACCCAAAGCAGACCCTGGCATCGGCTGGTCTGGTCTGGCTCGGGGCCGGTTCCTGGCACGTGAGATGCAGCCGCTCAGGGGATCATGACTTGGAAGGACCCCGCTGCTGCCCTGTGCTGCCCCCAGCCCCAAGGGAGGGGGACGGTTCGCCTCAGCCATGGCTGGATGGCCGTGCTGAGGAGGGTCCCGTTGGCTCCTGCGCTTTACCCGTTTGGAAGACTCGGCCCTGCTTCCTTCGCAGATTCAAAGTGGGTGACAGTATTTGTGCGGTTACTTTTCTTCCTACACCCAACAGGAATCAATTCCTGTGCATCGGAAGTGCCCCCAGCAGTTGCTCAGCTTTCCTGGAGATCCGTCCCAAGAGGGGCTCCCTGCCCCGCACTTCTCCTCACGGTATTTGCTCTCAGCGGGTCTTGGCCTCCGTGGTCGAGAAGGCCCTCCGAGAACCTCAGCTCCATCCCCGCTTTTGCCATGCCCAGCGAGGGATGCCGCTCTTGGGCAGGAACTTCTGCATCGCCCCCACGAACGCTGGAGGATTCCAGCTGGTTCTCCTTGGGGGCAGAACGTGTGTGGTGGCGAGGAGCGCCGTGCCCGGCTTCTCTCTCCTCCCTTTTGGCTTCGCCTCTCCCACACTCCCTCCGTTTTCCCGATCTCTGCTTTAATCCTTCTCTCTCTTCCCGCTGC
Source organism: Varanus komodoensis (assembly GCF_004798865.1). Taxonomy (NCBI): domain Eukaryota; kingdom Metazoa; phylum Chordata; class Lepidosauria; order Squamata; family Varanidae; genus Varanus; species Varanus komodoensis. The sequence goes on along the minus strand of NW_025335568.1, from coordinate 1,241,814 downwards.
CAGCCACCCTGCTCCTGCCCTGCTTTATCAGCACTTCCTCTTCCATGGACACATTCTGAAGCTTCCCATTGGGGCGTGAGTCTGAAGGCCGCCATCCCAACTGCGTTGACACTGAAGAAAACATCTGCAGTGTCTCTCTGGCCATGTGTGTTTCATTATGCAAAAGCTCAGCAACAGCAGCATGAAAGAAGGGCGACGATCCAGCTGATGAAGGCGTGAGCCCGGGAGCCCAAACGTTCTTTCCTGCAAGCCACTCTTTGCGCGTCCCACAAAAATCCCCCCAGGACCGGGCCCTGATCTTCCGACCCCTTGGCGGCGTGGTCCAGCCACCATCGTGCCCGGGGGCCCTCCGGTCCACTTCCTGTGCCTCCGCTTGCACATCCTGAAAGGAAGGGCTGCCCCGAACTGGAAGCTCCCTCGCGCTCGGGGTTTGGTGCCAAGAGGAGAGGCCTGCAGGGAGGCAGGAGCATAGCTTGGAGGCCTGCGGTCACGGAGAGGGCGATATTTATGGTGGAGGGTTTGAAGAAATATGTGTCAAAACTGGGCAGAGCTGATTCCCACACAAGCCTTCATTGTTTGTCCATGAAGGACAATGATTAAAAACATACAAGTTGGATGCGATCGCTCAGCGTCTTGGAGGCGTTCCTCTGGCGAACGCTCTGGCAGGAAAGAATTGCTTGGCATGATCCTGGCAACATTTGCACCGTTCAGCAAAGCATGTTGAGCAATCAGAAGCCCTGGAGGCTGATCCGCAGCCAGCGGGAGGAACGGGAAGCCGGGCCGTGCGTGGCTGGGACGCGCCTCCACGGGAAGACGACTCTGGGAAGGAGCCGGGCCCGGGCCCTGGGAAAACGGCGGGCAGACAGCAGGCGCAAAGGGCTCTGGCCGGGGCAAAGGGAGGAGCCGCCCGAGCACAGGTGGCTCTCAGAGCTGGGCGCATCACACGTTCGTGATGGACTCAGACCAGTCATCCTTCAAAAGCCGCCCCACAAGCCACTGGCATTTCGTTGGCTAACCTTAAGAGAAGAAAGGGGAGGCTGCTCGTCTCACACGCCGCACTCCCGATTCCTTTATCTGCACCGCCATGGTCACGCCGGCGGTGCATTGCAGAAGCGATGGCCGCACGGCCGGGGTCCCTGGGGCCGGGGAGCAGAGCCGCATGGCAGAAAGCCACCCGCCCCTTTCTGGGGGGAGGCAGCTGCTGAGCCACTCAACCCCCCCCCCCAGGCAGCCTGGTCACGGCACTTGGCATGCCGCCTCCTTCGGGTAAACACGGAGATGCCCCAAAGTGTTCCCAGAAGCGCTCCTGGGCCTTCGCGGCAGCCCCTTGATGCGAGCCGATGCCTGCCTACTATTTTGCAGGCCAGGGGCAGGGCGGGGGGGGGGGGGTCGAAAGTGTGCACACTCTTGCAGCCTCAGCCGGGGCTCACAAAGGTTGCCGCTAAGCTTCTTTCCAACAGCAGCAGCAATGCCAGTGCCCTCCAGATCTTATTTTTGATGTCGACGGCCTCTGAACAGCTGCTGGAGACTTTGTGCACATGTACACATTGGAAAATCAAGCGCACCTCGAGGGTGCCAGGCAAGGCAGCGACTCGTGTGCTGGGGGTTGGGCTCCCGACCCGCATCTGGCGAGGACGAGAGAAGCCCAGGAGCTTGCCCCTCGCCCTGGCGGGCATCTCCACGTGGAGGATGTCTCAGCCCTCCCTGGAGGGAGAGACCGCCATCAGCCCTGCTGGTTTTCCCCAGCAGCAAGCTCCTACTACGTCCCCCAGGGAGGGCTGTACCACTTGGAAGGCTGTTGCAGAGCTGCAGCTTGTAGGGGTTTGAACGTGAAAAGGGCGATAAGGAAGGAACATGAAAAGCGCGCATAACGTTTCTCCATCTGAGCGCTGAAAGTGGAAAGGGGAAGAGCGACGTGAGCCAGAGGGGTCACCCTGTGCAGCTGAAGGGGTCTCACTGTGGGGTCTCACTGTGGGGTCTCACTGTGGGGTTCGCCTCCACCAGGTGAACGGGTGGCATCGGCCACCAAGCTGGATGGCTTCCACGGGGGACGGGGCAAATCCCCTGGGAATGTGGCCCTCTTTGGGGCTTCCCTTTGGCCACCGTGGGGACAGCAGGTGGGCCGGAAGGACCACAGGGCTCTCCTGATGCTCAGGGCCCCCCCTCTGCAGGCAGCGCTGGCTGGGCAGGATGTGGCCCTGCACGGGCTCCTCGCCAGCCCGCTCTGGGAATCCTCCGGGGAGGTCGGGTTCGTGGGACGGATCCCTCCCGGCAACCCTCGCTGCCCTCCCGGGTGCTCGCCACAAGCCGCGGGGCTCAGAGCAGGAGCTGCCGCGGGGCTGCCGTCCCGGCGGGGGGGCCCGTGGGTTGCCGGGGCAGGCTGCGCACGCCGGCTTGCTGTGAACCGGATGCCTGGGGCTGTGCCAGAGCATTTGTCGCAAGCTGGCATCGTTGCCACGGGCATCTGCGCAGCCCCTGTTGCGCAAGCAGCTCACCCACGCTTCCGAGCTGCAGAGGGGGCGGCCAACCCTTGCCACACGCCGGCTGGGCCAGGGTGACCCGACCGAGCAGCCCCTCCGTGGCCGGGAGCGCGGGATTCCCAGGCCGGTCACCCAGCACCGGGCGCTGATGCACCAGAAGCGCGCCCGGCAGAGGTTTGTTTAGAAGACAAAGCCGAGCATGAGTCACTTCGCAGGCACTTCCCTGGCTCGCAGTGGCAGTGGTGTGAGAGGGGCCTCATGTTTGAGTCGGGCAGCCCCTTGCGCTCTTTTAAAAATAGCTCGTGTTCACAAGGCCTGCAATTAGCCTCCCGTGGGGAGCAGCCAACTGACGGGCGGAAGGGAGCACCCGGGGCAGGGGTCATTGGGATGTCGGCCCACGGACGGTGGGGGAAGAGCGCCTGAGGGCTGCAGCAGCGGGGGGGGGGGGGGGGGAGATGCCAGCGCCTGGGTGTGTGCTAACACTCGCGTCCAGGGCTGTGCTGCCTGCGAGAGTTGTTCTCCGTGCGTGTCCCCTTCATTCCACTTTTACTCCTCGGAGCAGCAGGAGACTCTCTTCTTCCAGAGTTCCCCCTGAAGACCCTTCCATTTTCCAAAGGGGTCAAAAGTCCCCTGGCCGTTCCCCCCCACTGAGCTCGTCCCCACATGTGAAAGTCTGAGCTGCTGCCGCTCGGGCTGGGTGGATCGGCAGCAGCGGCCCCGGGCTCTGAGCCTCCCCGCTTCCTGGGCAAGCTGTCCCTTTCCCCGCGTGCACCGGGGCCCGGCATTCCGCAGCTCGCCTCCCGTGCCGGCGTTCCGTAGCTGGACATCCGCCTGTCGGAATGGCTGCCTGCTGTTCCTTTGCTTGATATGCGGTCAATGCCATTAATACATGCAGTGCGCTTGTGCTTCCGCCTGCCGTGGAGGTTGCAGTGTGGAAACTGAAGGCAGGCCGCCAGCGGTCTCCATAAAGCAGCCGGCACGCCTGTCTTGCGTGCAGTCGGATCCGTGGGCTGCTGGAGCACACGAGCAGGAGGAGCTGTCTGGCGCTGATGGCCACCAGTGCGGCGATGAAGCGATGTCTCCGCGGACGCCAAGGCCACCGTTGCCGCCATGAGCCGGCCTCCCCTCCCTCTTCCCCTCCCCAGCAGAAGCACAGTCCCTGGTTCGCGCCCGACAGCTTGCAGAACTGCATAAGTCAAAGAAGCACTCTCCTCAAGGTGTGGGAGAAGCCTCTGGCCATGTGCAGAGCTGAATCCAACTGGAACAGCCCCTCCCACCCTCCCTGGGTCCACCCTCCTCCTGTTTGAGGGCCGTGTGGCAGGAATGAGGATGCTTCCTGGCTGGTCTGCGCCACTCGCCTCCGGTCTCCTGAGCGGGTCGAGTGATGGGATGCCCGCAGCACGGGAGAGCCCACCTCCTCCTCAAGGTGGAACAGGTCCCACGCTCCATTCGGTTCCTGGGCGCTGCCACGGCCTCGGCCCCCTCTGCCGCTCCCCGGACTGGATGACTCCTTCTGAGCCGTGTGCGAGGGGCGAGCGCCAGGCCCTCCCACACTCTCTGAGGGGACCGGGGCTGAAGGAGGGCCCTGGTCCCCGGTCCCGGTCCCGGTCCCAGCTGCATCTCCTCACAGGGCTGGGAAAGAAGGCTGCCAGACGCCTCGGAAGGAGGGCTGGCACTGCCAGGCAGTGCCGGCCGTTCTGGGCCGGCTGGAGCGAGGGCCTGATCCGGGGGTGCTGCACAGACTCCTTGGGAGAGCCGACGCTGCCGTTCGCTAGCCGACCGTGGCTGCCCAGAGTCCCAGAGGGGCCTCCCGGCCTGGCGACTCCCTGCTTCCCGCCTGAGAGCCCTTTGCGATTCTTGGGGGCTTCGGGGGCGAACGGGGGCCACGTGCCTGCTGGGTGCCGAGGAAGGGAAGGGCCCGCAAAACGCAGTGGTGCCTCCATCGCCCGGCTTTCCCCACGCAGCTCCTCCTGCTGTTGTCCCAACACTCCAGCGCTCCTTTTCCCATCCTGCTTCCCAGAGCCGCTCCCAGGCTTTCGTGCATTGCAAAGGGCCTTTCCTGGGCGCGGCTCTAAGGCATCCTCCCACGGGCAGGTCCCGCTTCCGGGGATCCCGCTTCCTTCCGGCATCCCATCAGCTCGGTCACACCTGGTCACACAGCAGAGCTCGCTAAGCCGCTGGCTGTCCTCGCCTGGGCAGCGCCGCTGCAGCTCCGGCCGCTCTCTCTTTAATTCCCCTCTTCCACTCACACCCGCCAAAAAAGCAGAGGCCTGCAATTAAGATCTGTCTGGGCTCCAAAGCTGATGTTTGGTGGAGTTTAATGGAAGAAGCCATGTGGGTTTCTGGTGAGCGTTATGTATCGAGGTGTCTTCCAGATTTTTAAGGTACAGCAAATGTTACCATTAAAACAAAAATCAAACTTTACTTTTCTGGTTTCTCATCAGGCCAAGGAGAACAGCTGCCCAATTTCACGCCATTGAACTATTTGTTCAAGGCATTTCCATCTGGGGGAGAACCGAGAAAGGCTGGGGGGGAGGGGGGGGTTGGCCTCCCGTGGACAAATGTGGACCGGTTGCTCCCCAAAGGCCCGGAAATATTTGGCAGAGGCGGGAGAGGAGTTCAAAAGGCCACGGGTGACCTTGGATGGCCAGCACACACCTCGGGATGGAGCCTCACTGCTGCATTTGCTGGGTGTTCCAAGCAGTTTGGTTTAATATTTTTGGCTGACAGTTTTCAAGCACTGCACTTCCCACTTGGCTGAGCTCCTAGAAGTGCTGCCAGGAGAAGCCACCAGTCGCTGCAGGAGGTTAGATCGGGAAAAAGAAACAGAAACTCTCTCCCCGATTCACCTGGATTCCAGAACTGTTTAACGAGGATTTCCAGTCTCATGCTCCCCCACCAGAGGTGAACGGTGTGTCTTCATTGGGTTAAGGGAGTGTGCTTCGCGCTTCGGAGCGGCCTGGCAAAGCTCTTTGGGTGCTTTTATTTATCTTATTTAGCCTCAATTCAAGGATGGATTCCCCTCTCAACTCACGAGGCACGTCAGGCCAACAGGCCGCCATGATGTTTATCAGCGAAACCGAGGCCTCCTCTGGTGGAAGCCGTGCTCTTTCTTTTCAGAGTACCTGCCCTTCCTACTTTTCGCTTCTATAATGGTTTCCACCAATTTACCCAGGATGCACACTAAACTGATTTGCCTGAAGTCTCCCAGCTCCCCCACACTGCCGTCGTGCGGGCCATGCGGGCTGATCCTAGTGATGTGCTCCGTATCTTTATTATAGTCAAGGCTATGGTTTTCTCAGTTGCAACATACAGCTGTGAGAGCTGGACCATAAGGAAGGCCGAGCGCCGAAGGATCGAGGCCTTTGGATGGTGGTGCTGGAGGAGACCCCTGCGAGTCCCTGGGACCGCAAGGCGATCCAACCAGTCGGTCTGCCCCAGGCTGCAAGGCCCAGTTCCCCATTAAGGGAGTTGCCGTGCAAAGGGTCAGAAGGGCTTTGGGTGGCCCGCCCCAATGTGGGCCGTGCTGGTGTGGCTGGTGCTAAGCCGGTCGGGGAGCGGGGGGCTCCGGTGGCCAGGTGCCAAGGTAGGTTAACTCAGGGAAGTTCCATGAGGCACGGGGCCTATTCTGACCACCCCTCCCCACAGCTGCTCCCCGCACCCTCCCCAGAGCCCCTGATGGTCTTGTGAACCCTCCTGAGCACACGGAATGGGCTTGGGGCGGGAAGCCTTGGAGTCCACCCCCGCTCCCCGAAACATCTCTTTTGCCGAGTGTTTTATCAACGAACTCCCGCACTTCCACAAAACCGTGTTGAACTGGCATGCGTTGACTCTTTCCACCATTTAGCTATACAGGCTCAACTAAACGTAGAGTTTAATATTTTTCCCGTTATGTACGAGAGAGCAATAGTTATGCAAAGAGTAGAGCCAATTTTTAAAATTTTATGTGAGCATTAAAAATATACAACAAGAAAGGATTACTATTAAAAATTTATAGAGGAAAACAGATAAAGGAAAGACTACGGTGCCTAATATCAAAGACACAGCGCAGCACCGTTAAGATAATTTTTACAAGACGCAGCTCAGGAAAATCAAGCTAGAACAAGCCACAATACGGGGAACGAGAGTCCTATGAAAGCAGCTATTTATTTGGATTGATAAAAACAGGAAAGAGAACAAGGTGGATATCGTACTCTTGCCCAGGTCCAAGACTGAACAAATGGAGAACAACTTCAAGCACCAGGAATTTCCACAGTGACTCTGTTTCCAATTTCTATTTTCATTTTATGGAGCGGCAGTTTCTAAAAGGGGCCACTGCAGGTACAGAGTCTTTCAAAGAGTTTTACCAAAAGGAATGTGTTGCCTGCCATTCTGGGATCCCCGTCCAGCGGGCTGCCAACGGAGTCTGCGGTGTGGAGGTCATCTGCCAACGGAGCACGTAACCAGGGAAGGCCAAGGCTCCGCTTCCGGCCGCAAGTGGCCGAGGGCCGAGCCGCCCGCTCTCCACGGCCTTTGCTTCGCCACCCCTGGACCTGCGCCATTCAGGTTGTGCGTCATGGAGAAGCCTCTTTCTCTCTGGCACACACGGCCACGAGCGCACTTGCCGCATGCGCGCTGACGTGTTCGCCGTGACCCAAGGGACGCAGAACTTGGCCAGAGCACGGGTCCATCCCATGCAGTCCCTCCGTCCCTGGCTCCGGGCGGGAGTTTTCCAGCCCGGCTTGGGGAATCCAGGGATCAAACCGGGAACCTCCTGCACGCGGGCAGGGGCTCTGCTGCTCAGCGGGGGCCGTGGTGGACAGGGTGGGGGTGCTGGTGGTGTGCGGCAAGCGGGGCACCGCACGGGAGGGAGATGCTGCCCGGCACCGAGAAAGCTCGCCTGGGCAAGCGCACCTGTGAGGCCTCCATCCTGTTTCAGTGAAGGCCCAGCTTATTTGCAAAGCACTTCCCCTGCGCAGGTGGCGATCTCAAGCGGAGGGGGACACATGTGCAGAGACACAACTCTTCAGGTCAGAAATGGGCATGTTGCTCCGACAGTCAGCAGGTTTTTCCTGATGCTTGCCTAAAAGCTGGGCCCTTTATTCCAGGTCCTGCATTCTGGCATGGCTGAGAGGATATCCTGGCCTCCTCAGTGTTTTGCAGGACTGCAGATCAGACCCTCCCAATGAACACAGCGAGGCTGAACATGTATGTCTACATTGCAGCTGGAAATCTGACCTTGGGATCGTTCGAAAATCAGATTTTCAGAAGTGAATTTTCCATTCTTCCCCTTCCCTGCAATTTCTGGGCTGGTATGAAAATGCATATTTGCTTTCCCTTTATTTCTACTGTATGTTGTATACTTTATTAGATAGCCTTCTTCCTTCCTCTCTTCCTCCCTTTCCGAGAAGCACATACTTCGATGTGGAACCTAATCAACTGCAACCTACAGAGGAGGAAAATATGCATAACACTGGCAGGGTGAGAGGACCAACCTGTTCCTTAGAAGGCGACCCTGCCCAGAGGCCCCTGGGAGGGAGCGGGATCCACTGAGCTCACTGGGACTTACTTCTGAGGAGACGCACCGTGTGACCTGGTCGACAGCGCTTACTTGCACTTCCAAAGGACTTTTGACAAAGTCCCTCACCAAACGCTCCTGGCTAAACCTAGCAGTCCTGGAATCAAAGGGAAGGTTCACTTGCAAATGTGCGGCTGGTTAAGGAACAGCAAGGAGAGAGTCGGAAATAATGGTGCATTCTTCCAAACTATTTAATTTTGTGCTCTTCTATTGCATACTTTTCAGAGATAGCATCTTGTTTGTCTTCTAGATGTGCTTCCAGACGTAGGATGGATAAACTTATCTATCTCAGATTGTTTTTGTTTCCTTTCTTGAACTCCAGGCTTACCTTACGCACCGAGAAATGATTCAGCCTTCAGTTCAGTTTATCCTGACATCTGAGAATTGTTGTAAACATTTGTGGGGACTTTTTCACATGACTAGTAACAGATGCATTGTTGCAATCTATATGCACGTATTACATCCATTTTCCTAATATTATGACTTGTACTGTTGCATTTCCTAATGTATAAACTTTTGCACACTTTTTTAGACTGAAATCTCCATTGCCAAATTTTCAGAAGTGCCATCTTCCAAAGGATAACTTAGTTTCGAGCTTCATAGCAGTTCACATTAAATCGTGCTCGGGACGCATTTCTCTCCCATCCCTTATTCCAGAGAGAGGGACCCCGGAACAGATCATCCTTGAAGTTATTGTCCAGCTAATTTGCTCCCTCGCAGATTTGCTGGAGCGAGAAAAAGGACGGAAGCAGCAGTGGGAGAAGATGGTGCCGGGAACCCCTTCCGAGCGGCAGAAAGAGGCAGGCTGGCTGCACAATGAAAGACACATCTGGAAGAGTTCGAGGTGTCCACACAAGGATGAGTTGCCTAAATTGGTTCCAGGTGGGCCGGCCTTCGCTCTTTCTCTTCATGCAGGTTTCCACTGCTTTCGAAAATGACCCAAGGCGTGCCTTGGGAAGGGAGGCTCCCGGTTTTGCTTTGGGGGTGTCTCCCCAGCTGGTGCTGGGGGCAAACACAAGCGTGCCTACTGGTCTTGGGGCCGGGCACGGAGCAGCCGGAGGCCCCAGCAAGGGCAGCGGGCGCTGCCACATCAGCGCCTGGGAGAGCATCTGGGCCGCCATTGTTGCTCGGGGTCGGCTAGCTCAGAGAACGAGCAAAGTGAGCAATAGCAGCTCAGCACGGGTGAGACTCTCTTTGCCATGTGCAGGAGCGAAATTGCAGGAAGTGCTGTGGTGGGAAAGGCCAATCTTCTGTCTAGCTCAACATCCTGTCTCCATCTTGACCTCCTATTGGGAACTTCCTGGTTTTTCATGGTCTGGCCACAAATGTGCTCAGCACAGCCCATCACAGAAACCAAGGCATGCATGAACTGCTGCGGGGGGGGGGGGGGGGGAGGGGAGGGGGGGTAGACCCCCCCCCCCCCAGACAGCGGGTCTCCTTGGGGCTGGAAAGATGAAGCACGAATGTCCAGCGGAGACCCATCGCTCACTTTCAAGGCAGTCCTTCCCCATCTCTGGAAAGCTACGCGCTGCTCCGAGGCTGAGGGATAACATGAATTACGACGGCGTGCTGTTTGTGCTGGACGCGAAGCCTCGCTCGGCTCAGAGAGCCAACAGGTTCGATTTGTGGCTCTCCAATCAGCTGGTCCAAAACTGGGGCGATTTGGGGGATTCATTTTAAATGCAGCACCATTTTACAGCTAGTTGATGGTAAGGAATAAATTTCCGTACAGGCCGAGGCCGAGGCTGGAGGTGCCGGGAGCCCGTCGGTTCCCACTCCACATCCCTCTTGCTTCGGTTCACTTGCAATGCTGTTTTGATCCATTTCCGAACCACATTATTCAAGTCTGCAACGCACACACATGTGTTTTTAAAGGCCTTTTCTCCAAAATACACATTCGCTGAATGCATGCTCCCCCGTGTGACCGGCACGCCGGACGGGGGGAGGCTGGGTCCGAGCCAGCATGGTTTGTGGCACGTGGAACTGCGTGCGCCGAGTGGCCCTTTTCCTAGGCCACCTTCTGGGGCTTCCCCAGCTCACCTGGAGGGGCCGGGGCAGGAGCATGAGACGGTTTGCGTGCAGAGGGGAGGGTTCGTCTTGAGCTGGGCCCTGTGCGAGGGATCCGTCGATGCAGGAGTTCTGGGAGGAGGGACTAGGGAAAGTTGGTCAATGTATCGTCACCCTGTGATTGGACAGGAGGCTTCGAACGAAGGAGCCCTCAGTGAGAACAGCGGGATTCCTTACTGAGAATGCCGCACTCTCACAGCGCTTACATGCACACGCATCCAGTGCGACACAAACAGGAGCTCCACAATCCCCTCTGAGGTGCTTCGCATTGTGAGGGTCCAGCAGAACTTTGGTGTCGTGATGGAAGGCACAAGCCAGTGTGGGGCTTCGGCCCCCAAGGAAGCCAGCGCACTCCATCTGTTCCCCAGTGGCCCCTGGAAACTCCCCCAGATGCTGCGCCCGGCTGGAGTTTTTTGTCAGGGAAGAAGCGGGGGGCTATTCAGCCCCCCTGTAAGGCTTACGGTTAGGCCTGAAGTCTCCCAGGTCCTGCTGGAAGGAGAAGAGTCCTGACTGCGCTCTTATCACCCCTTCCTCGTGCAGCCTTCAGTGGAAGGACCTGGCGAGGTCGCGCGTGGCAGCACAGCGCACCCCAAGAGGGCAGCGGCTGGAGCGATTCCACTCTGAGGAGCCCCCCGGGTGTCCGGAGGGGGCTTTTGAGCTTACCAAAGGATGGCTGAAGGAGGGCGGGGCAGAAGGGTGCAAAGCTGCGCGGGGTGCGGAGAAAGCTGAGTGGGAGATTCCCCGAAGCTGAACGGCAGGGGATGCGGCACAGATGGAGGGCGAGGCTTCCTGCTTCAGCGCATTCTGAGACTCCCGCCAGAACACCGGCTCCTGCCAGATGTGGTGGCCGCCAACCTGGATGGCTTCGGAAGGGGATTGTGCAACTTTGTGGTTACCCGCGGCCTGGAGGGACGCGCTGCCTCTGATTCCGGGCATGATATATGGCCGTCCGGATGAGCAGCCATGGATGATCTGACCCTCCATGAATTTACGGGAGAGGGAGAGCAATGTCTCTCTGGTTATCCACTTTCTTCAGACCGTGTGTACCTTTACAAACCTCCGCAAGGTCCCATGTTACCAGCATTCACCCTTCTTTTGGTTCCATTTTCGATATCTGGAAAACTGCCAGCACCTCCTGCCTTGATCTCCTTCCTCCTTCGCAACACTTCCAGCCCGCCGTCGCCACAGAGGGTGCTTCCAACGTGCTTCCTAGAGCCGGAGAGCTGCAAGGGGCTGGCGCTGGGTGGGGGTCCCGCTGCAACCCTGCCAGGTCACGTCTGCCTCTTGGACTCCCCTCCTGCACTCGTTGACTCCCCAGAAAGGCCCCCACCACCCCAGCGGCCAGACGGCTCCGGTGCAGCGCTGGCTGGAACTGCAGCGCTCCCGGGCGAAGGAGCTCCGGGTCCCTCGTGGCCTCCGATTGCCCCGAGCAGCCTTGACCAAGGGTCGCTTCCATGAGCTGTCTGTTTGTTTGGGTTATCCCGGTTGCTGTTGACTTTATTCCTGGATTGCTTCCTACGGGGAACATGTGTCATTTCCTGAGCGGTGGCGTGCCTCCGTGGAGGACGCAGGGGACACCACGCACCGCCCTGGCCGCACGCTGCTCCGGAAGCGGGAGGCACTGTTGCAGCCCCGTCTTTTGCAAGAGCAGCCGATGAGAGCCCCCTCAGTAAGCGACTGCGTCCTCACACTCATTCTGGCATCACTCATCTGCAAAGGAAATTAGCGAGCGGTTTTGTGGGTCAGCGGTCTTGTGCTGAAGCCCCCGCATCTCCGCTGCCAGGGCAGGCCATGTGGGCCACATCTGTGGCTGGACCGATGCCTCCGTGGAGCTCTGCAGCTCGGCCGGGGGCGAGGCCTCCAGCCCGGGCTTGCCCACCACTCCGGGATCCAGGGGAAGGCTGCCCTGCATGAGGCGGCTCGGTTCAGCCTCGAAGGGGGCCCCTCTGCTCTTTTAAGCTGCTCAGGTTTAGTAGGGATGCCCTCAGACTGGGAATTCCTACCCAGCAGATCCCAGATCCACGGCTGAGTGTTCCGGCAGAGTTCTCAGCTTGAGAAATGAATGGCTTAACATCATTTTGAGTAATGGCAGTGAAAATGCATATTTTGAGAGAAAATGATTTTGGAAATACGGATTCTGAGGGGGAACACAAAAGCTCATAGCTAAATGTGAATTTCTTGCAGTTTGCCATTGTCAGTCAGAGATTCAGAGAGAAATGGGTTGGATCAGACTTTGGGGTGGGTATTTCAGGAAATGAGCTGGGCAGGAAATAGATTCACCTGGTTGGACTTGGGCGATGTTTGTGGAAGGCTGCAGAGAAACTGAAATGGGGACACGGACAAGGACAATCGTGAGCCTACGGAGAAACTACGGAAGTGGGCATGTCGTGAGCGGAGCCGACTGGAGCCAGGGGTCAGACTAGATGGCCCGGGAGACCTCTTCTGACTCGCTCTGTTTCTACATTTCTATGAAGCCTATCAGTTCCGGCCAAGTCAGAGCTGCATCAGCCCCCTTTGAATCGTTCCTTTCTGGTGCTCCCTTCCCAAGTGTGCAGAACTGAATGTGGTCCCAGGTGGGAGCGCCGGTCTCCAAAGATGCAGAGACCTCCTGTCTCCTGCATGCAGCATCTTTTCGTCCCGTTCCGCTATATCGGTTTGTGTGGTGGGGAGGAAGGGCAGCGGAGGGGCCAGGAGGTCCCCCCTCTAAGCCTAGCTCAGTTTCACGATCAGTTGTTGGAAGGTCCACCTTCTACTCTTAGTGCATCTGCTTTGCGGGAAGACGGGGGCGGGATGGTGAGGTGGCCTTTCTTCCAGCACCACCGGGGCTCCTACGAAAAGGGCCTGAAACTGGGCCTCAGCTCATCCTTGCCCCTGTGCCGATCCCTCCGAAACTTCGCAGGTGGCTTCCTTAGAGGCACCTCTGGGCTCTCTGTCATCTTCAGAAAAATAGTGCATGGAGAACATAAGGAGTAACTTTTTCCCCCTTTCCTGTTGGTGTGTTTTTAACTTTCGTTAACTACCCGGAGAACCTCGGCGACTGGGCAGTATAAAAATGAAGTAAACGCAATAAGGTAACTCACCTTTGGATGCACCCAAAAGTCCAGGCCGCCCTGGCACAAGGTCCCTGCGCCCTTTGGCTCGAGGTGTCCCGGCTCAGTCCCCTTGGGAGGCTCGGCGAAATTCGTCGAACGAGGTGGGGAGCTGGGGTCCAAGTCAGAACTTGGGGTCAGGGCGCGCCTGTGATCAAGGCGTCAAGCGGTCGTGGCTTTTCCGCTGTGGAACCCAGAGGGGTGTGGTGCTTGAGCGCTGGCTCGCTCCGGTTCACTCTCAGGGGTGCCTCTGGCCCCGCGGGTGACGCAGCCTCACCTGGAACAGGGAGGGCAGGCTGCCCTGGGTTCTCCTCAGAGGAAAGGGGGGGCACTGCCTGTGCGGGTCAAGGTTGTGGACAGGATTCTTGGAGGACTGAGGGCCCACCACTTGGTGCTGGACATCTGCCCTTCCTGGCTGAGAAAGGCAGCTCTCTCCATCGCCATCTGTGTGTGGGGGGGCAGGGGGGGCAGGTGGTACTGCTGAACAAACCAGGGCACTGGTGAGCCCCCATGGGGGCATTTAGTCCAAAAGAGGTGCTGGCTGTTGAAACGGCCCGCGGCGTCTCCTGCAGCACCGGACCCGGCCAGTCCCCAGCAGCCTATTGCTCGGCAAGGCGCCAGGAGATGTGGTGCCACTGGGTCCTGGGGGTTTCCGGATGAGCTCGGCCATCCAGGCCCACTCCAGTCGGGCTCCAGGCCTCCCTGTGTGGCGGAGAGAGCTCCCAAGGAGCGGTTGATCCACTCTGGCAGGCAGGAAGGAAGCGCGTCCACTGGTTCTGCTGGAATGCTGGTGGCCCGGAGCCCGAACGCCCCGGGTGGGGTGGCATGGGGGGCACGCTGGCACAGCGGGCGCAGCCCTTGCGGGAGGGGCCCTTTCAGAAGGTGGTGCTGGGGGGCTCCAGCTCAGCACGTGGCCCGCGGTGCCCCACAGGGCTCTCCCTCACCTCGGCGCTGTTCGACGCGTGAATGAGACCTGCAGGGAGGCGACTGCGACTGCTCCTGAGGATCCGGGCCTGTGCTCCGGCGCACTCTTGAGCATGGTGCGCTGGTTCTGCTGGTGGCTGGGAGACTTGGCTGGGCTTTGATTCTCCCAGCTGTGGTCTGATGCCTTGATTGCTTCACACCTGACCTACCGTAACATGCTCGACACGGTGCTGCTTTTGGAACACGCCCACAAACACCACCGCCCTGGAAAGCTGCAGCGCGGCCGCTGCCTGGTCTGGTCCCAGGGGGCACGGGGCACCTCGCTGCCACCACTCCCCCGGCTCCTGGTTTGCCTCCAGGCAGGATCCAAAGTGCAGCTGCGGCGCCTGGGGCAGCTCAGACAGGGCCTCCCCGTCCTCCAGGAGGGGTCTCCCTCTCCTGGTGGCACTGCCCCCTTCAGGGCCCCTTCTGTAGGCGCCGCAAGAGGTGGCCTGCTCGGGGGCCACTGCAGGGCTGGGGGGCGCCTGGCGAAGGCATCCCCCTTGGCTGCCCCCCACCGGCAGGCAGAGGCCTGTGGGTTCCAGCGGGCCTGTGGGATCTCCGGCCGGGTGCGGCTTCCATTCTGCCCCTGCAGCGTTTGTAGCTCCGCTCGGAACGGAGGGGGCCCTGGTCCCTCTGCTGTCCCGGGAGCCAGGTGGGGAGAGTCCCACCGCAGCAGGGGGCCGCTCCTTCCCGGTCTCCCTGTGCCACAGTTCTGCCGTGTGTTCGGAACAGAGACAGCAGAGGGCAGCAGCGGCGTGGCCTTCCCCGAGCTCCAGGATGAGCGGCGCATGCAATGTGGAAACTTTTAACATTCATCCTGCAAAAGAAATCGACCTGCTCTACTTGGTGCTGATGGTGCGAGAGCCAGGAGAGGGGGTGGGGAAGGAAGCTGGAGCGTGCGCATGGACCACATCTCAAGTCTGGCACAAGGGGGGGGGGGGGCTGGCTCAGAGAGGACGCCAAAGCCGCACCCCGTTCTCCACAAGCATCTGGGATCGTGCCTGTGCACCTTCTCTGGTTTGTCCCACCTTCAGCACCGCACCATCGCCGCGTCGTGCGAGGCCCCCGGCCTCCACGTGGTCCCACGGCCTTGTTCCTGCTGATCCTCTCGGCTGGCATTCACTGGGTACCTGACAACGATGTTGCTTCGGGTGTGTGCTGTGAAGATGCTGTCCCGTCCATTTCGTGACCCTCGAGCTGGCGGGTGAGCCCGGGTGGCTAATTCTGGAGAGGAAGAGCCGCTGCCGGGGGAAGCCAGGGCTCCGTAGCAGGAAGAGGGGCCAGCCGGACAACCGGGTTGGAACGGCACCATTCCAGCAGGGGAGCAGACTCTCTCTTCTCCCGAGATGCTTTGGCACCTTTCAAGCTTACGTCTTTATTTTATTTCTAAACTGCTGAAGCACTCTGGATGGTTTATAAGGCATAAAATACAATAGAGATGAAAACAGCAATAAAATCACCATAAAAAGATTACCATATCAAATTTCACATCAGAACAGCTGAAATAGCGGGATCCACCTGTTTAGCAGCTAGCAGAGGCCCGACATAATGCGACCATCTTAACTGCACTGCGGTGGAGGACAGTCTTAGCCCAGTGCCAGAAAAGTGTTAAAGTCAGCACCAGGAGGGCCACAGAGGGGCTTGCTCCAGAACTGCGGGGCCCCCACTGCGAAGCCCCTTCTCCTTGTAGCCGCCAAGTAAGCTTCCACTGGAGGCTCAGAAAGGGCGCCAAGGTGGCTGGTCCGTTCCAAGGGACGGCGTGGGGCCTGACCGGGCCCATGGGACCGTGGTGGATGAGAAGTGACGGTTTTTTAATGAAAGGACTCACTCCCAAGAGCGGCCACCGACGCAGCCCTCCGGAAGTGGGAATGTATCAGCAGAAGAAGGGGACGCAGTCTGCATAAAACATAGGTATGCAAAATGTTAAGTATGGCTGCAAATTTAGCTTTTTTTTTTTTTTTTTTTGCTTAGTTGCAAAGTCATGCCTGACCCATCACGGCCCCATGGACAACCTTCCTCCAGGCTCTCCTGTCTTCCACCATCCCCTGGAGCCCACCCAAGCCCACTCCCACCGCCCCAGGGACCCCATCCAGCCACCTCATCCTCTGCCGCCCCCTAGCCTTTTGCCATCATAGAATAGAAGAGCTGGAAGGGGCCAGGAAGGACACGACCTCGCTCAGACGGCTGCCCACCTTGAATGCCTCCAGTGTGGGAGCGCCCACCACCTCTCTGGGCAGCTGGTCCCACTGCCAAGCTGCTCTGACAATCGCTCCCAGCATCAGGGTCTTCTCCCGGAGCTGTTCTAACGATAATTACGATCCTTTAAATAGAAGTGCAGCATTTCCTGTCCCAGGAGGGAAGACTGGGAGTGGCTGATGCTCGCGTCTCTTCCGCCTGCCCTCCAGGTGCCCAAATGGCAGTGGGCGTAGGGGAGCCGCTTTGCCGGTCTGCCCCTTCCAGGTGGACCTGGATGGGCCGTGACGCCCCTTCCCAGAGGAGGCTGTTGCTCTGTAGCGGGTGGTGGATGCCCCCACCGCACACGGCCCTGGGCGCAAGCTCAGGGAGCGGCACGGTGAGCGTGGAGGCAGGGCGCCGCTGGGACCGCAGGAGCACGGGGGGCCGGGGGGCCGCCTCACGGCTCCGCACCCGCAGCTGCTTTCCTGACGCGGGCGTCACCCTTGTGGCCAGGCTGCGCACTGCGCACGGAGGCACACGCCGCGAGGGGAGAGGCCCCTCTGCTGCCATGCCGCTTTTCAGAAGGATGCTCCTCATCTAAGGAGCGACGCGGGAGAGAAGAGCAAGCACTGACGAAGCCACGACCCAAGGCCGTCGAAGCACGGGAAGACGGGGGGAGGGCAGGTTCCCCTTGGTGATCTGACCTGCCCCGCGGCCCCGCCTCTGACCTTCGTGGATGATGAGCCACGGAGTGGAATGCAGTGGCTGCGGGAAGGGACGGGTGCGGAAGCGGGCGAGAGGCGTCCCATGGCAAAGACTCATGAGCGGCCGCAGGTGGGCCGGGTGCCCCGAGGCCAGGTCCCGCTGTGCAGGGGGCCGCCCATCCCTGCGGCTGGAATGAGCTCCCCTGAGCCGGGCCCTCCACGACCGCACTGCACGGGGCCCGGCCCGCTCCGACACCTCCTCTGGACGGCTCGGTTTCTTCAGCGTCTCCTGGCCCCTCTCACGTGCGCCGCTGCCGTCTAGCCCCCGCTGAGCCATCCAGCAGCCACACACCATCCCGTCTCCCCAACCCCACACCCCCTCGTGGAGCACTGCCTCTGCCTCCCTCTCATGGCCTCTGGTGGCCCCTTCTGCGGCCCCAGGGGACCCCCCCCCCGCTCACTCTGGCTCTCCGGCATTTCCTGCGAGAAGTTCTGTTGGGACACAAAGCAGCCTCCCCCCACCCGCATTAAATCATCCCATCGTTTGGCCCCCGCTGCCTCGTCTCGTCTTCATCACAGCGAGCGCGACGTCCTCTGGGTGTCTCCCGCCCCGCTTTCCTGCCGCGCACTCCGGCTTAAATCAAGATGCCCTGAGCCGGGCTTGGCGTCTTCCGCTTGGGCACCGGCCCTGCTTCTGAACGGCTGGCTTTCAGGTGTGATTTACAGTTGGCCCAACACACAGATATTTGGGCTGCCTTCGCTGAGATCTCTGTATCGATACATTGGGAGCTGTTAACAGGTAATCACTATGAAGTGCAATTGGAAATGGTGGGGGTAGGAAGTGTCCCCACCCAACCCATGAGGGGCTGTTGCGAAGCCAGCCAGCCTGGCATGGCTTTCCCACGAGGCCCAGGCAAGAGGGGCGGCTCGGTGGCAGGGGGCGGGAGCCGCGTGCCCAGGGCCGAGGGCTCCGTCCTCGGGGCGCCACGATGCTCCCAGGTCACAGGGCTCCAGGAAGGGCTCCTGGCGCCGGCCTGGCTGTGCGGCGCTTGCACCCGTGCGATCGTCCACTGGCCGAGTGCATCCATTTTCTGGCCCAGGAAGGTGTTGCCTTGCTCCAAGTCGCCTGCTTATGCTCCGGGCCAGATCGTCGCACGGACAGAACTGAGCAGCCCTCGGATCCCAGCCCCTTCCTGCCGACACTGAGACCTCACGCAGTTGCCGATGGAAAAAGGCGGCGTGAAAGCAGCAGGCGAGGGAAGGGTCGGGGGTGTGCCGGACTGCGAGGGGAGCATTCGCACGGAAGGGTCTTTGTGGCCACGATTCCCCTTGCTGCTCCTCGTCCGGGCTCCTGGCCGGCCCGGTCGTACCCGCAGGTCCCCCCGATGACGCGACGTGGACATCTCCGTGGGCCTGGGCGAGAGCACAGGATGTCCCGTCCCGTCCCGTCCCATCCCACTGCACATTTGATTTTAAACAAAAGAGAGCTCACCTCAGAGCGTCTTGTTTTCCTTCTGGGTAAAAAAGAAAACGTCGCCAGTCCGCTGACCGGCATCTTGGCACAGCGGTTCAGAGCAATTGGGGGGGGGGGTGGCGTAACGTGCCAGAGCGGCTGCCAAAAGGCCTCGCAGGGGCCGGGCCAGGGCAGGACGGGCGAGCGCGAGGGCCGAGGCCCCTGTGGGAAAGTCTGCTCACCTTTCACCGGCCATCTTTTATTCTGCTGTCAACACGCTTCCCTCTCAGGGTCTCTTTTGGGGCCAATGCGAGCTTCTCTCTCTTCCTTTTCTCTCCTCAGCTTATATTTCCTTTCTGACTCTTTGTTTTGCGGCACAAGCAAAGGAACGAAATTTGTTTGGAGACGCCTGGAGGTGCGCAGGGGACCGCCCGGTGCATGAGCTGGCTCTGCTCCGCGCCTGGATGGGGGCCTCCCTTTCACGGAAGAACAAGGAGGTGACGCTTAATCATCGGTTGACAAGCTTCCTTCCAAGCCTCCAACAAAATAAATGAGCAAAGGAGAGCGATTCGGAGAAATAATTGCGGTTTCCTTTAGCCAGGCATTGTAGCGCTGGTATTTTTAGACTGCATTCGGCGGTCACAGAAACCCCATCAAAAAGCCTCGGGAGCCCGAAGAGTTGCGGCAGGGTGAGGCTCCTCCTGGGCCGAGCGCTCCGAGGCCGGCAGCCGTTCCAGACGAGACGCCGCGACTCTCTCGGAGGCGGCCATCTCCCCTCCACCTTGGGCCACCCCGAGACATGGCTGGCGAGCCCTGGTCCTCGCAGGCCTGCAGCGAGGCGCTGTGGGAGCCCCCGGCCGGAGGACAGCCCCCCCCCCCCAGCTTTCCCCAGCAAGGCGAGCCCAGGCCGCGTGGAGCCCAACCACGGGCCAGCATTGCCCCCACCCCCCTGGTCATGTCCCCCCTGCTGAGCGTGCTAGGAAGGGGGGTCAGGGAGCAGAGGAGGGGCAACGGGGCAAAGCAGCCCCCACCCCGAGCCCATGGCCACCCTCCCTCCCCAGGCAGAGCAGAGTTTGGGGAGGGGGCTCGCCTGCGGCGCCTGCCTGGGGGGCCTGGGGAGCTGGGCTTGGTCCAGGGCCGAGGTGCCCCGTCTCTGCATGACAGGCGAGGCAGGTGCACTGCCGAGTGCTGCCCTCCTGTTCCTCTTGCACCGATCTGCGCATTGGAAGAGGCGCACACAGACCCGGGCGCTGTTCCAAGAAGGCGAGTGGGAAAATGTGCACATGCCCCCTGGCCGAGCAGCGCTGCAGTCCAGGCACCGGCCTGCCGAGGGGGCGCGGGAGAGGAGGCTGGGAAGCGCCACGGGGCCGCGCTCGGCTGTGCCCCGTCCTGCTGCTAGGAGGGCCCGGGGGAGGGGAACTGGGCGCGCTCCCGGCCCAGAGGGGAAGGTCCTGCACCCGGGGGCTCCGGGGCCGCCCCCTCCTCTCTGGCCTCCTCTCGGGCAGCCCTGCCTGCCGTCCCTCCGGGCTCCTTTCCCACGCTTGTGGCTTCACTGCAGCCTGGCTCCCGCGACTCCCTCCGCGCGCCTTTTCCGGCCCGGCCCTCAGCAGTCTCCTCGGCTCCAGGCCCGTGGGGGTTGGCCCCCTTGAGGGAGGGTCTCTTTGGGGGACAGTGCCCAGTCCCCCCGGCAGAGGAAAAGCCCGGGCCGTCTGCAGCGGGACCAAGCCTGGCATCTGATTCTCCGCAGGATGAGGACAGGAGGACCGCCTTGGGGCCCTTGGACGGACGGGGCTCCCAGGAGGGGCCCGCCCAGCCAGCTGTTCCCGGGGCCCCTCAGAGCCGCGGCCCTTCAGTGGGTTCTGGAAAGTCGGCGTGAAGCGGGGCCGGAAGGGGGCCGGGTGGAAATCTTGCCTGGGGGCTGGAGAGGCAACGTGCCCATCCCGGCTGCTGCCCGGGTCACGCGGAGGCTGCCGGGCAAGGGGCCAAGGGGCACCTGCGCAGCCCGGCCGGCCGCCGTGGGATGAGGCAGCCGGGAAGGAAGCGCAGGCCCCCAGCAGCGGCCCCCCTCCAGGAAGGCAGCCACACTTTCCCGGCACCTCCCTGCCAGCCATGCAGAAGGAAGCCGAAAGGCCGACGGGGAGTGCGGGGGCCTCGCTCTCGGCCCCTTCAGAGCTCCTCGGGCCAAGTCCTGCTCCTTTCTGCCGCTCCTGCTGCCTGGCCTTGAACCCACAGCCTGTTTCCCGTCCTCCACCCCTTTTCCTGCCTGCTCCCTCCCTGCTGATCCCCCTGGAAAACCAATTCCTCCCTGGACCGGACCCCGAGGCCAACGGCTCTGCTGCGGCTGACTCCACAGGGCAGCGGCGACCCTGCCGGTCCCCGACGCTCGCCAGCGCCAGGGGTTTGTGGCGTGTGCCAGGCACAAGCACCAGCAGATGCCGCTTGCCTCCTGCCCGGGCCACGGGTCTGAGGCTGGGGCTAATCCCCGGACGGCCGCTGTCCCGCACCCAGGCAGCGGAGCCACGACCGCCCAGGCAGAGTCTGGCTGCTGGGGGAGCCCAGTGGCCCTCCCTCTCATGCATGCCCAGGTGCCCCCGGCTTTGAGGCGGTCCCCCGGCATCAGGCCCATGTGCCTTCCTCTCATTCGGGGGAGCTAGGGGGAGGACCCTTCTGCGAGGGTCTTGGCTGAGCCCCGCATGCCCGCGAGGGCTTCTGTTCTCACACCATCCGTGACCCAAGGCACTGGGGATTTCCTGGGGGGGGCGGGGGCCGAGCGCTGCCGCGACACTGGCTGGCCGCACGGTCCCATGAGCACGGCGTGTTTGTTTCTGTGGTTCTCACTGAGCCTCCGAGGATGGAAAAGACGCATCGCTGTCGCTCCCCCATCCGGCCGTCACTCTGGCCCGGCCGGGCAGCCCGGCTCTGTGCGCGAGGCTCCCAGCGGGCTCGCCCGGGACGCTCGGCGAGGACTCGGCCGCCTGGTTCGCGCGGGGGCACGCCCCCCGGGGGCCGTGGGCATTCCACAGGAGCAGCATCACAGGGTGACCGCGATTTTCCTGACCTGTTCCGAACAGAACATTCCCCTCTCTCCGTTCCATGACCTCTCGCCCCGCTAAGCAAAACAATGTCCCTCAAGCTGCATTCGTAATGCAGAATACTTTCTCTCCCTTTTCTTCCGTTTCACATGCAAACACTGGAGTAACCTGAGAATCTGGTGCTCTTTCAAGACAAGGGGGGCGATCGAGTGGATCCCGGGGTGGGGGAGTGAGGAGTCCGGAGCGCGTGGGAAACGCGGAGGACCAAGGGAGGCGAGGGAGGCTTGGAGAGCGGGGACGTGGCCGGCTGCCACAGGCCCTTCTGACGGCCAGCGACGGGAAGCATCCGTGCGGCCCAAGCGCTCCCTCCGCCCGCAGGCATGCCAGCTCACCTGCAACGGGCAGCCGGGGCTTTCCTCGGAAGGGGGGCACCGGCCGGACTTCTCGCGCCACGCTGGGGGCCTCTGAGGGGGGCTGCCCAGCTTCTCTCGCTAAGCGAGCGGTGCGTGGCCAGCCTCTGTCCGGCATTCCAGGTGAATTGGGGGGCACACGCCTTTCGGCCTTGATGCCCGTGGGCGATGCTGCCTTCGAGGCCTAGTGTCCCCCCCCCCCCCCACTCGAGCACCGGCTGCTGCCCCCCATCGGCTTCGCCTGGAAAATTCCTAAAATGGAGCAGAAACTGCCGACATCCAGGGCGGTCCTTGGGTGAGTTGTTGAGGGGTGATCCGTGGCCTGCAGGCCACAGATTGTGTGCCACTGATAGGTACACCCCAGGCATCCCAGGAGCCCAGTGAGCGCCTTCCTACGGCCACACATTGCAAAGGAAAATCCAGGATTCCCGGAGTGAGCTGCTCGTGGGGCCCCGCTGCCCTTCGCGCCCGATTCTGGCTTCCATGGGGATCGTTCAGGGTGCCCTCCCCCAGGTGGACCGTGGCCACCACCGCGGCAGCCCCGGTGCTCGTCAGAGGAGCCCCTCCGAGGCCCCTACTCCTCCTCCAGGCCACCCTCACCCCTTTCCCTTGGCAGGAACCAGCTGGGGCTGGGAGGGGAGGTGCCCACAGGCAGGGCAGGGCAGGGGCCAGAAGGGCCCCCCTGAGCCCCCCTCCAGCTGGGAGCAGACCCCGAGGCAGGCTGATCAGGGCACAGAAGCCACCCTTGGGGCGAGGCTGCCGGGCTGCTCCGAGCCTGGTCCAGCGGACGGGCACCCGCCCCCTCTCCTGTCGGCGCCCCACAGGCTTCCACGGAAGCTGCCTGTGGGCCCTGTCCTCACAGGAGAGCTGCAGCCCTCCCCACGCCCCTGAGGCTCCTTCCCCTGGCAGGCCTCCTACCTGTCTGCCATGCGTGCAGGACGTCCGGAGGAGCTCAGGGCAGGACCGTTCCGGCGTCTGGCCGAGTGCTGAGGAGGAGCCGCTTGCCATGGTGCTGCCCCGCCTGCCCTCCCGGGGGCTGTTCGTTTAGCCCCAAGCAGTCCTCGCCCCAACCATTTCCTGCCCGGAGCTCCCAGGCTGGGCCAGGCAGAGGGTGGGCTTGCCCCGCATCCAGTTTCTCCAGCGGTGACCAGCCAGAGGAAGGCGCGACCGGCATTCGGACTGCCCCAAACATGACCGTTAAAGGCGACCTGAGCAGCTTCCCCTCGGACAAGACACTGGGGGTCTGCTAGGCGAGCTGAAGGAGCTTTGGCTAGCCAACTGCCAAGCCCCTCGGGGAGGGGGGAACTGAGCCAGAAGGAGGCCACAGAGGTACCTGGGGATGCCTCCGTGCTGGCACAAGCCCCGGTCCTGAGCAATCCAAGGTGCGCAGCCTTGGGTCTCCGGCCAAGAGCCCAGTGCGGCCTGTGCCAAGCCCCGCTCCCCGTTTTTGTGCACAGTTGGCTGGTCCTCACAGCCGTGGCACCTCGGGAGGAGGCGGTGGGGGCCCCGTCCTCAGCACAGCCCAGGAAGCCCTCTTCCGTGGGGGTACAGCTGGAGTCCGACCACATATCAGCGAAAGAATGAAGCTCACGCTTTGCATAATATATTTATCTTGGAGATCATGGTTTTCTTCAAGCTATCCAAGTATCCAAGTGCTGAAACTAACACTAAGTCAACAGCACTTAGAGTAATGAAATAAATTCTTTTGAGGAATCCAGCAGGAGGAGTTGACGAGGGTTCTGAGCAGCTTGTTTTTCTTAAAATTCTCTCTTTCTTGCAAACCGGCATTGTCTGTGATTCTTGGATGTGGCCAATGTGAAGAAAAAGTGCAAAGTCTACCCTTGAGTTTATTTAGTCTGCCTGCCTGGAGCAAAGGAAAATAGAATGCTTAATAAAAGATTTCCTTTTGCGGGAGACCCTGCAAATTGCAGATTCTAAGATAAGCGGCCTCTGTAGTGGAAGCTATAATTCTACAACTAAACAGGGATGACCTTCCCCAGTTGAAGCTGAAAAGAATATATCTTGAGCACTCGGTTAACCACAGCCCTGACTTAGAAGCCACGAGAATCGAAAGCTTAAACAGTTCTTAATTGTACTGTAAAGCTCTAAGGAAAATATTTTCAATGCTCTGTCCTCTTTAATCTAAACATGATTTAATTTCAACCTCACCATTCACCTTATGCCACCAAGAAGCTCGCATTTGTATTCCGTAACCTTTCGTGGGCCTACTCAAGATTAATTTCGAAGTGGAAGGGCAGTTCAGAAGGTCCGGAGGTAAGTGCCGGTGGCCAGCGCTCCTCCAGCTCCGCCGGATCCCCCCTTGTCCCTTGGAGGAGGGGATGTCAGGACAGGGTGGGGGCACCAGAGGACATGGAGATGGGAAGCTTCCTGAGAGCAGGCCAGATCCTGGGTCCTCCTGGCTCGTGGCCAGAGAGGTGCTCCGGGGACTTGGGCTGACCGCCTGCGCCCCCAGTTCTTTTCCTGAAAAGGGGGCCATGCCTGGAATGGGATCCGGAAACTTCTGCGTGCCGCAAGCGACGTGCAGCAAGCAAGGGCCTTCCGCACCGTCTGGTGCGCTGCTGCCATGGAGCCCCGGGGTGGTCGGGGCTTCCCATTCTTCTGCCAGAGAACGACCGGCATCCTCTATCGAGAGAGCTGCTGGCAGCTCTCAACGCGATGAGCAGGGAGACGCTCCCTGGCAGACCCCGACCAGGCCTCCTTCAGAGCCAACGCCTTCGAGCAGCTGTTCCATGCCCTGCTCTGGGGGTTGGAGCCTGCCCTGCCCTCTGCTCTGGGGATGCTCACATGTGCTCTACAGGCCCCCTGGGACCAGAGGAGGGCATCCCAAGGAGCTGGTCCTCATGCAGGGATGCTGAGGACCACCAGGGCGGTGGTTCTGGCCATCCCTGAGCGATCCGGGAGGGCTCAGCTGCTGCCTCCTCATTGCCACATGGGGTGCAGTGCTCTTCAGAGCGGGAGAGCCAGCGGAAGCGGAGGAGGGCTTGCCACCGGCACTCGCCCTTTGTTCCACTGCAGACGATCTGAGCTGACCTTCCGCTCCGAAATTAATCATGAGATTTCAGAGGTGCATGAAAAGACGGATGGATGTCAGTGAAGAAACCAGTGCATGGCTTTCGCTGCAGGGCGAGCTCAGCTTGCCTGTGGCCTTTTTTGCTCTTCAAAGGGCACTCAGACCAGTATTTGCAGAGTTCTGCACCTCCACCAAGCTGTCCGCTCAGGCCGTGTCCTTTTCTTCTCTTAAAAAGCAACACGGTTCTTTTTCAACTGAAAAACTGCTCCAAGAACAGGGGCCCAATTTGCATATGCTAATTTACATTTGCTGTAGTGTGTGTGTGTGTGTGTGTGTGTGTGTGTGTGTGTTTAAAGGACCCTGTCAACTAAGGGCACCCACATCTGTACCCATGGAGGTCTGGAGAGGAGAATGGGGGGCATCGCCTTCAGGGGAGAGCCTCAGGCAGGAAGGGCTGGGGGGGGGGGCGCAGGAGGTGAGCCTCGTGGGCAAGAAGCCAGCTGCTCCCAGCGGGACCCATGCAGCTCAGGTGCTCAGGACCTTTTCTCCATCCAGTGCCCATGGGCAGGAGAGTGGAGGGGCTGAGGGACTTGCAGAGATTCAGGGCATCAGCCCTAGTGGTCCCCCAGAAACCCTGCCTCTGCCCAGGTAGATAAGGGGAAACACTGGGATGTTTCAGGCATGACCCCCCCCCAACAGTACTTCAAATGGTTGCCCAAGATCCTGAAATACATAGAAAAATAAAAGGCAGCTTTAAATAATGTGCAGAATCATCCGCAGGGGCTCCAAAACTCATAGTCAGCCTATCATTCAGAACCTGGAGGTGCTCTAGTCAAAGCCCACAGGTCAGCAAACGCAAACAAAGAGCAGAAGGAAGCATTGCAGGTAAGGGACGGATTCAGAGCAAAAGGAAGCCAATCCGCCGAGCATCGCAATGAAATGTAAGGCTGTCACTGCAGCAGGAAGAAACCCGAATGCATGAACACAGGCAGCGCATAAGGGCTGGAAAAGAAAACAAACCAGCATCTAGAAAGCTCAAGACCACAATGCTACAGAAGCCAGATGTACCTCTGGTGGATACTGGGGCAATCTCTCAGATTTACCCGAAGCAAACCAAATGACTCTTTGATAGCTCGGGGTGCTTGGCAACACGTTTGTTTATCACACCTGTGCCCCACGTGCTGGCAATGCCATCTCGTATGCACGGCAACCTGGAGAGGTCGGTCCACTTGAGATCAGCATCTCCCAAGGCAGCGGCAAGATCCGTGGCTGAGAGGAAGGCAGAGCCGGTCGGGCTGCTCCGTTTTCTACTGGGTCCGCACCGTGTTCAAGCTCAGCGCCATCGCGCCCCGTCCCGCTTCGGCGTGTGGGCTCCACTTCCCACCCTCAGGCCCCCCCTCTGCCCCTGCTGGGCTCCTTGCCCCTTGAGCATGGACGTCCTGTTGTCCATTCACAGCCTATTAAGAAACTGGAGGGAGCTGAGGCTTGGTGTGCAGGTGCTCCGACCTGGCACCGGATCCTTTGGCTCTTGGGCAAATTACTCCTTTTAGCCTCAGAGACAGTGTTCAAGGACAGGCTGGACCTCCACATGGCGGGCATGTCGTGAGCGGAGCCGGCTGGAGCCGGGGTCAGACTAGATGGCCCGGGAGGCCCCTTCAGACTCGCTCTGCTTCTCTGTTTCTATGCTTCTATGTCTCACCAGCTGGCCTTCCAGGAGACGAGCCTGGCAGGCATTTTGGGATGAGCCACCCCCCCACCCCGCCGTATTATGGGGTCTCTCCATTGCCCTCCCAGACACAGAAAGGCGGAGCCTGGACAAACATTTGCCCGCTTTGCTTGGGCACTTTCCTCGCATCACCAGATTCTGGGGAAGCCTCTCCAGCAGTTGTCCCCACCCCGATTCCTCTGGATGTTGTGGCCTTCCCTTCTTCTCAGCCCCAGCAGGGGAGTTCAGAGATCAGGAATGCTGGAAGTCGATGTCAAGGGGAGGGAGGATGACCAGTTTGGGAAGGTGGCCCAGGGGCCTCCTTCTCGGCATACAATCCCCCCTCATTCGGGTGCGCACCTTTTGACCCCCCGTTGCTGCATTGCAAAATTCTGAGAAACGCAAACAATGAGGGGTCCGTCCAGGAATTGTGAGTCAGGTGGTCTCCGTGAAGATGAGTGCAGAGCCCCCCTCTGGCTGGGATCACGTGCCATGACTACATGCCGCCCCCCCTTGGCTATGGCTGGCCGAAATGGCATTGGGCAGCCTTCCCTCACCTGTCATCCTCCAGGTGCAGGACAACTCCCTCACCTGCAGCCAACACACATGAAGGGGGACCAGCCGGGAAGGCTGGCAGAGGGGCCAGAGGGGCCCTTCCGGGCCTTAGTGGCTCCTCCCTGCAGCCAGGGCCTCAGCACCACGTCCAGACCCATTTCCTGCATCAGGATCAGCAAGGCTGACCTTCTTACAGCAAGAAAGCAGATCCTGTGCTTCACGACACACTTGAAACGCTTAGTGGTGTGTGTAAAAGCAAAGCTCAAGTCTCCAGATCGCAGCGGGAAGCTTCTTCCATCTCAAGCCTCTGGCAAGTGGCGTTCTTTTTCCTTTGCGCACAAATATTTGTGTGTGTTTTCCCAACGGGACGCATCAGCTGTGCATGTCTTCGAAATGCAGCTCCCACCGATCAAAGCAGCTTTGCAGTCATATTTCAGAAGTCTGCAGCTTTTCATGCACTTCAGTCGAACAAAGACCACGCCTGGAAACAGCACTGCAATCCGCAAAAGGGATGGAGCGTGTTGACGTTCGTGTCCGTGTTTCGTCCAGAAGGTGTTTTACGAATGAGGAGCGATTCTTATACATCCCTAGAAGCAGGCCAAGGTCGGGAGGTGGAAGCCAGCTGCCCTCATTGCCGTGAAAACCTGCTGGCGCAGAGCGGGCAGCATCTTGGTAGCAACTGACTGGGCTCAGCACCTGGGAGCTCCGACTGGTCGACTGTCCCCACGTGCTGCACGGGTGCAGCAGGAATCAAGCTCAGCAGCACGCGGCAGCGACGCCCCTGGATTGAGGAGGACAAGCCTCCGGGTCTCTGTCGAGCCACCGGCCTCTCTCGTCGCAGGGACTGCCAGGGACTGGCTGCTGTCTAACGACGTCCGTCCGTCACCCGAGCAGCGCTGCCGGCAGGGTACTCTGGGCATGGTCCGCCTCCCACCTGCCTGCCCTCAGGTTCCATGGGTTCATCCCCCCGTCTGCAGCCTCTGCTCTGTGCTCCAGTGAGAGCCTCCTTCCCCCAGGACTGCCGAAGAAGAGTGGGGAGGCTTGTTACAGGCAGAACGCCTGGCTGGCTGGCTGGCTGGCTGGTCGGATGCAAGGGAACCCAGGTTCAGATCCTCAAGCGATCGACACCGGAAACGCCAATGGACCAGGCAGCCCCACCATGTCGCTCACCAATTTGACCAATATCCCACAGAGTTAATATGGCACAATTTGTCGTCCTCTCCATAAATGACCCGCTTCTGCACTTGCCCCTGTGCAGCAGGACCCTCCAGTTTGGGGTGCCAAGGGTCGGTGCATCTGTGGGGCAAAGGGGCCGAGCCGAGCTGCGGGCAGGTCTGCATGACGCTTCATGCCCAGGGGGGTCTTAAAGTTCGGGGTCCCCGCTGCATCAAGTGGAATGCGTGAGAATGCATTTACCAAATAAAATGATAAGCAAAGGATCAGGCGGGCACGAGTCCCCCTCTTCCCCCTCAGGCTTCCCAGTAGTGTCACGGGGAAGATCGCAGGAGCAATGCTGGGGGCGGGGATGCCAGCTGCCCGAGGGGGCTCAAGCGGCGCCTGGGGCAGCGGTCGGAGGCTCCCCCGCGGGTCCCACGGGCACGGTGCGCTCAGCAGCGCTTCCTGCGGAGCCGGCAGCGGCAGCCTCCTCTTGGCAGCAGCCCCTCTTCTCGGCCGCTTGGGCTTCTTCCCGAGAGGCCCAGGAGAACACGGCGCACCCCCCTTGCTGGGCACCCAGCCCCGCTCTGCCGCCACCCGGACTGCCGGCATCCGTTCAGTTATTTAATTTCTGTACGATGCAGAAGCCAGCGCTCTCTGAGCGCTTCACAGAGATGCACACAATAAACGCCACGCACAGGAACAATTTAGCATGGAGACAATTGCAACACACATACAAATCGAGCCACATCTAGCGGTAGAAAATTCTGCCGTCAAATTGCTTCCTGCGGGAAGAAGCGCTCCTTTTGTTGCACTTGGGGCGACGTCTCTATCCAAATCCACCGTGCTGTGCACAATTCCATGCACCCCGACTTGGTTCCCCATTTCTCCTGAATGAGGTGGCCTCTCACGTTTTCAGGTTGCGCAGAAGGAGCCTTCCTGGCCCCTTGATGAAATCCGCTGCCATTTTCTGTGGCATCTCCAACTCCGCCACGTCTTGATCCCAGACCAGAAGCTCCCGGGGAAACGCTTGCTCAGCACCAGGGAGCAAATTCTGGTGGGGGTTTTGCTTTGGGGAACATCTATGCCCCAGTATTTCACCTTTGTAAACAGCCTTGAGTGCCTTGGCAGAAGGCAGTACAGAAATATATGAAATGATCAGCAGGAATATTGAATAAATGTTGAACGTGCGACTAACACACAGAGCTGGCCGTTTTCGCTGCAGCGGCACACTGGACCGACAGTTTTGTGCGCCGTGCCCCTCACCTCGCAGCCTCTTTCCCGGCCCAGGACGGCCAGCTCGGCCCCACCCGTGCTCCCGGGGACCGGGCGGCCGCCTGCCCCAGCGCGCCTCACGCCTCGTGCCGCCCCGGCCCTTCCCACTTGCTCTCCCAAGTCCTGCTGGGGTTCTGGCGGCCCCTTTGTGTCGCCACCATCCTGGGCAGTTGGGCGCCCCCACCCTCTGCCCGGCACCCTGCCCGCCCCAGCTGCAGAGCCCAGCCGCGTGGGGGGCTGGGCACCTCGTCCAACCCTCTGCGGACTGAACGGGTCCCCCCCTCCGCTCTCTGCCTCGGGTTCTTTCAGCAGCCAAGCCTGGAGGCGAGGCTCCCTCGGCGCTGAGTAGGGGACCATGAGCTGGGGCAGTGCCGTCCCTGTTCAGGTCCACCCACGGGCCCCCTTGATTCCAAAGGGACCTTTTGCAGGGGGATGTGAGTGGGGTCCTGCCTGATTAAGGGGGCAGTGCCCTCGGGGCTGGGAAAGGTGACCGTGTTGAGCTCTGCGGCAAGGTCAGCCATGAAGCAGGCGAGCTGGAAAGGGCCAGGGGGCCACTGGGCCCAGTCCCTAGCTCGGTGCAGGAGTCCCAGGCACGCCATCCCTCTCAGGTGACTGCCCAGTGGCTTCCAGTGTGGGGGAGCCCAACTCCTCCTGAGGTCATTGGTTCTGTTCTCAGCCGCTCTCGCATTCAGGCGCTGCTTCCTGATATCTGGCCGGAGCCAGGCTTCCTGTGGCTTGAGCCATCATTCTGCGTCCGCCACTCTGGGATGATGGAGAAGAGATCTCGACGTTCCTCTTTGCGACAGCCTTTCAGGCGCTTGTAGCGCGCCATCCAGGCTCCCCTCAGTCTTGTCTTCTGCAGGCAGAACATGCCCTGTCCTCATGGGGCTTCGCCTGCAGCCCCTGGGCCACCCCTGCTGCCCTTCTCTGAACCCCTCCCAGCTTGTTGGCATCTTTCTTCAGCTGTGGGGCCCAGAACTGGAGCCGAGGACCCTTCCTGTCTCTGACAGCTGGTTGCGTTTGTGCTCCTCCTTCTGTTCCTGGTGTGTGTGTGGCGGGAGCGATCCCTACTCCAAACACCATTTTGTTGCTTGACTATCGCCTCTTTCGCATTGGCCCGCTGCGTTCTCAGGATCTTCGAGACTTTGGGTAGGCCCCCCGAATGTCACAGGATACAAAGCTGGGCAGCGACGAGCATGTTCGAGGAAAGCACTCGGGCGCTGCAGTGCCCCGGGTTGTGTGAATTGCGGCCCCAAGCTCCCGCGCAGCTTCCCCTGCCGGGAGAAGTGCCCGCGGCTTGGGAGCCCCAACGGCACGGCTTGTGCCAGACCCTCTGGGGCACGCCAAGCCCTTCCGCAGCAGGCCTGGGGAGGGTCCGGGAGGCACCGCTTCCACCGGGAGCCCTCCGCACGCTGGCAGCCCAGCTCCGAGCAGCACGCTGAGCCAGCACCGATGCGGAGTAGAATCGCTCCCGGGGGAGCCAGCTGCATGGAGGCGGGGGCAAAAGCGGGCACCGCAGGCCCCCTGCCACGCCCAGGGGTGCTGGGCCCGAGCGAGAAGAGCCCGGCTCCCGTTGGGGGCGAGCGGGATGGCCCCGGAAGGGCAGCTGCAGCTGAGAGCGGTGGCACAGGGTCCCGAGCGCGGGGAAGCTCCCACGAAGGCTTCGAGCTGCATGGAAGGACGGAGGATATTAATGATTCTATAATAGAAACCAAATGCTGAAGTTCAAAGTTAAATCCTTAATAATATACAGTCACTTTAGGTTACGCCAGGCTCCAAAACAGATTGTTTTTCAAGGCAAAGCATTGTGGGTAAAATGTTCTAAATTCCCAAAGAGGCAATCCGGTTGGGATATTTTTGGCCACTCTGAGCCCCCCCCCCCCCGATTCTGCTCTTGTTTTCCATGCAGATAGAGGGGCCCGTTCTGGTCGTATTATTCCCCAAACTTCACTTTGCACGTTGACTGCTGATCCTGATGACAGGTGGCGGCCTGCCATTTGGAAGTTCTTCCCCCGTGGAAGTTCTCCCGGCAAGAATGAAAATACATTTTCCCAGCAGGGCTGGGCCAAAGGTTGGGTGTCAAGCGCTCCTGTGCCACAGAGATGGGCCAGCTCTCGGTGAGGGACACGCCTGGGGCCCGTGATCCGTCTGCAGCCGCTCACGGGCAGGAAACGCCACCCCGGCTGCCAAAGGGGGGCGTGGTGCCTGCCGGGAATTCCCAAAGCCGGGAGGGAGGCAGTTTCCGGGAAGAACGAGGGCTCCTCCAGTGGTCTGAGGCAGCCCTCCAGGTGGCTTGGAAAGAAACCTCCATCATCGCCTCCCAGCTGGCAGGCTGGGGATGATGGGAGAAGTAGCCTAGCACATCTGGACAGCAGCAGTCGGGAGGGGCTGGCCCGCAGCATATGCGCTCGGGGGGTGCGCTCGGGGGCCCGCCAGCCGCCCTTGCATGCTCCGGGAAAGGCCCTCCCTGCCCCCTGGCAGCCTCGCCCAGCCCTAGCGCCCTCGCCCTGCTCCTGTGGTCTCCGGCACAGGCGAGATCGCAAGGCGGTGGGGGGGGGTCCCTTCCCGCTCTCTCTGGACTCGGGTGCAGCATCTCCCGAGGATCCAGGCTCTCCGGAGAAAGCGGCAACAGGCCCCTCTCCTTTGACAGAGCTCAGGGAACCACCGGGATGGCTGTGTGAGCTCGTGCTGCAACCCGTGTGGTCCAGAGCCCCGATTCAGCCCAAAGGCCCCATCCAGGGACCGGGATGCCCCACACGGTGCCTGCGGTGGAGAAACGGAGAGGGGGCATGTTAAACCCTCCCCCATAATGGTGGGCACCAAAGGGGCTGCCCTGCAAAGCCGGACTGGGGAGACTCAGGGCGGCAGAGGGAAGCCTCCCTTCACCCCTTGGGATGCACGAGGCGCAGCGATGGCCACCAACTGGGAAGGCTCTCCGGGGACTGGGCAGGTTCACGGGGGAGAAGGCTGCCCATGGCTGCTCGCCTGATGGCCGTACGCTGCCTTCAGCATCCGAGGCAGGATGCCTATGCACACCACTTGCGGGGGAACATGGGTGGGAGGGTGCTGTTGTGCTCTTGTCCTGCTGGTGGGTTCCCCTGGGAAGCTGCCTGGCCTCTGGGTGAGCAGAATCGTGGGCGCATTGGCCGATCCAGCGGGCCTTGCCTCATGTTCTTAAAGGGGACCTGGGAAACTCCTCAAGAGGGGCAACTTCACTTGCTATGGAATTTCTGCATTGCCCAATGGCTGAGCTCTCTGGGTGGCTCATACGCCCATTTCAACGAAGCCGGTGCCAGTGAAAAGTAGGGCTGGGGGTGCAAGGGACTGGATCCAACAGCATAACAAAAGGAACCAGGATATCTCAGCTTAAAGCTCTTGCTGTCAGCCACTAACCTGAAGGACTGGCATTTCAAGCTTTCAGAAGAGGGGAGGACAGCAAAAGCCAGAAAGCTGGCAAATGGTCAGGGGCAGCAGAAAGCGAGGGGCCGGCAAGGGGGCACGGACTGGAGCCTGGATCCGTCCGAAGGGGCCTGGTCCAGCCAACGCGCCTCCCTTCAGAGTCAAGGATGCTTAAGAAGAAATGCAGCTCCCATGTCAGAGATGAGTTACAGTTTCTTGAATACAGCGATGAAATGTGGATGCGAGGTGTAAACAAGACAAGGGAAGCTTCCACGCCCCTGAATCTGCCTGGGGGTACGTCCCGGGCCTCCAACGTCGCCTGGGTGAGCAGCGCGTCTCTTTTTCTCCTGAAGCCAAGAGCAAAACACTGCGCTTCTTGCCATGCATTGCATGAAGTTCCTCTTTCTCAAAGCTTCGGAGGTTGTCTGCATGCACAGGCTTAAACCTGGGAGAAGGTGGGGGATAAAAATGAAAAGCGGGCGCAACCTTCTGCTGATGCTTGTTGTGTGGTCCATAACATTAAAGAGTTTTCTGGAAAGCACCGGGGATGGAAGACGATGTGTGTGTGTGTGGGGGGGGGACCATCTAGAACCATCTAGAACCTGCAGTGTGTCACTTGTAAAGCGAATATTCCTAAGGTCCAACTGCTCCTCACCTTTTCGTGGCACTTTTGGCTCAGGCGGCCAGATGCCTGGCCCTGCTGGACGACACCTTGTCTGCTTACCCGAAAGGAGGCCCTTCTGTGCTCAGTGGGCATCACTCCCTTCTGAACGTGTATAGGAATGCGCGGACCCCGAGCCTGGGTACCTGGAGCAGTGGTGGCTTGTTTCCCTTCCTTTGCTTCCCCTTTGCCTCTGCTTCTCCTCACGTGGGAAGAGGGGGAGCCCCCGTCTGCGGGAGCAGAGCCGGATGGACGGTGAATTGCCTGCACCCGGGGGGGGGGCTGCCTGGCGTGGCCACCGGGTGTGCTTCCTCTCTGGGGGTCCCCCAGTCACTGCAGGAGAAGGGTCCCTGGAGGCACACGCCCTGCATGGAAGTGCGGCCGACGTGACCCTCCCGAACGGCAGCGGCACCATTCTAACGGGAGGCGGGATGCGGAAGGGCAGGGTGGGAGGAGAGTTGCAGGCCAGTGCATGGGGCAGGCTGTGGGGGCGCGCAGCAGGGGTGGGCGGGGGTGGGGCTGCTGCAGGGGAGATGCAGCAGCGGCCGAAGCGTGTTCTCCTGCCCCAGGTGGCAGGAAGGCTGGTGGGGGGCTGCTCTGCTACCCTCTGTGAGACAAGTGTAGGCAGCCAGCCATGCCAAAACAGGTTCAAGCTAAGGAACAACTTGTCCTTGGAGTTTTTAAAGCAGTTCAGCCCAAGACAACTCGGAATGCAGAGCGAAGTAACAGCTCTGGGTAACCTGGGGTGCCTTGGATGCAACTGCCCGTCACACAGGGGCGCAAAGAAGGCCTCCTAGCAGGCAGGCGGAGGCAAGTGGGGCTCCTAGTGCCCTGGTCTTCTTGGGCAAAACGATTAGCACGTCAGTGTGTTCAGCAGTAGTAGTGGTTTCATTCTGTTAGAAGCTTGACTGAGGGGCACTGCTGCTCCACCTTTCTGGCTGCTCAACCCAGGGACTAACTGCTTGTAATACAATGAAGTTTGCCAATCCATTTCACTTTCTGGATTCAGTTTGCTTTATTAAGCCACTCAGCTGACATCCGTCCTCTGTTGGGTCCTCCCTCTGCTTCTTGGATTTTAGACTTCGGGGCAGGAACGGTCCTCTTGTACTCCGTAAAGCTCCATGTACTCTGAGGATGTTCTATGAACTACGAATGCACAAACAACAGCTTTCGTGTGATTGGTTCCATGTGTTACATGAATGGCCCCATCTAAAAGGGATTAATTATGTGATAATAAAACCAAGGAGGAGGAGGAGGAGAACATGCTAACACAGGAGAAAAAGAACAAAATGAGAGGCTGAAACTATTCGCTCTGGCTGAACAGTTCGGGTGGGGAAATGACTTTCTGACCAGCAAATGTACAGACTCATGGAACGAACCCTCCAGAGAGAGCTCCAGAAATTCTGTCACTGAGATGCTTTCCCTTGAACTGGATAATGCGGGATGCATCTTCCAGTAGCCAGGGAACAATCAGCTGCTGGCTGGATGTGGAGGGAACATACTTGACGGCGCGATGGGGTTTTTCCATCCTCGGCGCAGAGGCCCTCTGGAACGGGCCTTCGGGGCTGGATTTTATATACTGCCACGTTAGAGAGCTACTGAGAAACAGAGAGCGAGAGCGTGCGCACTGGAGGCGACCGGCTCTTCGTCAGCGCCTGCATCCTCTTTCCACTAAGGCAGCGCTCCCAAAGTTTCAGAGAAATGGAGCCCCTGCAGCAACGCGGGGCCTGCTGGATGGTATTGGCTGGTGGCACAGGACAGGTCTCCGAAATTATGCGCTGCACGTGTGGTGGAAGTGGCAGGGCTGTGCACTGCTGGGAGCCGCCAAAGCGCACAGGCAGCCTCCCCACCCACTGGAGCCCCCCGGGCAGGAAGGGCTGTGAGGCCCCTTCCGCTCCCCGCTGAGCCCTGCTTGGACAGTGAGCGCACCGCACTCGGATGGCCAGCAAAGGCTTCCTTGGCCCTTCCTTGGGCCCGGCTTCTGGTTTGCTCCACTGCTGTGCCAGTCCCTCCTGGCGTGGTAGTTCTGGTTCTGATTTAGTCTTGGATCCCGACTCCTGGCCCGCTGCCTGGCTCCTTCTCCTGGCTCACCCGTAGTCAATGGGATAGATAAAATAAACACCATAGGAAGCAGTCCAATCAATAACATGGGAGTTGCATCAGTCAGATTCATCTGCTTAACATGTGCTCCTGATTAATCAAAACATCGACCTTTTCTGTGGTTTAATGCAAGGAATTAGAGCCTCGTTAGAAGGTGCGTTTCTCCTTCGCTCACATACGCAGGAGAAAAGGGCTCCACCAACGTGCTCTCCAGGGCAAGCAGGACCTCGAACGAGTCTTCCAAATGCTCGTTTTTGTTTATGCGGAAACGTATGCAGAGCGACTCAGTTTATTAACCGATTACTCATGCCGTTCGATGACAACCCTAATGAAACGTTGAAGCGCTGGAAAGCTGCAACGCGACCCGAGGAAGACAGCAGCACAAACAGAGCTGGCGGGGTGGCCAGAGCGGCCCTCCGAGATAAGAACGCCTCCAGCTGCCTGGCGGGGTGCCTGGCCAGAGGGGACACACGGGCCGGGGGGCCGCGGCTGCTCCAGCGGGCTTTGCGGCAAAGGAAAGCGGAAGGCCCCGGTGCCCTTCTGGACCCCAGCGCAGGTGCCTCGAATCGCCCCCTTCCAGAGGCTCTGGTTGCGGAAGCCACCCTAAAAGGGACGCCCCACAAGCAGGGCTGCAGGAGCTGCTTCGGGGC
Source organism: Varanus komodoensis (assembly GCF_004798865.1). Classification (NCBI taxonomy): domain Eukaryota; kingdom Metazoa; phylum Chordata; class Lepidosauria; order Squamata; family Varanidae; genus Varanus; species Varanus komodoensis. The sequence continues at coordinate 1,205,350 of NW_025335568.1, read as the reverse complement.
TTTTCCAGTTCTCCATCCACAGTCGCCGTCACAGTTTGCAGCTGAGTTTGCTGGCAGCCTCACTGGCTTTCTGGCAGATGGAAAGCTGCATGCCATAAACCTCCATTTAAACCCTTCTCCACTTTACACAAAAACAGGGTGGGGGGATCTGCCTGGATGTGGACGTATTATGAAATGTTCATTTCTTCTGGTTTTGCCTCAATTTTCCTCCTTTGAAGCGCTCTCTTTGTCAAGATTGACAGAAGTTTCCTTTCAAAAATCCCTCGTTAGCTTTGCTCTTTTTTCAAGCCCCGCTCATTTGGTGTTCCAAACAGAAGGAGAGCTTCAGCTGGAACGGCCGGAGAGGCAGAACCGGCTCCAGAGACCGCCTCGCTCAGGCAGTTCGGCCAAGGGTCAGAGGACTTGGCTGGAGGTCAGTGCGGGTGGGAAGCGGGGGAGACGGTTCGGAGGACGAGAGGCGTGTCGCCGCCGAGACTCCTGCCAGTGGCGGCCCCGTGACAGCAGGAACAGGGGACCGGATCCTGCACAGTGCTGTGGCTGGAAGGGGTGGGCCCGGCTGGGCAAGGCCACGGGGAGGGGAAGGGCGGCCCGAAGCCGGCCGGAGGCGACCGTCGTGCCGACGTGCCGCTTCCCAGGAGAGGAGCGGGCTCAGGCGCAGACGGAGGGCCCGGGCCAGAGGAGCCCCGGCCGGCAAACGGGGGGGTCCGAGGGCTCCGAATTATTGGCCTGATGCCGGTGGCCCCGGCTGCAGCCGTGCTGTGGCTGAGCTGCTGGGCGGGGGGCTGGCAGAGGGAGGCCTGTGTCCGTTTGCTCGGAACCAGGTCGGCCCAACTCTCAGCTTCCCTCTGGCCTGGTGCCTCAGTCACCAGCTGCACATTTCCAAGCTTGTGCGGCGACTGGTGGACCTCGACGTCCAAGAGCAAGCATGCCAAGCAAAAGTGCACACCTTGAAAAATGTGAGCAAATACTCATAACTCTGCAGGAGTACGCCAAAATGTGCATGAGTGTTCCTGTGGAAGCGCCCACAAAGCTGGAGCCCTGATGCACGCAGGGAACCGGACAGGCCTTGCAGGGCACCCCCGAGGCCCCTGGGCTCTGGAGCGGCTTGCACGCCCCTTCCGGTGCCCCCGTGCCCCTTCCGCACACCTTCCTCGGCGATCCCTCCGGAACTGATCCGGGGGGGGGGGGCAATGAGGTGGGCGGAGCTGAGGGCGCCTGCCGCTGCCCCTGCCCCGGCCGTCCGGCTCAGCCCGCTTGGGGAGCCTCCGCCTCGCCTATGACGCCGCCGGGGCCTCGGCCACCCTGTGGAAGCCGCAGGGAGAGGGAGGTGGCGCAGCCCCGTGCAGGAGTCCCCTGCGGAGGGCGTCCTCGGCTGGCGTGATGGGCAGGCCTCTCCCCAGCTCCCCCTCCTCGTGCAGCCCCCCGCCCAGGAGCCGTGCCCCCGTGCCTCAGCCGGGGCCTGGCCGGGATCTTTCTGGCCACATTTTGGACCGAGCTTCCGTAAGACAGAAGCCTCGTGATTAATCCGGAATCCCCCACCAGGCACCGTTCAGCAAACCTGCACTTGGGGGTGGCGGGGGGAGCCGCTCGGTGCTCCGTAAGGCACATTTCCTTTCCTTCTTAATGTAATCTCAGCTCCCCCATAAGAAATCCCTGCTTGGGGACCCCCCCCCCCATTTCTGGTGTCTGTCCTGCAAAATCATGCGAGCCATCAGCAAGCTCAGGTCTGGCCATCCGATCCCTCGCAGGCCTTTCCAATCAGTGGCCGGCTCTCCCTGGCTATCTCCGAACATGATCCCTTCATAAACACAGAACAAATGAACTAATTAGGCAAAAGGAGGTAAACAGGATGAAAGCAGCCCTTTCTTCGTCCCTCCCCCACCCACAGGAGGGGGGGGGGACGTGAAATTAACATGCGTTTCGATTTCCCAAGCAGAGAGACAAAGATATTGTCCCGTTCTTTGTGTAAACCAAAGCTGCAGCCTCTTATTAAATTACAAACTAATTCCTTCTGTCAGGAATAGATGGGGGAAAGCCACCTCTGGAAAGCATCAAGGCCCCTGGATGACAAGCCGCCGTTGCCCCGGGCCTGCACCTGGGGTGAGGGCGTGGGGCGCGTGCTCGAAAGGCAAAGCATATCAAGGTGGGCACGACGGACAGCCGGGCCTCTGTGCGCTGCCCCGCTCGACTCCCGGCCACGCGAGGACCCTGCTCACTGCGTCCGGCCGGCCGGACGCCTTCGGACAGGCATGGGGAGCACTTGGGGGCAGCGGCACGAAGTCTCCGAGCGGGCCAGGCCCGGCTCTCCTCTCCCGAGAGCCCCTCCTTGGGCTCGTGGCAGCTCCCGAGGCCCCTGGTGCGCTCCTGGCCCCTCCCCCCGCCACCTGTCGCCCAGGGCGGGAGCCGCGAAAAAGGCGCCCCCTTTCTTGAGTGTAATTAGGAAATGCCTCCAAAGCAACACTGCCGGGATCCCACTCCCTTTATTCGAATCTGCGGCACGTGCCGGTCCGTGGGGGGGGGGGGGCGCAGGGAAGGGAGACTCGGGGCGGGGAGGGGGCTGGAGCATCTCCCCCAGGGGGGCGTCTGCCACGGCGGGGGCCACTCAGTGGAGAAGAGGGACGGGGAGGGGGGACAGGGGGAGGTGTCCCGAATCATGCCCGGGGTGGAGAAAGGGGAGGGGGAGGCAGCCGTGGAGGCTGGAACCCAGAGGGGTCGCCCCGTCCGGCTGGTGGATGGGGACGCGGGACAGACGGCAGGAGGGCCGTGCGCGCCCGGCAGGGTCGGATCGTGCAATTCCGTGCCACGGGGTGCACAGAGGAGCGCCGAGTGGGCGGGTGGACGGAAGCGGGGCCTGGGCGAATTCGTGGCTGCTGCTCCTGCATCTCCCGACGGCAGCTCGGCCTGGTGCTGTGGCCGCCTCGTGCCGGGGACACAGCCGGAGGCCCTCCCCAGCCTCAGGGCCGGCACTCGGCCTGCCAGGCACCTTTCCTCGTGGCTGAGGGCCGGTCACGGCAACCGGGAGATCTGCACGGCCCCCAGACCACGCCGTTGCCGCACGTCTCCCGCACGGGGCTGACCCGCACAGGGTCCAGGGTCAGGCCTCCCTTGAGCCAGCCTGGAGAGGCCCCGGCAGCGCCGGGTCTGCCAGTGCAGGCGACTCCCTGGAACTACGCCAAGGACAGCTGGAAATCCTCCATCACCAGGACCGGACAACGCCCTGCGTGTTTGGCCCACGGAGGCCGGTCCCACATGGCCACGAGGTGCGCCTTTACGCTCCCCATGGAAGGTCCGTGAGTGGCTGAGAAGTCTGGCACCCGCGAGGCACAGCCAGGCCGTGGGCCGGGCGAGCAGGACTCTTGGTGCTGAGCTCCCACGGGAAGGAAATACCCGCTAGCCAGTGCTTCCCATAATCCCTGCCCCGTGGGAGCTCCAGGGTGGTCATGCATGGAGTTGCCAAAAGGAGAAATGCAATGCCAAAGATGCCAAAACCCCCAGACTTGCCTAATGTTGACATGCAAGGCCATAGAAGTAACTTTCGAAATTGTAATTTAGTTTATGAGAAGCCACTCCCTGGAGAAGAGCCTGATGCTGGAAGGACCGATGGCAAGAGGCTAGGGGGCGGCAGAGGAGGAGGGGGCTGGATGGGGTCCCTGGGGCGGTGGGAGTGGGCTTGGGTGCACTCCGGGGGCTGGTGGAGGACAGGAGGGCCTGGAGGAAGTGGTCCATGGGGTCGCGATGGGTTGAGCACAACTTGCGACGAAACACGATTTATGTTTATTTCGTTCCACTTCTATGCTGCCCCCTAATGCACGGGTGCAACCCCGAGCACGTTTAGACAGAAAGGGGCTCTCAGCTGCTCTCATGCCCAGACCACCCGGCCGGTGGGAGGACGCTGGGAGCTGGAGGGCTTTTCCCACGTCAACCTGCACGGCACCGCACCGTCCGACTGGACTGCAGGGGCCCCAGCATGGCGAGGCAGCGGCGAAGGAGGGGCCTGTGCCCCCAGGCAGCCCTGCTGCGCATGCACCTGCGCAAGCCGGGCCGGGTGCTCCCCAGGTCCTCAGCCGGCCTGCCAGGCCAAGGGAGCCTTCCACCGGAAGACGGGCCTTGGCAGCCCTTACGCAGAGGCGGTGCTGGCTTCCCTGGCTGGACGCGAGGCCCGTCTCTGCTGAGACGCATCCCCTCGCCCGTCGCGTGCGGGGGCGCTCCCACAGGCCATGTGGCCCGGTGCCGACCTCGGGGCAGACGACAGCCCGGCCCTGCCGACCCCTGCAGTCCGGCGCTCCCCGGCCCTCGGGGGCAGCGCTGCTGAGCATCGGGGGCCCGCTTCCAATGGGTGTCGCTGCCCCTGCCCAGGAGAGGCCCCCCCCGGAGGCTGCCCAAAGGACTCCGAGAGCCTCCGCACTGGGGCTCTGGCCATCACCCTCCTGCCGGAGAGTTCTGGGAGGACGCCTTTCTGAGGGAGGGGCGCAGATCAATGTCCCTGGACAATGACCGGGGAGGGGGGCGGGGGGGAGCATATCTTTACCAAGGTTCAGGGCGTGTGTTCTAGTCTTCCTTGTTTTCCCCCGTTTAAACCCCAAAACAGCCTCAGCGGGCCATGAACAGGGAGGGGGGGTGAAGAAGACGCACTCGGCTCAAGACCCCCCCCCACGCGGTTTCTTAGCGCACGGCGGAGGGCACGTGACCCAGCAGCGCCTGAGCTTCCTGAAGCCCACATGTGCCCTCAGAGGTCACGACGGCATGCGCTTCCCCTTCCGTATGAAATCCACGTGCGCCTCGGCGAGCGTTTTTCCAGCTGCGAGCATTCTTCGTCTGCTTTTCCGCTTTGCGAGAGGACGCGCTGCTGCATCCCGCCGTGTCCTTGGAAGTGCGCGGGCCTGGCCTGCAGGCAGCGCCCCAGGCCGTGGCCGGTCCAGAAGGGGCGACCGGCCGCCGTGCGTCTGTGGTGGCACGCTGCCTCTGGCTGCCGGCCACCCCACCGGCGGAAGCACCCAGGCGCCTGGCCTCGCACAGCTCCAGCGGCAGGGGAGGCAGATCCCGGCAAGATCCGGGGGGAGCGTGTGCTACAAGCCGCTCTTCCAGCATCACTCGATCCCCGCAGTAATCTTGGCCAGATCGAAGAGCGCCTCCCCCGGCCTTGCCCCACGCGTGGGTCTGCGAGGGCACCCAGTGCCCATCAGGCACTCTGCGCATGTCCACCGTCACATGTGCGCATGGAGACGGACCGTCCGAGTGCCCACACGCACGCAGCTCCCACATGGCCTTCCCTGATTTATGCTGATGGGTTTCCACGAACTCTGGCCGGTCTTCTTCGGGCGGGTTTGGCGCGATGGCCGCTTCCTGCCGGGGCTGCCTCTGGCCCGGTATCAGAGCCACCCCATTTCTCCGGAGTCTGGCATTTCCGGGGTAAAGCGCTCTGGGAACGCTGTCCATTCCAGCCCGCTCTCATGCGCTCCCACCTCGGACGGTGGCGGTCCCTCTTCCCACTTCCTGCTGCACGATCCCCGCTCGCCTGGGTTCCTCTGCTCACGCCCCACATCCCGGTTGTACGTGTGCCGGAGCCCCAGACGCTTCTCTCGCCCCGGGCGCTAGACCCCCTTTCGGGCGTGACCTGGCCGCGTCCTTCGCCCCCCCATTGCCAGTCCCCGGCAGCGGGCCGAGCGCCTTCTGGCCTGGGGGGCTCCCCTTCAGCACCGCTTCATCTCAGGGCTTTCGAAGCAAGACAATTCAGCTTTGGGTCACCCCACGGCAGGTGCCCAGCCCACTGATCCATCCAACTTGTCCAACCGAAGGTCACCTCCCACCCAGGGGGAGGTCATGGGACACCTTGCCAACGGCCGCCTGGAACGAGGGACCGTGGGCCAGCGGAGCGGGCATCCTGTGGCCAGCGGCCCAGTTCCGCCAGCAGGCCTTGCCCCACTGGTCTCTGGGGGGGGGTCTATGTGGCCGCCTGCCCCCACCCGGTCAGGCCAGGGCCTGGACGGCAAGGCAGAAGCCGCCTGTGGTTAGTGCAAAGGGCATTTATTGCCGTGGGGGGGGGGGCGGGGGTAGGGAATCCCCACAAGCAGGGGGTTGTGGATGTGCCGAAGTGCCCTGAGCTCAGGCCCACGGAGGAACGGGGTGATTAGGACCCGTCTCGTGCTTTTGTCTCCTCAAAACGCTGGCGAAAACGATGAGGCAACATCTGCTAAACTATTTATACTCTTTCAGTAAATAAACACTGTACCTGGCCAGGGCGGTTTGCGAAGGATCTATTTCTAAATCCCATTTGTAACAAGCACTGATTCCTCTCCTAGTACTGTGGAAAACATTGCGACGAGTGGAGCTTTCTGACATCCATTTTGATTCACTTAAACTTTCTTTGTTGCAAACCCAGCTGGCTCAGGATGCTCCAGTGAAGCAGAAAAAAATATACATTTTCAAAAGTAGAGCCTTCCCATCTATGGCCAGAGACAGAGCGAGAAAAACTCCTCCAGGGTATGTTGGCACCATCTTTGGAAAACATGGGCGCGTTGGCCGAGGGGCAGGAGAACAATCGTTCCGGCAGATAAATAAAAACAGGGAACGCCGGCGTCCCTGACGGAGCCCCTGACCTGTGCCGGGTCCTGCCCCGTGCTGAACGCTCCTCGGGAGGCTCTGTGCAGCCTGAGCCGAGCCCGCCGGGGCGTGCGCACCGGGGCCTCCCCCAGCCGCCGCTCGGCTGCACACGTCCAGCGTGGAAAGTTTCGAGGGTGGGCTGCAGGACTCCTGGGGGAGAGGCGGCTTCCGGGGAGGCCGCGTGCCCGCGGAGCGGACCCAGCCTGCGCCTGCCAGTCCGTGCATGTGTGCGCTTGCAGATTTACTGCCACACCTGCCCACCCTGCGCAAGGCGCAACCAGCCCAGCTGCGAACGCTGGAGGGTTGAGAGGTCCAAGGTTCATTGGCTGGAGGGGGGTTAATGCATCGGGGGGGGGGGATCCTGGCAGGCGGAGACTACAGGGCCCGACCCAGCCGAAATCGGGCATGGTCAGCAGCAGCTGCCTTCAGCGGGAGGGTAAGCCACACCAAGCCCCCGCCCCCCGGCAGCCAGCGCCCCTGGACCTGCACTGTGGAAGAAGACTCACCTGGCACCTTGCGGGACGGTGGGGGGCTCGTCACGCATGCAGGACACGGGGCAACGGAGGAGTCCCACCTTGCACCGGGGCAGGGTCCGGCTGGCCCAACGTGGGGTTCTTTCAGTCGCCGGCCGGACCCCAGCAAGGAGCCCACGGGCCAGTCAGAGGCGCAGCAGCACCCGGCCAGCTGGGTCAGAACAAGGACAGAAGCGGAGGCCAGCTGGATCAGGCCCAAGGTCCATGCAGCCCAGCACTCTGCACGCAGGATCACTCCAGCGGGATGGGCGCAAGACCTCCGCCTGCCCAAGCCCCTCGGCCACTGCTGCGTGTGGGCCTGCCGCCGCTGGTAAGGGTTAGAGTTCGGGTTAGGGTTCGGGTTAGGGTCAGCACGTGGCCAGCAAGGCTAGCAGCCACGGAGGGCCCCCTCCCTCCTGAATCTGCCCGGTCCTTTTTCAGTCACCCAGACGGGCAGCCTTTGCCGCTTCCACGGCAGCAAATTCCACAGTTCAACCATCTGCTGTGCGAAGAAGCGCCTCCTCTTGTCTCCCCCGAATCTCCCACCGGTCAGATTCACTCCAGGACCACACGGGCTACTTTCCCCACGCTGTGGATTATTCTGAGCACCTCGATCCTGCCGCCCCCTCACCTTTTTCCTAAGGTTCCTCACAGGAGAGCAGCTCCAGCCTCTGGTTCATTTTTCTTGCCCATCCCCGTACATTTTCCAACTCAAAAATGTCCTTTTCCAGGCGAGGTGACCAGAACTGGAGACAATATCATAAGTGGTCTCATGAACGGTGGCGAAACCCCGGAAGGGCTGTTCCTGGGCAGCCGCGGGAGTGGCAGCTGGCACGGCTGGAGGGCCTTTCCTGAGACCAGCAGCAACGCCGAGCAGAAGCAGCAGTGGCGACCCACCTCTCCGTTCTCACACCTCGAAAGCCCTGAGATGAAGCGGTGCTGAAGGAAGCAGAGGTGGTGCTGAAGGGGAGCCCCCCAGGCCGGAAGGCGCTCGGCCTGCTGCCGGGGACGGGCCATGGGGGGGCGAAGGACGCGGCCAGGTCACGCCCGAAAGGGGGTCTAGCGGCCGACGCGCCCGGGGCGAGAGAAGCGTCTGGGGCTCCGGCACACGTACGACCGGGACGTGGGGCGTGAGCAGAGGAACCCAGGCGAGCGGGGATCGTGCAGCAGGAAGTAGGAAGAGGGACCGCCACCGTCCGAGGTGGGAGCGCACGAGAGCGGGCTGGAATGGACAGCGTTCCCAGAGCGCTTTACCCCGGAAATGCCGGATTCCGGAGAAATGGGGTGGCTCTGATACCGGGCCAGAGGCAGCCCCGGCAGGAAGCGGCCATCGTGCCAAACCCGCCCGAAGAAGGCTGGCCAGAGTTCGTGGAATCCCGGCAACGCAGCTGGTATTCGAATCTGTGCTCCAGTGGGCGGCGCATCCTGGGAGAGGCTGCTCGGTGTGCCGAAACGGCAGGACGGCGCATCGTTGGCCCGCTCCCCAGAAGGCTCTTTTTGCCTCGCTCACCGGGGTGCTCTCTCTGCTAGCAGCAGATCCCCACTTTCTGCCCAAGTGAGGGAAACTAAAGCACTGTGCAAGCAACGCTGATCCAGGTATGACCGGCAACAGAAACGGCTGCTAAGTTTGCCGACCTGCACAGGAGACCGGGCCCTGCGTTTCCCTGACGGCGAGAACTTGCAGCATGAAGTGACGCTATTCCTACTCCCAGGCCCAACAACAGGTTCCTTCAACCCACTCTGTGCAAGAACCTAAGAGCTTTCTTCATGCAGACCGCATGCTCAGGAGCTAATTTCTGAACTGCGTGCAATGAATTCCAAATACAAGAGCCAGTCTGCTTAATGCGGGCCTCAGCCGCACGGGCGAACCGACAAATTCCAAGGCTCAGCGGCGTCACCAGTGGTGCGTGTGGCCCGCAGTGGGGTTCTGATCCGAGAAGCGAGCCCTGGGGCAACCCCACTTGCCAGCTGAATCTGCCCTTGATATATTGTGTCCGGGCTTGCACAACCCCAGAAGGCCTTCTTCCTGCTCACCTTCCAGTGTGATCTAGGCAGTCACTTACCAAAAAGCACACCTGCACTCTGCTCGAGGCAAGTGGTAGGCCCTGCAGAGAAACTCATCCCACAATTTACTGAACCGGCTTTTCCCAGAACTGAAAGCTCTCTGAATAGCGGAAGCCCACAGGTTTCCAGTTTGTAATGTGATCTGCAGAACAACAACAAGAAAGTTAAAACTGTGTACATTTGAAACAACACATGCACACAAAAAAGTGCTTTATGGCAAAATGCACACCAGCACACTCCAGTCAATGGTGGGGGAACACACACATTTCAGAAAGATGTGTGTTTGGAATAGCTTGCATGAAAATGCACCTTATTTTTTTGCTGTGAAAACAAGCAAACAACCCTTGGAATCCGATACGGACGACGAATGAGCTGGGAGCCGGAACTCGGGGCATCTCAAGAGCTGGAGTCTGGCTGATTTATACATCCCTACGGAAAGGAACAGACCTGCACAGAAGATGAAGAGGGTGTGACTCTGACACCAGGAACTATTCCTTAGCCTGCAAGCTGTATCCAACCTGCAAGTGAACACAGCAGAGTCCTGCAGAATCATCAAGAGAAGCCGGCATGTCTGGAGTTCGGTGCGGGAGGATCCCGGGCGTGGTGCTGGATCCCCCTCGGAGGCAGGACCATCCGTGTGAAGCGCAGACCCTCGGAAGGTTGCTGCAGGTGCAGGCCACCCTTCACAACGACTTGCTGCACTGATGGAGGCAGCTGCTTTCCCTGGTCGCTAGGCCTCTCCTACCTGTTCCATTGTCCACCAGCTGCTGGGGAGGATGGGCACGGGGTTCTGTTGCACTCATGGCCCTCTTGCGGGTTTCCTGCGGCTGGTGGTCAGCCACTGGGCAGCAGAAGTCTTGGCCGGCCGAGCCCTCGACCTGCACCCGGCGCAGCTCCGCCTGGGCCCCTGGAGAGCCCCCTCCTCCTTTCTGGAAGCGCGCGGGAGCCTCCACCGTTCCCGAGCTTTCTGGAGTGGAATTTTTGCCTCTGTGAGGATCGCTCATGTTTGTCTGTGTGCTGCAAGTGGCTTTAAAGTTTCTCCTTCTCATTTTAGCTTATTCTGAAAACCGTGCTGGCCGCTCTGTTGAAAGGTGCCGCTTGAGCGACGGGAACAAAACGCGGCTGCATCCCCGTGGCGGACGGCCCTGCCGCTCGGTGGCCCTTGCGCGGCTGCAGGGGCTGCGCCCCAGCCTCCTCCCCACACCGGGGTGTGGCGCAGTCCCGAGACGCGCATCGGGTTGGACAGCCGGGGTGTCTGGCAGCAAGAGTCTCCTTTCCCACGATGATGTTCCCAAATGTAGACATTCATTCTCAATCCCTCCCTCCCTCCCTCCCTCCTTCCTTCCTTCCTTCCCTCCTTCCTTCCCTCCTTCCTTCCTTCCTTCCTTCCTTCCTTCCTTCCTTCCCTTTCCTTTTTCCAGTAAGAATAGTGTGCCTTTTCAAACACACAAGCATACATACACAGAAATGTTTTCCAAGCATACAGTCCAAATATGCCACCCCCCTGCAGGCTAATGCATGAAAATGGGGGCGGGGGGGGGCGCATTTCCTCAAGTCTGCACTTACACAAGTGTGCTTTTTGGAAAGTGCTTTCAGGCACAGGCAAGCCGGCTTGGAGAATCGCGCTTCACTCACGTCCGCCTTAGGGCCACGACAGCACGTGCCCTGCACGATCCGCGGAGCGGAACGGGGTTCCGACTTCTGGCCCCTTCGGGGGACTTCTGGCCCCTTCGGCGTGGCCCGGCAAGGTCCAGGGGCCTGTTGAGCCTGCGAGATCCGGCGCAGCCACGCTGGCCGAAGAACGGCGCTCTGTGGGAAACGGCGGCTCTGGGTAAGCGGCTTGGAGTTTGGCCACTTCTCAGCGGCAGCCCATGTGAGACTTCGCCGTCTTAGTTGACGATAAAAACCCGAGGAGAAGGGAAACATCGTGTTTCTTAGTATACTAACAACAGAGAAGCCGCAACAGGCGCACGGAGAATGTGGAATCATAACAGTTCTGGAATGTCTAGGAGAATGCGCTGAAAAATGTGCTGCTGGGTTGGACGCCGAAGTGACCTGTGGAACAGCCCGCAGAACAGCCGATCGGAGCTGCGCTTCCCCTGCAAGAGAGGAGATGGCCACAGACGATCTGGGGCAGGGGTTGCCTCCGCCCTGCCCCTGCCCCACAGAAAAGGGCGCAGTGGGCGCACGCAATGGCCCCCTCCTTTTTTGGGATAACCTTTGGAAATGCTCCATTGGCCTCCTCCTGCCATGGCCCAGCGGGGGGGGGGGGGCAGGATCGCTTGGAGACCCTGCCAAGGTGCCTAGTCAGTCACCCCAGCTGACTGGTCAGCGACTTCCCAAAGCCCGGGGTTCGAGCTTTTGGGGCGCCTGGTGGTCCTGCCGACGGCTTTCCTGGGCCGTGCTTGACCGCTCAAAGGATCCATTGAGCATCTTCGTAACAAGCATGTTTCCGGCAGCATCGCGCAACAAAAGAATTGGTGAATTAAACCCTGAGGCAGAGAATTCGAGACCCTGGAGGGGGCCGAGGGGCAACAGGCTCAGCCCAGGGCACCAAGGTGAACCCTCCGCCTCAGAGGGCTGCCCGGCTGCCTCTCGAACGCCTGCAGGGTGGGGGAGCCCACGAACCCCCGAGGCCACGGGCTCCATCGTCATCTTGCGCTGGCGGTCAGGAAGCTCTTCCTGAGGTCCAGCCGGAATCTGGCTTCTGGGAACTTGAGCCCGGTATTCCATGTCCTGGGCTCTGGGACAACCGAGAAGAGAGGCTGCCCTTCCTCTTTGCACAGCACTATCATCTCTCGCCCCGTCTTCCCTTCTCCAGGCTGGACAGGATCGGCCCTTTCACTCTCTCCTCCTCGGGGCTTGTTTCCAGGGCCCTGATCGACTGTGTTGCCCCTCCTGGGATCCCTTGCCTGCTCGTTGGCACCTTTCTTGAAGTGCGGTGCGGGAACTGCCCAAGGGGGCCTAAGCTGCGCTGCATGGAGGAGAGCTGGGACGCCCTGGGCCTCGCAGCGGTGCCTCCATGAATGCCGGCTGAAAGTGCACCTGCCTGTTTTGGACCCACATCCCATTGCTGACCCGTGTCGTGATCCTTGTGACCGGCCGCAGCTCCAAGCTCCTTCTTGTGGCAGTACTGTGGAGCCGAGCATCGCCCGTCTTGCAAGGAACAATGCCTCTGGTTTATTCTCCCCAGGGGGAGGGCCCGTCATTCATCCCTGCTAAATCCCCTTCCGTTGCTTTCAGGCCCGTGCTCCGAACTATCACGATCACCTTGAATTTTCTCCCAGGGTATTAGAGATCCCGTCTTCTGGCCCGCCGGGTGGCGGAAGTGCCGAGGTGAGCCCAGCTCGGACCGCCGGAAGGTCAGCGAGGATGCTCCTGACGCGCCCGGTCCAAGCTCTCAGAGGGAGGGGTGCTCCTGGGGCTGCCTCCGGCTTGCCAGAAGCTCCTTGTGGGAAGGGAAATCCCGGGGGAAGCCACTGGAGCAACAAATGTGATGATCTCCAAATGTGGGAATTATCTGGGAAGCAGAACGTGGGGAGGGAGATCCCTGGAGAAGGGAAGCCCATCCTATAAATAGCAGGGATGAGATCGAAGTGAGCAATGGAAAAACTGAGCCACCCGAACTGTCCCCTGGCGAGCCCCTGCAGCAGTGCCTTCTTGGCCCCAGGAGGTCCCGGTGCAGGGAAGAGGCCCCCACGGGCCGAGGGGGGGCTCGGGAGCCATGGGGCAGCGCCTTGCCGAGTGCAGCCAAGGCAAACATCACGAGCTGGTGCTGGAATATCCACCAGCTGGCACGGAGGTGTCCTGGACAGCCCTGGGTGTTCCCCAGTCTTGGCTGTTGCCAGAAAAGCAGCACTTTGGTGGTCCAGAGCACACGGAGCATGCTTCTTGCAAACCGTCCCGAGGCGCCAACAGAACGCTTTAAATACATAAATAAGCCTGCAGCAACCTCTAAGCAACCTGCTCTCACCGGGGCCCGGGTTGGTGCACCTGAGCATGTGCACGAAGGACCGGAAAGCTGCCCTGGGCCGGGGCAGAACCGCGGCCCATGTGCTCAGAGCATGGATTTAGTGCCAGCGGCCGTGGGGTCTGCCCCGGGCAGCGTCTCCGGTCCAGGCACTGGGGCACGAAAGTCCTGCCCCTGCCCAGTTCCCTGGCCAAATGCTGATGGCCTGGGCAGACTGGGCTGGTCCACCTGGGCAAACAGGCATGTGGCACTTGGGCTGGAGGGTGCTAGATAGGGGCTCGGGGGCCCTGGCTCCTGCCCCGACTCACCCGGGGCAGCTGCTGACTCCCCGCCTGGCCCCCCTCTGGGGTTCTGGGGAGGGCTATTGGGGCGGTGGGGAGGACCAGGTGGGCCCCCCCTGCTTCCCTGCAAGAGGAGGCAACGTGATGCACACCTGCCCTGGCCAAAATGAGAGGGAGGTGGGGACGCCCCTACGGTCTCTCTACCCAACTCCCCTGAACGTCCATTAATTATGTGAAGCACAACAAAATGTCAATTTCTCATTCAAATCCTTCTATTTACATAGCTGGTTAGCTTTGCCTGAATCTTCCGCTACTGTAGTTTTCCTTCCCCAACAGTTTGGGGCTCCAGTGAGTCCCACTGCGAAGCGATTGAGGTTCTTGCTGCCATCGTCAAATACTCTGACATAACTCTGGCATATTTTTCAGAAGGACCTCTGGGTCGATGTTCGAAAGCATGTTCCTGGGACTCATTGGAAACTTAAATTTGAAGATTTTCTGCATGTATCGATTTCATGAACGGGTCCGGGCCCCTTTGAAGGCTCCCAGGTTTGGGCCATCACTGCTCCCTGGGGCAGCCTGGGGCACCATCCAGCCCCACGCTGCACGGAGTAGCCCCCAGGTTCTGCCCGCCCAGGATGCCGCAGCAGCCCGCTTCATGGGGCGCCCCCCTTGGGCTGGAGCAACCTGGGAGAGGGCGGACATCGCGTCTTCCACCCCAGGACTAATTCTGGATGCCTCCCCCCTCTCTCCCCATCACACCTCGCTTCTTTGCTGGCGGCCCGGCGGCCACAACCTTCGCCCTTCAGGGAGTTGGAGCCACCTCCGCATCTTTTGAGTTGCAACCCCGCAGCATTTTTTCCGACTTCACCCAAACCATTTAGCCCACTGCACACAGCATCCCAGGCGTGGTCACCTGTCTCGGGGCAGGGTGGTCTTGGCGGCCCTCCTTGCAGGTCCTTTCTCCAGCGTGCCCAAGGTGGGGCCTGCCTTTTCCACAGCAGCTGAGACTCCTGCAAGACCCCTTCCTTGCTCAGCTCCCGCCAGGTTCTACCTGAAGCTGGGATGCTGCGCCGCTGCGCCCTCCTCCCCGGGCTCCAGGGCTGCTGACGGTGCGCACCGCGGGGGCCTGAGGCCATGCGGGCCTCCGTGACCCGTGCCGTCCCCACACGGCAAACGGGCAAGGGGCTCCCTCCAGGCTCAGGCATCCTTGGCCTGCCAGGGACAAGCCCGTGAGCCAGGCAGGTTCGTTGGAGACGGTCCAAAGCAGGCGGCAGGCACTGCTCTGGAGAAGGGCAGGACTGGCATCCCAAGCTGGACCAAGGCAGCTGCACGGAGGACCCTCCACCCCCCGCCCAGGGGCTCCTCTGGGGCCCTTCCCTGCAAGGAGAGACCAGCGATTCCCCTGGCAATCCTCTGCTCACCCGCCCCAGAGAGGAGGACGCGGAATAAGCCCAGGCTCAGGCTGGACACCAGGAAGAGCTTCCTCACTGCCGGAGCAAAGGGGCAGTGGAAGCAGCTGCCCGGAGGGGTGGGGGGCTCTCCCACACCGGGGGCACTCCAGGTGGAACCGGACAGCCCTCTGAGAGGGATGCTGTGACTTGGTGTCCCGCAACAGCAGGGGCTGGACCCAGCTCTGCTCTGCCACGGTTCTGTGAATTAAAGCAGGCTGCCCACCAAAGGTGGGCTTCTCCCACCCACCGGCTGGGCTCCTGGGAGCCTGCTGTGGTCTTGCTTGTTCCCACTTCTTTTGGGGGACACTTCATCCAGCCTCGCCCGGCCTTCCTGGCATCGCCCCAGCCTTTCCGGGGGAGCCACTTTCGGGGGCGGGGGGGAGCGTGCCACTGCAGCGGCAGTGGGAGGTCTTGAGAGGGGAGGACATGGGGCAGCCCTCTCCGTGGCCAGGCCACGGCCTCTGCTCTGCTCTCCTCCTCTGGACATTCCCAAAGGCACGTTCATGCTGGCCCTGCTGCGGCCTTTCCCCAGATGGGTCACCCTTCTCTCGACTTCCCTTGCATTCTCCGCGGCACCACCCCAGCGGGCCTGGAACTGCACCTTCAGTGAGATCCGGAGAAGCCGCCAGCCTTGGAGGTCAGCACTGGCGCTTGGCTTGGTGCACCGCACCCTCAGGACGGAGGGGGGCTGTTGCCCCCGTGGGGCTGGAGGCTTCTGAGAAGCCCCCGGGGGCATTCCGCAGCCAGCGGCCTCCGTGGCCGGGAGGGCGCGAGCGATGGCCCTTTGACATCCAGGCGGCCCCCGCCCCGCCCCCCGCGGGAGGTGCAGATGGCGCAATAGAGCCCGGCTTCCAAATCGAATTTGAAGCCCCGGTCGGTTCCGTTTCTGGAGGACCTGCCCATTTGGTTTGCATTAGGGCGGATATGAAAGCTCCCTCTGTGCGAGCGGGTGACTCACCCACACCCCCTCGGCCGCACGGATTCTCGGGCCGCCTGCTTCTCCCTGGATGGGCTCGCGGAACATCTCTCGGCCTTTTGGCGCTTCCTCTGCTAATTGGTAGCAGAGCTTCGGTTGCGGCGCATGAAGGAGGATCCTCGCGGACGCACTCGCGGGAAGGGCCATGCAGGGGCCACCGGCAAGCGAAGCGCAGGACAACTCCGGGATCCACGGCATCCCCAGAGCACGGGGAGCTCTGGGCCCACCTGGGGAGGGGGCGCACGCTGCGGGATGCGTGCCTCCCCCCTCGGCCCTCCTCCTCAGAGGCACCCCTAAAGGGAGCATGGTTTCGGAAGTCCCCCGGTCTCCCCACAGGCTCCATTTTGTCCAGTTCTGGCTCTGTGCCGAGAGGCCTGGCAGGGCCCGCCAGCCGACCCGCTCCTCCCATGCCAGCCTTTCCGGGGAATCCACGACTCTTGGGCTTTGTAGCGCGGACGTTCCTGGCAGCAGAAGGCCTCATGCCTTGCAGTTCAGGGTGCGCTGCTGTTCCCCCCGGAAGGACCTGACCGTGGCCCAGCCCGGGTGTGCGAATGGCTGTCGCAGCTGCCCTTGGGCGGGCAGGACGGGGCCCACGGCAGGAATCTGCAGAGGCCGGATGCGCACAGACTGGGGCATCCCCACAGCGCACCGTGATGTCTCAGGGGACTTCCCCAAACGTGGGATTTGGGTGGGTGGGGCATTTTCCGGGGGAGGGCCTTCAGTGGATTTGGGAATCAGCTCCCAGTGGCATTGCAAGCAACGGGACCTGGGCTTGCCTGGCCGGTGGCCGAGGGCATCCTTTGCAGTCGGAAGGTCCTGAGTTCAGTTCCCAGCATGCCCAGGTCAGGCTGGGAGGAGCGCCTGCCCGCCTGTGCAGGCTGCAGCCTCCAGAAACCCCTCGCACCCAGGCCTCCCACTGTGCATTCTGCTGGCTTGGGCTGGTAGGTCAAACCGTCCGCACAGCCACAAGCTGCCCGCCTGGGATCCGGGCACCTCTGAACCAAGAGGGCAGTTTTCTATGTTCTGCTGATCAGAGCCTCTTCATGGAGAAGAGGGACCTTCATTTTGTGATTCCTACCCAAGGATCTTTGGGTTCCGATTCTTCAATGTGCAGTGAAAAACTTGGGATCCGTTTCCAAGCCTCCCAACTGGGTAGCTGTTGTCCTCGCTGGGGTATGTGCTGAGTTTTATTTTCAGGTCCGCTTCAGCTTTTGCAGGTTCGGATGCTCAGCGGGTATCCATGTGGTCGTTCGCCAAGCATCCAGAAAGACTCCGGCCGCTGGGTGCCAGACAAACAATATTTATTATGATTCTTGCAATGCACTTCCATTGCCTAAGAACACACTGGCGAGGAATGCAAAGTATTTGCACTATTGCAAGAAGAGCGCGCATACAAATAAATAGACTTCACAGAGGGTCAAGGCTCTAAAACAAAACAGGGTTGCATTTTGATAGTCTCTCTCTCTCTCTCTGCCTTCATCTGGGCAACATCTGTATGCATTTAGGCCATGCATACAGTGATGTCACAGATAAGCATCTATTACATGGGTAATTTTCAATGAATGTGTTTCTAATAATCTGTTAGTATTTAACATATTATTACTGTCACCTTAAACTGAGAATTAGATTTATATGAGAGAGAGAGAGAGTGAAGTCTCTGCCACGTGTTCAGGTAAAGTAGGAGTCCATGATCAGAAACAGTCTGGCTGAACTCAAACGTCTATTGATTTCATTCACGCTGACCACCCCCACCATCGCACAGACCTGCTTTTGATCACCATTATTTAAAATAAAAGAACAATTACCACATCGGCCCCTCTAAATACAGCGCCTGCTTGTTTAAGGCTTCCTGGGCAAAAGGTTGGATTTTAGGAAGCCCCGGAAAGTCCGGTGAACACGGTCGGGTCTTGCTGTAATTCTGCCGAAATTCGTGACATGTAGGGCTTCATCTTGCACCAGCTCAGGTGCTCAGGAGCAGGCGCATCGCGCCCCTGCTGTGCTGCGACGTTTCTGGTGGCGCCCCGTGGACAGGCCCACTTCTGTGCAGCGGGGAGGGGGGCGGATGGGCCCCCGCCTCGAAGGAGCCTCTGTTTCCATGCCACGGTGTCCGTTGCCCCCTGCCGCTTGCCCAGACGTTCACCCTCTGGAGCCCGGAGCATCGCTGCTCCAGGGCTGGGCAGGGCAGGCAGCCTGGCTCACCTTGCGGGCTCACCTGTGGGACCGGAACCGCTGCCCTTGCAGGCCCCAGAGGGCTGCCCACCCCTCCCACACTGCATGGGCCACCGGGGCTCCCTAACCCGATGCAGCCCTGCCCCCGCCCTGCTGGGGTCCCCCTCCGTGCCCGGTCCCACTTCTGCCTCTGGTCCTCCCGCCTTTGCCAGGTCTCCAACCGCCGCCTGTCCGGCCCGGCTTTCTGCTCTGGCCCCGCCAGGCCTTGCTGGCGCGCGACCTCCAGGGGCTCCTTCTGTCTGCCGCCTCCAGCCCTGCAGGCGCAGCCGTGGTAGCCAGGGTGGGCTAGGGGCGGCGAGCTGCCCACCCCGGGCTAAAGGCCAGGAATGGGGCAGGGGGCTCATCATCCCCCAACAATGCCCATCCAATCCTGGCCATATTTGGGATCAAGGCTGAGCTTTGCCTCCCCCCGGCCCCCCCATTCCTTGGCCTGCTTTCTAGCTTTCTACCCTGGCCGGCATTAGACTTCTATCTGTGGATTATTAAGCTGGAAAACATTTTGCTAGAACAACAATGATTTAACAAATTCTTGATCTTTGAAAAAATAAATATTATTTTAAAATGATCTTAATGATAAAATATGTCCATTCTCATTAGTGTTTTGAGAAGCCGCATCCAAACTATTTGACCTCTTCAGCATGAAAGCAGCAAAGGCTTTCACTGGCAACTCGAGAGTCTGGGAGGGGTGGGAGAAGGAGGACGAGATGATATTTCCCTCCAAACTGTCTCTTTTTCAAACTTGCCCATTTCCCCCGGGTCTTTGGGCTAAACTGACACAGGAATTGCAGTGAGGACGGTGATGAGAGAGCGAGAGCCGGGCCAGAACATGAAGCCTTCAGAAATGATCAGCGTTTCTCCATCTGCCACCACGGCTCCGATTTTTAAGGGCAAAAGCTCCCAAATGTCACTTCTCCCTCCTGGGGTCATGGGGCTCCATCAAAGGTCAGGGTGGCCGGATCGGAAAGCGCCGCTCAGCCGAACGAGGGACCGGGCAGCGTGGCGAAGGCTGGCGCCCCAGCCTCTCCCTGCAAAAAAAAAAAACAGCCCCGCCCCCCGTCTGTGCCAGGCCCAAGGCTCTGCCCAGGCGCCCCCAAGCTGGGGGCTGCAGCCTGGCAGCCGCCCTTTGCCCAGCGGCGGAAAGGCCCCGGGAGGCCCCCCTTGGCTGGGTCATTTGCTCACACTCGCCCTTGAGGAACGCTCGCCTGCGCAGGGAGCCGGTGTCACTGCATCGCGCAGTCGCCACCCGGGCTGGAATCTACGGCAGGCTTTGGGACAAGCCCAGGAAAGCAGGACACGGATCGGCCTAACGGTCTCCCAGACCCACGAAAGCCATCCTCTTGACAAGCTCCGCAACTGTCATCGCCAGTGCTGGGACCCCAAGGAGGAGGAGGAGGAGGAAGAGGTGGGCTCCGCAGGGCCCTCTTCACCCCAAGGGCCGTGAGCCACCTGAGAGCCACCAGCCAGGAATGGGGCTCACAGCCGGTCGGCTCGCGGTGCCTCTGACAAGCACCTCGCAGTCTCTGTCGCCCAGTCTGCAAGATGGGAGCAATAAAGCTGGCCTCCCTCGCAGGGCTGCTGTAAGAACGGCGACTCCACCTTGTGCAGGGAGCACGTTGTCTGCCTGGAAGTCCGGTGCAAGATGCTTTTAGTGCAGCCCAGCCCATGAATGGCACTCTCTGAAGGGGGGACGGGCAGCGTTGCCAAATCTTTTCCACCTGTGCTTGATGGATCATCAGGCATTTGTTATCCACTTTTGATGAAATTGGATTGTTTTTGGCCAGAAGTTTGTTCTGTTTGCACTTACTTGCACGAATCTTGTGCAAGCGTGCTAGAGCGCATTAGCTAATGCAGGTCAGCACTCACACGCGGGAGTAGCCCCCCTCCCCACAGTGAAAAGCTAGTCCGTAAGTCCCCAGAATCCGTGGAAAAACCAGCCCGCAGCAGAATCCGCAGTCCAGCTCACAGCTATCCAAGCCCATTGGAAGACTGCCAGTTTCTCCAGCATCCCCACGATAGCCTGGCCGGGAAGGTGAGATGCTGGAGTTTTACCAGGCGGGAGGGTTCCTACCATGCAAGGCCCCCGCTCAGGCGCCGATGCCGTGCTGCCACGAGGCCCCGCAGTCCCGCCCAGAAGCCCGTTCCAGCAGAGGTGGCGCAGCGCCTGCTCCTGGCTGGGCTGGACCCCGGCGGAGGAGACGCGGGTATTGATCAAGCCGGCGGAGGCTGCGCAATCCATCACGCCCGTCCTCTGCAGAGAGGCGCTGAGGAAAGCCGAGCGGCCCCGTCCCTGGCCATCCGTCATGGCGGTGGCTTGCTGGGGTGCTCAGTCACAGAGGCGGAGCTGGCGGGAGAGGGGCTGGCGGGGATGCCGGTGCCGGAGCCTGGTGCGGCAGGGCTCGGTGGCGCTGCCGGCCCCCGGACAAAGCCCGCAGCGAGTCCGGCCGTGCCCCATCCCCGTAGACTCTGGGCACAGAACAATAAAAGAGAGACCGGAGAAAAGCGAAGCATCTGAAGAGAGTGGCACTGAAGCAGCGGCCGCTCAGCCTGGGGGCCTCCCAGCCAGGGAGGCTGCAAGCAACGCAGCGGGGACTGCCTCAGCCCCGGGACAGGAGAGCTGCCACGCTGGCGGTTCTTCCCCGGGACTCCACTCAGGCCGTGGGTTTCCACAGACCCCCCAGAAGGACGCTGAGCCCCACGACCAGCAACCCTTTGGCAGAGTCCCTTCCAGGCAGGCAGACAGGGCTCCAGGAAGCCGGGAGGGTGACGGAACACTAGCCGGAGAGAGGCCTGTGGGCCTGAAGGAGCATCCGAGAGGGGGGAATGTCCGGAGCAAAGGCCAGGGGGCTTTTTGGTGGGGGCGTTGCTGTGTGCTGGAGGACTCTGGCCCTGGGGCTCTCGGCTGCAGCCTGGAGCCCCCGGGAGGAGCGGCAAGCCTGGCCGAAGGCACAGCCCGCCGATCGGGAATCCCTGCTCGCTGCCAGGATCCGGGGCATGAAGGGGTGGACCAGGCCTCCTTCTCCAGCTGCGCCCTGCCTGGGTTGCAAAGTCTGCATTAGCTCAGTGCCCCTCGTGTCCATTTTTCCCGGTCAAGGACTGCCCAAGGGGGTGACCTGGACCCCCATGGCACAGCAGGCAGTGGGAGGGCAGCCTTGGGGACTGGGAATGCCCAGCAGGAATAGCCCCGGATAACGGCAGAGAACCCGCAGGGCCGGAGCTGGGAGCGACATTTGCCCCCGCCTTTCCCAGAGAAGAAGGGAGCTCTCTGGCTGAGCAGGGCAGAGGCGGCTGCCCCAGCTGGTCCAAGCAGCCGAGCTCCCAGGAAGCAGAGCCAGTGACCAGAGAGAGCAAGCCGGAGTCCGGCTGCAGGGGGGCCAAGGGGGAGGCCCCTCACTTTTGCTCTGCCTGCGCTCCTACCCTTTCTGCTTCTCTTTCCTCTTAGCACCCCGGCACCACTTCCTTCCCCGTAGCAGCCTGCCATTCACTGGTAGGACCGTGCCGTTAACCTTCCGGAGGCCGGGCCAAGGCCTGGGGGGCCCGCAGGGCCGGCAACGTAGCTTCAAGAAGGCAGCCGGAAGGAGGACCAAGAGGACCACAGAAAGGCAGGAGGGCGCGCTTGGTACCCCACGGAGAGCGTCGGGATCAACATAAATGGAGCAAGGAGTCAGAGGAGCGCAGGGGCTGGAGTCTGCTCCCGACCACCCAGTCAAGGAGAAGGCAATAAGCGTTTTGCAAAGCAAATTGACAGCATTTCAAGGAGGCGCGATGTCATCGTTCGGGGAGGCGTTAGTTTCCCCCGTGTCTGTTGGGAGACGAATTCTGCCAAAGAGGGCCCTCCAAGAGATTCTGAACACGCGTTGCTGGTAACGTCCTCTGACAGAAAGTTGAGGCCGGACGAGAGGAGCGGAATCCCAGCAACAGGAAAGACCTGGTGGCCAAAGGGGCAGCTGTGGGAACGCCGGGAAAGGTGGCCATGCCAGGCTGAACGCTTGATTTCAAAGGAAGCAAAAGCCACACGGCACCAAACACATGCCCTGGATTTCAGGGAAGTCGGTTTTGGAAAACTCAGAGAAATTATAAGCAAGGCCTCATGGCAAGCAACTCAGATGAGAGGAGGAGTCCAAGGTGGCTGGGAATTTTTAAAAAGGGAAATTCTAAGGGAGCAAATAGAAACAATTCCAACAAGGAAAATGGGTAGAAGACATTAGAGGGAGCCCATGTGGCTTGGAGATGGCCTGAAAACATGAAAGTGCTTGTGCTAGGGAAATTCAAACAGAATCTGAGCGGGAGGGTGTGACTCGGTGCCCTGCAAGAGGCGGGGTGGAGCCGATGGCCTTCCTGGGCCCTTCCAGCCCTGCTCTTCCAGGATGCTATGAAATGAAGCGATGGGAGATGGTGGCCGGAGGCGTGGCGGAGGGCACCGGCTCAGGAACCCTGTCCTAGGAAGGAGGCCTCTTCCCAGGCTCAGGGCACCTCCAGAGCATTTGGGGGGGGGGGGGGCTCAGCCCCCCCGCCTCCGAGGCGATTCCGCGCCAGGAGCAGCCAACCAGCTCATCAGCTTGGCCGACACACAGCCAGCTCGGTGCAACCGCCGCGTGGCACCCGTCGTCCGGCCGCCGCGAGTCTCCGCCAAATGCAGCGGGCGTGCAGAGCTACGGTCCGCCGTGCCGAGCATGCCCACCCTTCTCCGCGCGGCCCCCGTGCTGCTGGGAAGATTCACGCCGGCGGCGACAGGGTAAAGGTGGAGGGAGCCTGGGTGTGATTTACTCTGCCACCGAGTCATCATCAGAGCAGCGAATTACAGGGCGACCGAGGCGACTCGGGAAGATGCGCTGCCCGCAACGCACGGCTCCATCGCCCTGCTCAGCTTCGCGGTGGAGCGCTCTTTCCCGGGGCTCCTGCTCACGGCCAGGCGGGGCCGCTCGGGTAGGCCTGGGAAATCCCATCCATCACGGGCTTCGCTGTAAAGCGACTCCTCCGGCGAACAGGCCAGTTCAGTAGCCTGCGTGCTTCCCCTCTTTGTATTTTCTTTTTGTTTTGTTTCCACTCATATGAGGAGGTATTTGTTCTCAGAAGGAGAGCAGGTCTGGATTGTTCTGATCCCAGGAGGGGAAAGGTTGTCATTACTGGCAAACTTTCAAAACGTTGGCCCTGCGACTGCTGCTTTTTCTTCGGAATAAAAGGAGGCCATTTTAGGCATGCGTTATAAGAGCCCCGATCGGGCGACGTGTGGCTTGGCCGCAACATGTTTATCGTGGCAAACGCTTTTGTAAGTGGGGCTCTGCCATTTCCCCCTCGCTTCGGAGCAGATTGAACCTGACACTATTTTCCTGCCTTAAATTGTGTTCCCGTCTAACTTTTCAAGCGGCAGCTCCAGCTTTCCTGACTTTGGGAAGCGGAGGAGGTGCCGCTGCTCCCGGCGCCCAGATACTGTGGAGTCCATCCTCCAGATGTCCTGACCATGTGCCACACTGGCCAGAGCTAAGGGGGGTTGGAGCACAAAGCATCTTGGGGTGCAGGTTCGGGTGGAATTGCACCACGAAGCAAGAAGTCTCTGGGTTGGAACGGAGCATGTTTCTAGATGGAGGGGTTTAGAACTGGGCAGCTTTTCAAGCTTTTCTCATGGATGCATTTTTCCTGGTGAGGAGGAGGAGGAAGAGGAGGTGGTGGGAAAGTATGACAGTTACAAGCTGAAGGTGATGCCTGGACTCTCTTTCCCACCACATACACCTTAAAATTCCCATAATGTGTCACGAATAAGGCCGCTGTGTGACTGCACAGAAAATGCCCCACCTGGAAGCACCTGACGCATAAGGAAGAGCGCCTGGATTTGGGGGGGGGGGTTCAGAGAAGGGGATGCCCATCCTCAGGCAAACAGAGGGTCTCTCCTGCTTCTCTGGCTGATTTCTGCTTCCCTCCACTTTTTAGTGGCACCTTCCCCTGGAGGCTTGCACTGCCTTCAAGATGCTCAAGGAAATTTTGGACAGAAAATGGGGACATATATATTCAATAAATACAAATAAGAGAAGATAAAGTTGCGAAGCCCCTAGGGCCCAGGCACGCTCCTTTCTGGGTGGCCATTCATCTCCATCATGGTTGCCCACCTTTTGTTTCGGCCCCTGGCACACGCGGGCTGGTTCAGTGAAGTGGCGGGCGACCACCGCTGCCCGGCATGCAGTGCCCTCCCCCTGCACTGGAAGCTTTCCCTCGGCAACGGTTCAGGTATGTCAGCTCAAAGGAGGAGTGCAAGGAGGACGGGCCGGATCCCCGGGGAAGTGGGCAGGAGCAGCGTGAAGGCGTACTGGCCACACGCGCCGCTGGATCCTGATTTAATTACGGTATAAGCAGAGGAGACCGAATTGATGGGACTGGAGAAAACTCTGACTAGTCTCCTGGTGGACGCTTGGCTCCGGATCGAGTGCATCACCACGCAGGCTGGCCTGGGGCACAGCTGGCCCTTTCCCTCCCCTCTTACCGCCCCCTTACCCTCTTCTGGTCGTGCCGAGGAGCGCCCTTGCCTGAGCTGAACTTTTGCGGAGGACTTGAAATCCAGCCGAGGCCCCGTGGAGTTGCAGGACCGGAGGCCGCTGCTGGCCTGGTCCGGCACTCCTGGACTTGCGGTGGGGCAGGCCAGGCCCTCCGGGGCCTTTTCGCTCGTAGGACTAGAAGAACCCTTGCGATGCATCCTGCAAGCTCCCCGACGGCCCCTGCAGAGTCCACTTCTTTGCTCTCCAACAGCAGCCCCCGGCAGCCCTTTTGCTACCCAAGGAATTTCTATGGGGACACGCAAACCTGCAGACTTTCGGTGGGAGGACAGTGGCCCTCGCCCTCTCCAGGGGGAGCTTGGCTGTCGAGGAACGCTCAAGAGCCATTATCAAGGCATCGGCCTTACACACGCACGTGCACGCACACCCTGAAACCGTGAGATGCCAAGATTAGGGCTGTGCCTGGCGTGCGTTCGGGGCAATGTGTACATCGCGGGAGGAGGGGGGGATAGAGGCCTCATTGTATTCTCTGACGGCCCGGCAGCCAAAAGCAGCAAACAGGCTTGTCATGAAATGAATGTGGAGAGGAAGCAATCAAATTTGGAGGGGGAAACAGGCCGAACTGCTGCTTTTTGTGAAAGGAGAGAAGAAAAGATTTGGCTCTCTCTGGAGGGGCTGGGAGGCAAACAACGGGCGGCAGAACCGCCCAGAAGTTTCCCTCGCAATTGTGAGCTGAAACCTGGCGCAGAGCTGGCTTGGCGAACGGCTCCTCTCTCGTTCGGCTGGAGGCGGGTGATCGGCTGTGCAGGAGGGAGGCATCGGTGCCTTGGCGTCGCAGGCTGCGGCGCTGTCTCCGTCGCCTCTGTCGCCAGGTGGCTCGGGACCCAAACCTCGCAAGCTGAGCTTGCAGAAGACGCCGGTTCCAGCCCTGCAAATGCCGCTGAGGAAGAGGCAGGGTGGAAACAGGCGTCTTCGGGCGATGGGGCGGCCTGGAAGTGCGATGAGCCAACACACCACAAACAAGCGGATTTTGCTCTCAGAAACGCTCGGGCAGGCACGGGGTCGTGAGGATCGGAGCTCCGCTCCAGACCATGCCTGTGGCTGCTGGCCCACCTGCCCCCTGGTGCTGGGATCCCCTTGCAGCGTGGGGTGAGCGGGGCGGGGGGCGAAGGTTCTCTCCAAAAGGAACGCCCCGCAGCCCTTGCAGCAGTGCCTGCGCGGAGAGGCCTGATGCCGCCCCGTTTCCTTCGGTTCCCTGTTCCAGCTTTTCCCCGTTCGCTGCTCAGGAGTCGGCCCAGAGGCGGAGCGCTCTGCCAGTTCGGCCTGCCCTCTCCTGCCCGGTGCCCTGGGCCGGAGGCAAAACCCCCGGCCGGCTGGGCACCCTCCTTGGCCCGAGGGTGCAGGCCCACCAGGGCCATGGGGTCAAAGGGGTGCCCATGTTCCACGGCCACTGGCGCTGAGTGGAGAAACAGCCGTTCCGACTGCAGCCTGCTCCCTGGGTGTGTGCTGGCACAAACCATTTCTAGCAACGTCTCTGTAGAAACGCTTCCCAATTTCAGGCACTGCGGCTCTGCTTGTCCGCCAGAGCAGCCGACAGGGGCTGTGCCGGGAGCCTCGAGGCGGCCGACATCTCAGGCCCCAGGGACCCCTGCCGTGCCCGGTGGCAAACGCAGCCACCAGGGAGCCCCCGAGGGGGCTGGCGGAAGCCCTTCAGGGGAGGCCTGCGGGTAGCATTCTGGCCGCGCGGCCTGGGACCAGGCTCGGGGGGAGCCAGGAGACGGGCCCAAAAGCGACAGCAGGAGCCTGGAAGCCAGAGCGCAGGTCTGACTGTGGTGGCTCCGTGCTGGAGTTAGAAAGAGGGAGACCTGCCTTTGCATGGGCCAAGCGCAGGGGAAAGAGCCGAGTGCCATTCCCCAGTCCCTCGGCACCCCAGGCGGGAGCAGAGCAGGGTGGCCCAGAGGGGCGGAGACCCCAGGCCCACGGGGGCCCGTCAGCTCAGCCCTCTGCCACAGAGCTGGCCACGGCAGCCCCTCCACGGAGCAGCTGAGGGCCGGAGGTCGGAGACGCTCCCCTTGGGCGCAGCACTGCGAGGCCGGGAGCCCAGGGCGCGTGGGAAGGGGCGGGAGCAGAGTCTGGCTATTCTGTGAGGAAGCGTTTTCTACGGCTGGAAACTGAAGCAGCGGCAGGAGGAGACAGCAAGGAGCAGCATTCCCGCCACCAAATGGATAGACCATTCTAGGAAGCGCTTTGAGTGCGCGTGTTCCCCGCACACACGGTGGGAGCGCTGCTTTTGAGTAAAGAAATCGGGATGGGAGAACTTTTGGTCCAGCTCTCAGTCACGCTGCCCCTGTTCCCATAAACTACAACACACACGGAGCCGTTTCCCCCTTGAATTTGAAAAAGGAACCGTTTCCTTAAACGTGCCATTGTCCGCCATCGATGGAGGCGAGTTTGCAAGGATGGCTGCCGACAACAACGTGACAGGAGGCTTTTCCAGCCTCAAAGGCCGAGCCGAGGAGGCAGGACCATCCGAGCCGCTTGCTTCTCCCAAGAGCCAGTTGGCTGGAGCTGCCTGCATCTGGCAGGAGGCGCTGTGTCTCGCTGGGCCGGAGCAGCATCGGCGGGGCGGAGCGGAGTGGGGCGCCACGGGACCCGGAGGCAGGGCAAACGTGCGGGCCC
Source organism: Varanus komodoensis (assembly GCF_004798865.1). Classification (NCBI taxonomy): domain Eukaryota; kingdom Metazoa; phylum Chordata; class Lepidosauria; order Squamata; family Varanidae; genus Varanus; species Varanus komodoensis. Next base: position 1,178,106 of record NW_025335568.1, on the reverse strand, counting down.
TTTAGCCCTTGGCTTCTGTGAATGCTGCGCTCGGCCAAAGATCACTCGCAAACTATTCCAGGCATGTGGGGAAAGGAATGGCGCCTGCCGGACGAGGGCTTGCAATCCAGCGGAGCTCTGCCAAAGACTCTGCGAAGATGGCTCGGCCCAAGCGCTGTGGTCAGCCGCCCGTTCCGGGACAGAGACCCTTTCCCGCGAGGAGGACCTGGCTTCCACATGGGCAGGGTGCTGGCCACAAGCAGAGGCTGTCTGGGGCCGGGCGTCTCCACCGAATGCAGGTGCAAGTTCCCAGGAGAGAAGGGAGGCGCCCCGTGCGGTGCCTGGCCAAGGGGGCTCTTGGGCGACGTGCTGGGCCTTCTGTGTGCGCCATGCGCCCTTTCGTGAGCGCGTGCAAGGCGCTTGAGCCCGGCCTCCCGGGGGCTGACAGTGGCGGGGGCCATTCTGCGGAAGGACTGGGCCCACCCGGCCGCCAGCTGGAAGCCCTGGAGGGGTTCAGGCAGTGTCTCTTCCTACACCCGGCCAGAGAAGCCTGGGCTTGAACTGGGACCCCCAGCAAGCGCGGCGGGGCCTTTGCCACCCCAACCTGCCTGCGGCCCTACCCAAACGCAGCCCACAGGGGCACATCCCCGTGGCTTGCTGGCCCCTTCTGGGCAGGCCCTGGTGGCCCTTCCGGGGCGCTGCAGGGTTTTCGCTTCAGAGGAGGCCCTGGATGTGGGATCCACGTCCTGGCTGAGCACGCACGGGCACGGCAGCCGTCCCGTCGGCGACCGCAGAGCCGCCCCGTTTCTCCTTGGTCCCGCGAGCCGCAGCTGCTCGAAGGAAGGAAGGAAGGAAGGAAGGCGGGGCTGGGATTGGCCCTGGCAGAGGGTGTGGGAATGCGCCCTCCCACGAAAGCGCTCCGGGTGCCGGCCGGGGTGAGTCCACACCTGCTGGGCTCTGCTGTGGGTCAAACGGGTTGCGCACCGGCTGGTCCCTGGGAGAGACGGAGCGCCGGGCTTTGCACAAAGCGGCTGGCAGTCCTCCCAGGGGCGGGAACCGGGCTCTGCCGGGGGTTTTGTTTGAGCCAGCGAAGGCGATTCTTCCACCGCTGGAGGCATGGAGGCAGCCCGGCTGTCCCAGAGGCCACTGAGGGGCAGCACCCTGGCACACGCATCCTGCCCACACAGCCCAAGGGTGGCACCCGCGGCACGCCTGCCCCGTCTTAGATGCCTTCCGGTGTGCGGTGGTGCTGGGCGGCGCCTGGCTCATGCGCTGCGGGAGGCTTCCCCTTCCAGAGACGTTGGCTGCCCTCCTGAGTCTTCAGAAATAAAATGCAATTATGAGGAGAAACAGCAGAGAGCGCGGCACGGAATACGCCTAATAAGGAGAAAAACAATCAGAATGGCAGTGGAGCATTCCCAGGATCTGTGCGTGACTCCGAGAAACGCTCTTCTGCTTTCTCCATTTCAAAGATGGCTGCTGTTTTTGCTTATCTTGGCCGAGGCGTGTGTGAGTCTGTGTACCCGGGGGGGGGGCGGTGGGGGGGGCGCAACAAGCCCTCCTTTCGGGCCCGTGCAAGGGGATCTGCCCACGGCGGGAGGCAGTGGATGCATCAGGGAGAGCATGGCGGGCCCAGCTCCTGGAAGAGGTGCCCTCCCGCCCGGGCCAGTGCCCAGGCGCCAGACCTCCCCGGGGTGTGGTGCAGAGCGCTCTCTTTCCGAGGCCTCTCCTCCTGCAGGACCCGGGAGCCTGGCTTGCCCATTACTGGACGTGCTGGCTGGTCAGAGACCCTTGGCTGGAGCCCCCCCCCCCCCGGGGCACCTCCGCCCACTTGAAGTCGGGGCAGGGTTGAACTGCTCGAATTGCTGCTGCTCAGTGTGCTGGCTCTGGCTGGCAGCCGCAGCTCTCCCTCCAGGGTGGTGGGCAGGAGCTCCTCCCGTCCTGCCCGGGGCCTTCTGCGTGCCGAGCGGAGGCCTCCTCCTGGGGCGCTGGCGAGCCCCGCGTCAGGGGCCTCCCTCCTGCCCTGCTCCACGGCGGGCAGTTCCCTCTTTCGCGCCGCTCGAGTGTGCCGCTTTTCCGCATGCGCCGGATGCCGGCTGCTTTGGCCCCAAGATGCGGAGAGGCAAAGGGCCCGGCGTTCGGGCTGCTTTGCCTCTCCGTCCGGCCCGTGGACAAAGCGCCTGTGCTGCACTGCCCCCCCGGCCCACGGCTAGGACTCCCTCCGTCCCGCCAGGCCCCGAGCCCAGAGGGACCGCAGAGGGAAGGTGAGGGTGCCGTGTGGCCAGTCGACTGGACAGTGGCCCTGCTCCGGCCACCGGGCAGAGAGGCTGCTGGCCTGAATCCCGGCCGGAGCAGAGCGGCCTGCGCTCGGAAGGAAAAAGCCTCGCACGGAAACAGCCCTTCTGACCGCCAGCAGCGTGATAAAGGGCACGCCGTGCCTGGCGAGCGAAGGGTTAACTCTGCCCCCCCCCACACACACACACACACCTCCCCTCACCACTGGGCTTCCCGTGTGTGCCTGGTTTGCAAGAGCTCGACTTCGGGTGGAACCTGCCTTGGTCACGGCCCAGCGATGTGCTTCAACTTGGGAGTCGCCTTCCCGGTTTCAGGCGAAGGGCCGAGGTTCGCGCTGGGGGCAAGTCATATAAGTGTCAGAATGAGCGATGTCTTCTGGGGTCACGTATACTTTTGACTTCAGTGCTGCTTTGTGTAGGCTGTAAAATTAATAGCTGGGAATGAGATTTATTTGTCCCCACAGCATGTTAGTTGCTTGTTAGGTTAAACTCGCTGATTTCCTTGTACAAAAGTGCTAGTTAAAATAATCGCCCTGGAAACATTCCCCGGGGATCCATCCATCTTCTGGAATCACAATTCCTGGATCGCGGAGCATGAAAAAACATGCAACCAAACAACCGGGCAGAAAGGGAACCTTTGAGCTATTATCTGATACATGAGCCTGCAGGAGGAAGCGCCTAATGCTGCAGATCCACCCAGAAGTAAGGCCCATTTCGTCTGGCCGAGCTTATTTCCACGTGCATGTGCATCGAATCTCAGTCTTCGGCTGCTCTCCTGCACCGGGTCACCTGGGAGTAAGTTCACCGACTTCAGGCAGTTATTTTTCTGAGACGAGACCTATAGGATCGCACTTGGCCCCGATGCTCCCGGTGAGACAAAAGGATTTTTCAGTGGGACTAGTTTCTTTCCTCCGCAGCTTTAGCCTTTTGCTTCTTTTGTGTAGCGCTTAAACTCTGCAAGAAGGTTGCTTAACTCAACCACATTTTTCAGAAGAAGAAACAGTTTTGGCTTTTGTCTAATTCACTTGTTTATTTTACAACATTCCCAGGTGTTTATCTGTTTAAAATATCTGATTGCGAACCTTTCCATGTATTGAGGCAGTTTTACAACAGGGTAGGAAAGGCCCCGCACTGCACAGTGGCGAAACCTGTGGAAACAGCTTTTTATTTATGATTTGTTTTATTTATTAAATACATTTGATCCCACCCAGCATCCTGAAGGCTCACTGTACGCTTCAGCTTCTAACTTGCAAGGGCATCGTTTAACTTACATGCACATTTGCATATCTTTGTCCTCCTCTTCTTCTGCCTTCCACTTTCCCCAGCATGACGGGAGCCTTGCCTTCCCATGAAGTGTCCAGAGTACAAGAGCTGCGGTTGCATCATTTTTGCTTCCGGGGCAAATCCTGTCTCGATTTGATCTTGGGACCAGCTTGACCAATTAGTCACTTAACAAGTTAAAGGCAATGAGATTGTCCTTGCTCAGTCAGGAAGCTACACTGACTTCCTGCAGCCCGCGTGCCCGGCTCAGGCATGGTCCTGCTGATCGCACCTTGATGCTCATCGCCGCCCCTCTTGGGGCTCACGGCCCCCAGTGTGGAGCCAGAAGGGCAGCGGCAGCGGCCTCCGCCTCCCCATGCCTTCCGCTCCGCTCATTCACAAGATGGCCCCTCGGGAGGAGCAGGAAGGGGCAGGCCCAGCTCCTGCCCCCTCGGCAAACAGAATGCCCCCGCGCTCCCTCTCGGACGATGTATTTCTGACCTCGGAGGAGCAGCCGGCACAGTCTCGTTCCACGAGACGAGGCTGAGGGAACTGGGCCTCTTCAGCCTGGAGAAGAGGAGATGCCGAGGGGATCTGTTGGCGACATGCAGGTACTTGAGGGGATGTCACACGGAGGTGGGTAGAGACCTGTTCTCCCCTGCAGAGGAGGGCAGGACGTGCTCCAACGGAGCCAAGCTCAGGGAGCCAAGGTTTCGTTTGGATGCCAGGAAGCACTTCCTGACAGGACCCCCGAGGGTGTGCAATGGGCCGGCATGTCGTGAGCGGAGCCGGCTGGTGCCGGAGGTCAGACTAGATGGCCCGGGAGGCCCCTTCTGACTCGCCCTGTTTCTATGTTTCTTTCTGCACCTCCCGTTGGGATGGGGCTCGGCTTGGGGAGTCCCAGCTCTGAGGCTGGTTCTAGGAATCAGCATTGCCCTGTGGTCCTGGGGACATCTGTGCTCTGCAAGGTCCCAGGCAAGGAGAAGGCTTGCCTCTGGCACGGGAAAGTACCGGACCTGTGGAAGCAGCTGGGTATCCAAAGTCTAAATTGCTTTGCATTCATCAGAAATACAGTATCAGACTTGCACCCACGTATCCTGTGGGAAAGCAGGAAAAGGAAACGGGGCAAAGAAAGCGACGTGTGTTCCTCTGAACACGCCACCCAGCGCCCACCTCTCACTTTCGCCCTCTCCCGCTGGGCCCTGGAAGGCCACGCGATTGCTTGCTGCCCTGCGATCGGCCGCTGCACTCCTGCAATCCCACCTCTTCACATTGATTCATATTTGAGAAAGTTCCCGTGTTTGCTTGTTCATTTATTGGATTTATCTCCCACTCCGTTAGCCAGGAAGACTCCCTGTTGGCTTCTAGAGTTCCATAAAAGATGTCCCAAATTGTTCTCCATAGTTTCGATCTGCCTGGGGCATGAACCCTATCGAGCAAGGCATTCTCTCATTGTGTTCTCGTTTTCCCCGGTCAAGCTGACCTCCAGGAACAGGTCAACAGAAACGTTTGGTGCAATCGTGTCTTGCCCCGGCTTCTCTCATAGGCCTGCTATGACTGTTGCATTAACGCTTTCCGTAGTCCATGGAGACAGCTAGGAGAGCCCCATGCTCTTAAAAGATCCACGAGGATACAGCTGAAATGCTGCCTTTAAAGCAAAATCCCCTGTAAGGCAGCTTTTACCTGTTTGCATCCAACTTCGTTCGTGCATTCCCAGAACAGTCTCCATCTTCCTCCTTCCCCTGCTGTAGGTTCTCCCAACACATCGGTGAAATAAACATACTTTTATTGCTGTCAGATCTTCAAGGGAACCTGCAAACAATGTGCTTTTATCATAAAGGCTGTGACAAAAAGCAGATAAGAAAAGCAACTGGATGAGAGGAAAGGACTGTTGCAGGGCTGGATAAGATGCTGTTCTGTAATTTTGAACTCTTCACTGTTGTCCCGATTACACAATAATTGCAATATGGCATTTTCATTGTGCTGCCACAGAGGTCTGATTTATATTCCAAGCTATGCATCATTTATGACTAACACGGCCCGTTTTGTAACCTCGTTTGTATTGAGTTCAGGTTGTCACCCTGAATCAACATATTTGCCAGTTCCTTTGCAGTGGGACCTGAAGCACCTGGGACACAGCTAGGCCTGCTTCAGTTGCCTCCAGAATTTTACCGGGGTTGGAAATGCGTCATGGCTGATACCACACATTCGGGCTGTGGAGGAAGCCCTCCACAGGACGGCCCTCTCCCGGCTCCCTTCCGGGGTCTCGGGGCCACCGCTGGGCAAGTTTGGATCCAGCCTGTCAGAACTCATACAGAACACGCAGGCCAGCAAACGCCCTCCTTCACGGATGCCAGTGTTTCGCATGGTATAGTGTTTTCGCCTTTTAAACATTGGTGTGGTACTTTCTATTTTTAAAAGCAGTGCTATGGCATTCTAGATTTTAAGTGCTTGCAATCTGCTGAGAAAGCATCGGCTCTTGGAGTGGATTAGAAGTGAAATGAAATCAATAAACAGATAAATAAATCAGATCACGAGCATCTGCACCGCTCTGTGCTAACAGCACGCATGAAAATGGGCAGCTGTGGGGCCCAAGGAATGCCTGCCCCCGCACCCCATTGTTTTGTGGTGGCGCACACCATCCTGCTGACTCCGTGCCGCCCCTGCTCCTGGCCTTCTTCAGTGGGGAGCTTCCTGAATTCGTTCTACTTTCGCACAGATTCTGGGAAGCAGAAAAGAGAAAGGCGCAGCACCCACAAAGGGGAAGCTCAGGATGGTGCGAGAGGAGGGGGGGCCGCCCGCCTCCCGGCTCTTGATGCTTAAGGATTAGGGTCCAGGTGGGCTTCTTGCTGTCCAGGCATCACCCACTGGAGCGACGGTCCTCGCTCCCCTCGTGCAGCTCATGCCAGGCTGCCTATGTGGAAAGGACACCCACCCACCGCCTTTCAAAACCTAGCTGCTTCCTTAGAAGGTCGGCCGTCTGCCTGGAGCTGTGCAACCAAGTCTTGGTTTTGCCACCTGCTTTCCTGTGGCAGCCAGAACTGGTGAACGTTCTCCAGCTTTGCTTCTGATCCACAAGGACCGAAATTACTGGGCAGCTTCTACAGGTCCCAAATGCGCTTCTCCGTGCCATCAAGTCATCTCCAGCAAATGGCAACCCAGCGCATGAGTGCCCCCCAGAATTCCCTCTCTTTGGCTCTTGCCGGCTCCAAGCTGCCGTTCCCTTGACGGAATCGGTCCTTCTCATGTTTGAAAGACCCCAGATAACTCAGGCATGATCTGTGTTTGCTGGGGCCAAGGAGATAAAGCGCATGAGGAATAAATTCTTTGGTGCGAACGCCGTCACACTGCGGGCAGTGTAGCGAACAAACGCCGTGCTCAGGGGAATTGCGGGGCTGGGAGCTCCCAAAGGAAGGCGAGCAGGCACCTGGCGGGGGTGCCTTGGAGGATCAGACCCCCGGCTCTAGGTCACTTGCCTGCGTCTCTCCGCTGCCCAGACATGGCACAGGATGACGTACATTTGATACCCATCCAAAACCTGACACAGTCTGAATTTCTGACTTGTTGGTGAAATTGGAGCCCAAGTTCCAATTTTCATAATTGAAATTTCATGTCCAAATTAAGTGCCCCAATGATTTAAATGACTAAGTGATGCTAACAGAGAAAGTAGTAAATTCTGGTGCGAGACATCTGTCAGATATTTCCCGTCCTGGGCTCTGCCTGCCAACCGTCAGATGCCGTTGTGCGCTGACATCTTCAGAGATCGGCAGGGGTCATCTGCTAGTGCAGAGTTATGCGTTGTGCTGATGTTGGCTGTGGGATGCTTGGCCTTTCTTTCCATGGCGAGATAATGCCGGGAGAACATCCACCGCCGAACGTGAGGAGTGAACTTTGGAGCAACCCATTGCAGTTCTGCCGTGATCCGTCTTGAAGATGCTCCATTATGCTGGCAGTGAGCAGACTGTTTCGGGGTCAAGTAAGAACAGCGATGCATCGCGACGGGTGCCCTGGGAGGACGAGGCCGGCAAGCTGGTTGCGCCAAGGAGCATCTGCCGTGGCTCCAAGAACATCTTCAGGCACTTGCTCCAGCCCCGCAGTGGTTCACCTTGGGGTCCCTTCACAGTATTCCAAGTTGTCCCGGTTCCAACCGGCCCTTCGGAAAGATCCTCCCAGGGCGCTTTGGAGCAAATGTCTGTTTATAGCAGCAGCCTCTCCATGTCCAAACAATGCTTGATTGCTTTCGTGCTGCTTCTCTATCTTGCCTCAGATGCCCTGGGAACGGCGTTCCCGGGATATGCCGCCCGCACAAGACACCATTTGGAGCTCATTTCTTGTTACTGCTGCTAGTGTAAACATCTTCCTGGATTCTCCCCTGAAAAGGAACTTTTATTGAAAACATTCCGGCCAGACACCGCGGTGTGTCAATGACACAGTGCAGGCAGCCACGGATGAGTTCAGGCCCTGGCCTCGCCTGCGGATCGGGCCGCAAAGGGGAGCCGTGGAATCGCCCGGCTGACAGCACAGCGCCCGGCGCCCTTCTGCCCTCGCGGCCTGCCAAGGACGGGGTCGGAGGCCCTCCCGCCGCCTGCGGGTGGCTCCTGCCGGGGGCGCGCACTGCTCCCCGTGGAATGGCCCCCCGGGCGCTCAGCCGGTATCGCACGCCGTGTCCACGCCACCTCCCTTCCACGGGCCTCTGGCCACGCTTGTGGCGGTGGCAGGCACCGCCACCTGCACCGCCCCTTGCCCCGGCGGGCGAGACGAACAGTGGCTCTTCCGTCAGAGCCACGGGCAGGCAAGTGCATCGTCTCGCGGGCTTGGGCAGCCACGGAAGCCACACCGCTGGGGTGGGAGGTGGCTTCTTGAGCAGGTGGCACTCGGCAGAGCCCCCCGCAGGCTCCCGTGGTCGCGTCTTCGCTGGCTTCGTTCGCGCTCTGGCCGGCTGCTGGTGGAGCACCGGGCGCAGGCCGCTCCTGCTTTTCCTGCAAACGGCTCAGCAGGTGGCACTGTTCTGCTGGGGAAACGGGCTAATTAGTCCTCCTGTGCTTGGGATGATGCCCAGCTTCCCTGGAGAGCGGATGCCGGGCGGGTTATCGGGCCGCAATTGTCCGCTGCCGCCAAACCAAGGGTCTGCATGGTGGATCCATGCATCTGCGTGAGGATCTTGCTTCGGGGCGTGGGGGCTGCGCTCTTGGCGCCCACTCTGAGCACTTCTGGCTCCGGAGTTCAGCTTTGCTGCAGGCCTCCTGCTGGAGCAATCCAACAGCAAGCGCTCTGAAGCTCACACAAATGGGCGTGAGCAGATGTGTCAGTGAAACTTTCAAATTAAAAGTGTGAACCCGTCTGTCTCTTGACTGCACTGTCAACCAATGTCACGTGTATTTAGTCGACTTTCATTTCAGTGGGAGCGTAAAACCGCACCTTGAACTTGCCTCCCTTCGGCTCAATTAGCGCTCCATGACCTTCGTTTTGGCTGGACCGTTTCCGAGCGTGCAAGGGCCGGTGGCGGAGCCCTGCCGTGTGCGCGAGGAGCTCCCCTGCTCAGTTCTTGGCAGCATCTCCAGGTGGGGCTGCGAAAGTCCCTTGCTGGAGATCCTGGAGAACTGCTCTCCACGGAGAGAATACTGGGCTGGATGGAGCACCAGACTTCCTTGGCTGCTTTCGATATTCTGGAGAGAGCTGGAAATAAAAAATCTAATTAGGGTCTCTCGGTCTGATACTCTGCAGGCGTATTTGTGTCCATTCCTTGCCCGTTTTAATCCCTGCTTCCTGGTAAGGGCTTCTCCACACGAGAGGTTGAACCCGCTGCTTTGCCCAGGCCTCTTCTTCCACTTCGGCTGCAGGGAGAAAAGTGCCCCCTTGACACAGGTCTCCCTCCATCCCACCAAGGGCTGGTTAGATCCCATTAACCAGCCACAGCACAGAGCTGCATCAGCGCAGGCCTGCAATCCCACAAGGCTCTGCTTCTGGTATGCTGTGGGTTAAAATGAAATTCCAGATTTTCCTTGCTCAACAAACAAAGCAAAGCAAAGCAGCTGAAAAGCCGGGAAAGTGTGGGAGAGGATCTGGCGGGCGGCGGTGTGGCAGTGAAAAGGCCCTCCAGGCCGCCATGAATGGGGATGATGGGAGCACTGCTGCTTCAGGTGGGAGCGAGAGAGTAGACTCGCCCTCTCTCCACGGGGCCTCCTGACAAGGACCCTGCGAGGCCAAGCGGCCTGGGGAGGCCCGTGGCTGGGCCAAGGCCTCCCCGCGAGCTCAGGCCGAAGGGCCCACCCCGCAGCACGCTGCCCGGGCGAGCTGCCTGGGCTGGCGCTCGCCTCTGGCTCTCGCCAGGGCGGCTCCCCGGATGCCAGTCCCGGGAAGACGTCCCGCACGCCTCCTTTCAGTCAGGATGAACTCTGGGTGCCCTGTATGCTTTTCCTTTGGCTTTAAGAGGGGCCTCCCAAACTTGTTACATAAAGAGCAGAAATCCCTTCGGCTGAATGTTGCAAATGCAAAACATTTTTTGCTAACTTGTGTTTCATCCAGTCTTCCTGCGCTGCTGCAAAGAGGCTCCAGGCAAACAGGTCCTGGCTGCAGAGCCAGGTTTATCTCAAGGTTCCCTCTGCCACAGAAACGGTTACATTTGAATAAGAAGAAAAAACAGATTCTGGTGGAGGTTACAAAAATGTCATTTTGCATGATAATGCTCCCTTCGAGGAGGGGAGAAGAGAAGAGAAGCAGAACAGATGGTTTTCTCATGTGACAAGAGGCTGGGCCGGGTGACAAATATGTGCCGAAAAGGCCTCCATTTGAGTCCGGCTAGGATGGCTCCGCATCAACATCCTTCGGGCTCAACACCTCCTCTCTCCAGTAGCAGCCCAAAATAAACAGCCAGAGATGCTCAGGTGTATAAATGTGTAAACCTAAAAGCAAAACCAAAAACACAACCCAAGACGGAAACAGGCGCTAATGCAATAATGCCACGCTCGAGAACGCTTTCCAGCCCAACCGCCTATTTTTGCCAGACTAGCCTGTCATTATCGAATCTTCCTACTTTTCTCCTTCACAGGCTAAAAATGACAACCAGACGCACACACGGAGCGGGCCGCTATTTTGTGCTCTGCTCGCTGCTTCCCCGCAAGGCCTGGCCTCCCCCTTGCCCTCCCAGACCGGCAGCGACACCCCTGGCGGGCACCGCAGGGTGTGACCTTGACACAACTTCCAACAGTGGGACCCGCAGGGCATGCCTGAGGCCTGTGCACGGCTGGGCAAACGTGACCCCCCCCCCCGAATCATGCAGCGACCACGTGGGGAAGGACCCTCGCCACAGATCCGTAGTGCCTCCTGCCTCTCAAAATAACACTGAAAGACAATAAAGAGACAATGAAAAAAGACCCAGCCAACAGGACCGGGAAGGCCCTGAGTGGCCCGGGAGGTCTTCCAAGGCCTCTGCAGAGAGCGCTGCCTTAGCCTGGCGCCAGAGGGATGGCGCGTTTGGGGCCAGGCGGGCGCCGCAGGGAGGTTATTCCAGAGATGGGGGCCGCCACAGAAAAGGCCCTCCCCTGGCTGCCACCCTCCGAGCCTCCCAAGGGGTTGGCTCCTGGAGGAAGGCCCGGGGGGAGTGTGGTGCCCAGGGAGACCGGGGTTGGGAGAGGCCCTCCGACAGGTGGCGTTGCCCAGCCATGGAGGGCTTTCGGGGCGAAGGCCAACACCTTGCACTGGGGCTGGAAGTGCCCGGGCAGCCAGAACCGGGCTCGTGTGCTTGGCCGTCTGGGTCCCGAGCGGTAACCTGGCTCGGCTGCTGCTTCCCACCAGCTGCAGCTCCCGAACCGTTTTCAAGGGCAGCCCCAGGCAGAGTGTGCGCAGGTGTCTAATTCAGAGATTGCCAGAGCGCAGCTCACCGACCCAGGGAGGGTCGCAGCTGGGCCTCCGCCGGCACCGGCAGAAGGCACTCCGAGCCCCCTGGGCCACCTGAGCCTCAGGTGGCAAAGATGGACCAAGGAGCGCCCCAAGCTGCGGAGCTGCCCCTTCAGGGGGAGTGCGACCCCACCGGGACAGGCTGAGCACCCCCGGCCCGACCAAGCGGCGTCTCAGTCTTGTCCCCGCTGAGCCTCGGTTTCAGGTCCACGCCACCAGAGGCCAGTTCAGCGCTTCCACAGCCTCACCCACTGAGGATGCAGAGGAGAAACGTAACTTGTGTCTCACCCGCTGCTGATGGCAGCGCATCCGCCCTGCGGTTTCATGGGGATTGGATGAAACAGGAGCCTTGTAACAGAATAAATGAGAAGGTGGGATTGCTTCCTGCCCCCCAAAACGGAGCTGGAGCAGCCTCCTGTCGTTGTCACCTTTAGGCATGCCGCCGCCCAGTCGGAGAACTCAGATTTTCAGACTTCGACAGCCAGGCGGCACACGCAGCGGCACCACCCCCCGTGTGGATCTGCGCAGAGGGCACCCCGAACGGCCCAGAGAATCGGGGGAAAGCGTGGGTCGAGCACATGTGCTTGCGCCTCTGCAGCTAACGTCGGCAGCGCCCCTCCAACCTGGAGGGCTGAGAACGCGGGATCCACGAGGGAGCCCCGGAGCCAGGCTCATGGGGCACGGGGGTTGGGGGGGGCGCTCTCCAGCAAGCAGATCTCAGACTCTGAGGCTCAGTGGCAGGCTGGGCCAGGCCGGGCCGGGCCGGGCCGGGCTTGTTCGCCCTCGTGTTCAGCGTGGGCTCCTCCAGCCCGGCGTGGCTCTCCGAGGTCTCAGGCAGAAACTCTCGGCCCCATCTCGTTTCTGCTCTGAAAAGCGGGCTGCAGATGCACGAAGAAATAGATAGGCGCTCAGAAGCCAAACCTCGCCCTTCGGCTGGAGGTGCAGCCCAAGCTGGAACTTTGTGTTCCACGGCAGGAGCGCCACAGCTGAGCCGGGCAGACCCCGGCTGGCTGCTAGGAAGCCCGGTGAGCAGCGCCTGCCGGGGGGGGGGTGCCGTGCCGATGCGCTGGAGCAGCTGAGCTGCACCCCCTCTTGCGCACCATGGTGATTTCACTGCCCCGAAAGGGGCCAGTGCTACTGGCTGCATGCACCGAGAGGCGCTTGCTCGGAGAGCTTCCCACTGGATTGGGCCGGCCTTGGATCAACTAAGTCCCAAGGCACCTTGTGACTGCAGGCTCCTTGGGGCAGGAAGACCTGCCCACTCGTAGTCCAAGCAGCCCACGAGCGCTGATGGCCCTGCGCAAATCGCAAGAGGCAATAGTTATTCCGTACACAGAGGATGCCATAAAACAAGTTTGCAACACGGCTGCCCGGATCAATCTGTTTTCATGAGAGACTTCTTCCTTCCTTCCTTCCTTTAGCAAACAACATCTGACAGCAAAGATGAGTTTTATTTATCTCCTGTTGGGAGAAAAAATGGCCAAAAGGGCCGAGGCAAAAATGGATGCCGTCTCGCTTTGTGCCATAAATTAGTTTCCATTAGAGTAACCAAATACACCTTGGGCAACACTGAGATGCACATGATTCAAAAGCCAGGAAGGAAAGAGAACCCTGAAACAAATTTATGGAGTGTTTGTTCTGATAAACCCACAAGGGCAGGTTTTTAAAAAGGAAAGGAAAGGAGCAGGAAAAGATGAGGAGTGGATTTACAGCGCTTGAAAAGGAGCCAGATGCCTTAGTTAAATTTTATATTCTTTTTGCTTTTCGGTTTAACTAAATGCATCTCTGGTTTATGGGCTGCTTGGTGGGGTGAGGAGGGGTTTTCCAAGCCATGGACAGCGGAAGCCCCCGGACCCCGGCATCTGCGCCAGCGCTGCAGAATCGGAGGCAGGATGAGTGCTGCCCTTGGACCTGCTTGGCTCTGGGCCCCGCGACTGCGCTGCCGAGAGCCTCTGCCGGCCGGCCGTCTCTCGCAGCGAGCACGCCACCGCCGCACGGGCCGAAGGTCTCCGGACCCTTCCCCAGAGCGCCTTTTGCCTCGTTTATTTTCCCAGACACAAGCGGGTCGGGTGGGGGGTTGAATTTGGGAAACGGGACATTTTTCCTTGATTTAAAAAGTGCGATAAAACACGCTTTTCCACAACAAAAAACATGCTTTTCCTCCACGGGCTACATGCGAAGAGGCAGACGGGCTGGGGATGGAGCGAGGGCACATTTTCAGACTCAGGTTGAAGATGTCCCGAACCTTTCCAGGCAGCTGTGGCCACGTTGCGTCCGGGGCTTTCGCGTGTCTGCAAACAGAAGAGAAATTCCGAGGCACCTGGACTTTCATAGACTCATAGAATGGTAGCATTGGAAGGGGCCAGGAAGGTCATCTGCTGTTCCACCCCCTGCCGTTGCAGGACACCAAGCCACGCCATCCCGTACAGAGGCTGCCCAGTTTCTTTTTGAATGTCTCCAGTGGGGGAGAGCCCCCCGCCTCTCCAGGCAGCTGGTTCCCCTGTCTTGCTCTGACGGTGAGGAAGCTCTTCCTGATAGCTAGCCAGAACCTGGGCTGTCATAATTTGAGCTGCTTATTCCGTGTCCTGCACTCTGGCAGCAGCAAGAAGAGATCTTGACCTTCCTCTTTGTGACAGCCTTTGAGGGACTTATAGAGGGATACCTTGTCCCCCCTCAGTCTTCTCTTCTCAAGGCTGAACATGCCCAGTTCTCTCAGTCTCTCCTCACAGGGCAGTGCTTCCAAACCCTGGACCATCTTTGTTGCCCTCCTCTGGACCCTTTCTCATTTTTCCACATGTTTCTGAAAGCCTGGTGCCCAGAACCGGACACAGTATTCCAGGGGAAGTCTGACTAGTGAGGAGCAAAGGGGAACTACCACTTCTCATGATTTGCAAGTCCACTGGAACTTCCATCAATGCATCCCAAGAGAGATTTTGCTGGACGTGCTGTTGGGAATGCCCTGTAATGGCCCAGGGGCGCAGTACGGAGCCGAAAAGTCCTGCATGCCGTCCGCAGGCTCCTCTGCTGAGCCAGGGCTGCCTCCCCATGCCGGGCCCTCTGCCAGAGACTGGGTGAGCCCCGGACGCGGCAGCTCCAGCACCCAGGTGTGGCTGTGCGTGCAGCAGGGCTGAGGAGTGCCAGGCGGATGGCAGACTGGCCCCTGCGAACCACTCAGCGGGCAAAAGCCGCGGGCACTTGGCTTCCTGGCGTGTGCCGGGCTGCATGGAGAGGTGCGGATTCAAACCTCGTTGCCATGATAGGTGTCGTCATTTTAATAGCTGTGGAGTGAAGGGCCGCAGCCGGAGGAGCGGGGAGCCTCCCCTTCCGGCCCCCTGCCCAGGCCATTCTCTGGATCCATGGATATTCAGCAAGGGCCAAAGACTGGACAGGGCAGACTAGCCCGCGCTCTCCGCCCTCAAACGGCATGCTTTGTTTGTGAGAAGAGAAACATAGAAACATATAAAACAGAGCGAGCCAGAAGGGAAGGGGTCTCCCGGGCCATCTAGTCTGACCTCCGGCACCAGCCGGCTCCGCTCATGACATGCGCACCATGTGCACGTCCAGCCTGTCCTTGAACACCCGCACCGATGGGGCCTCAACCGCCTCCCGTGGGAGCCCATTCCACACCCTCGGGGTCCTGACTGTCAGGAAGTGCTTCCTGGCATCCAAATGGAACCTGGGCTCCCTGAGGTTTGCTCCGCTGGAGCAGGTCCAGCCTTCCTCTGCAGGGGAGAACAGGTCTCTACCCACCTCTGTGTGACACCCCCTCACATACCTGCATGTTGCCAACAGACCCCCTCGGAGCCTCCTCTTCTCCAGGCTGAAGAGACCCAGTTCCCTCAGTCTCGCCTCATACGGCTTCCCCTGCAAACCGGCCACCAACCCTGTGGCCCTACGCCACAAGAGAAAATGGGCAGCTGGGGGGGGGCAGCTTTATAACCCCCCCCATGAGAGGAGAAAGTCTCTGACAGCTTCTTCCAGGCTAGGCTCAGCGCCAGCCAGGTTCGTCCTCCGAGGGGTCTTCGGGCTTCTGTGCCGCCTCTGCAGCTCGGGGACACGGGGCAGCCTGGCCCATCTGGCAACCTACACGGTGCCAACGGGTCCGCAGGGGCAGCTCCGGGAACTGGCGCTCTGCCACGCTCTGCCTCCCCCAGGCCCTGAAATGCTCCACCCCAGGGAAGGGGCGTCCATTCCTCTGCCCCACTGCGTGACCTGTGGGACGTACTCGGGGGTCCTGCGGAGCATGCGTGATCATCGCCCGTGGCCAAGGCTGCGGCCCGGGCATAACCGTCCCGCCTCCCATTCCTCTGGGTGGTTCTGCCGCCTCGTGACTGCCTGCGCATCCTGATCTGAAAAAGCGGTGAGGGAGGGAGGCCCACAGATGCCCCCCACCCGCAGGGCCTTCACCGGAGCCGGGGACCGGGGTCCTCGCTGCCTGAGAGGTCACTTGTGCCCCCCCCCCCCGACACTATCCCAGGCTAGCCAAGCACGGCCCATGAGGATTTCTCCAAACTGTTCTTCTCCTCTGGTTTCATGAATTATTGGATTTCTCTGCCACACAGTAGCCGAGGCAGTTTATAACAGCACATTAAAACTCGGTATAAAAAACAGCTTATTAAAACATCCTATAAAGCTCGCCATTTGCAAGTTGAAATCAGATTTGAAGCATTTTGCTTTTTGAAAGCATTGTTTTAGGGCAGCCTCCATGAGAATGGCCAACAAAGATGTGGGTGAATTCCTGGCAGGACGAGGGGACCCCCTGGCGGGACGCCCCTGGCCTTCTTCTGTGTCGGCACCTGCAACGAACTGCAGCCCCATTTCTGGGTCTCCCGACCTGCCGCAGGAGAGGCTCCTGGAGCGAAGGTGCCTTCAGGCAGGGCTGCTGCTTGCCCGCCCGGCCTCCAGGGGCAGCGAGCTCCACAGAAGGGGCCACCGCACGGAAGGCCCTCTCCTGGATGCGTGGGAACCGCCACGCAAGAGCGCTCCACGGGCCTCAGTGGCCAGGCCGGCTGCTGCTCCGGAGCCAGAACAAGGCCGGCGAAAGCCCCCCGCCCCCGCCGTGACTCGGGGCACCAGTGCGGGCAGCAGGCCCAGGAGTGCCCCAGAGCCCCTGGCTGGCCTCGCTGGGGAAGGGCAGCCCCATCCGAGCCGGCAACGAGAACCGGGTCTTGGGAACAGACCTGCCCGAGCCGCCTCAGGCACCCCTGTGCCTGCACTGCCCCGAAGGCGCGAAACGGCGGCACCCGACATGGCTGCATGTGAGGAAACGTCGGGGCTTTCTTTTCGGATCAGCTGGAACTGTCCTTCTCCCGCATGCCAGGCAGACTGACCCCCCGAAGGCCGAGGCAAGCGCCGCCTCCCGGGAGAGCCCCGTCCTCAGCCTGGCGGTGCCTCATTGGCCCGAGCGAGGCCGGCTGGCCGGGGCGAGCTTGAGGGGGCAGGGACGGGACGGGGCTGCCGCAGCCCCCACCCTCTCGCCCCCCCAGGAGACGCACAATGCACACTTGCCTCTGCTCACGAGTCACGCCACTGCCTCCCGTTCGCAATCCCAAGCACGAGCAGGGACGCTGTCGAGAAAAGGACTGCAGATTCCTGACTTAGGAACGGCACATGGAAAAGGCATTTAAAATAAGAACAAAGGCACATTTTCAGAAGAATTCCCCCATATTTCATGTTTTACCCATGTAGGGAGAGAGCACTTTTGAAAAAAGCACACGCAACTGCCTTCCCTTTCTCTCCAAATTTCCTGCGAGGAAAGTGGGTGCAGCAGCCGTGAGCCGAGCCGGGCCGGGCCGGGCCGGTCCGAGCCGAGCCGAGCTTCAGGGCGACCGGTCAGATGAGCCCAAATCACTGCCCCCCCGCCCCCCCCATGTGGTTCCATGCTCTGGGGACTCTCCCAGCTGCTCTCAGAGAGCAGAGAAGGACCCCTCTGGGAAGGGAGGCCACGAAGGAGAGGACTCCTCTGCTGCCCCCTGGACTCTGCCTGGCCACGCTCAGCTGGGAGGGCCGGGGGCTTCACCAGGACCCCTGCCCAGTTTTACCGGTGCCTCCTGATTGCAACTGGGAAGGGCGAAGGGGAAGCCAAGGCCTGCTGCCCAGGGGCTTCTCACCGTGGCTTGTCCCAGCCGTGCTGTGGGGCTCAGCTAATGGCTGCCGCCAGTTCCCGGGTCTGCGCTCCCCTCCGTGGGCCGTGAGTTGCACCCTCCACCCCCAGCAGCGGCGTGTCACCCGCTGGGAGAGCCTTGCAGCCAGAACCACACCTGGACGGCCGGTGCTAGCCCTGTGGCCCTGGCCGCAGCCGCCCGCGTGCCCAAGAGCTCTCGCGGGCACCCGGCTCTGTTTGCCGCCTCATGTCCCTGCACGGAGAAGGACTCACGGGGCCAAACCCCCATGCTTCGCACCTGCTCAGGCACCTCCCCGAGCGATCGGCACGCGAAGTGCGGAGAATCCGGCCCCCCACGCCCCCTGGGCCGAGGCAGCTTGTTCCCTGTTTACGAGGGGCGCTCACTGTCCTTCGGGTCGCGCTGACATGCTCTGAAAGGGAAGGCAGGTGACTCAACAGGCAAGACTCCTGGTGACTCAGTCCGTGTGCATGGAGGGCATCGCTTTCTTTTCCATCCTTTCATGCCGGGAGCCGGAACTACCACCCGTCAGATGGAGGAGGAGAGGCAGTGGCTGCTGAGCAGCCGTCTGGTCCCGGCTGGGGCTCGGGGTCAAGGGCGAGGCGAAGGGCACCGTGGCTCCACCTGCTGCAGAAGCAGTTGCTGAAGCTACAGGTGGCTGGGCTTCTGCTTGCCGTCCAGCGCAAAAGCAGGTAAAGAAGGCCACGCCAGAGGGCCAGGGCCCGGGCCGGACGGCTCTCCCCGCACTGCAACGGAGCCCTCGCCCCAGGCCAGCTCGACAGGAGAGAGAACCGGACGGGTGCCGCGCAGGCGATCCTGAGCACGCTGGCTGGCTGCGTTTCTGCCCCCGGCCAGTTTCTGCCCACCTGAGCCAGGTGCCTGGCCTTGTGCACCAGCAGCTGCACAGCCGACGGACCGGCTGGACCACGGGGCACTGGCTCCTGGAGGAAACGCGGGGCCGTGCCATGCCCCAGAGCCTTCAGAAGCAGCGTGTGCTCTTGCTTTCGGCGAGGGGCCCATCGTGAAGTCCTGCGAATGTCCTGAAAGCATCTTCTGGATCAGTCGGAAACGTTCTCTGGAGAAGCAGCAGATGCTCCAGAGAGCAGGGGAGGCCCGGAGTGCTGGTCGAAATGGGTGGGGGTCCAGCAGGTTAATTTGGGAGCAGCGCACAGGCGGGGGCAGAGCCGGATTCCTCAGCACATCCCTCCGGACTCGGAGGCTTAGCGATGCCTTGTGGCGCACTCCAGGCCCAGCAGCCTGGTGGGCTAGAAGCTTGCCTTTAGCATTGTGAATGTGTGGGCAGGAGTCTGGTCTCTTGGACTGTTGGCGTAGCCAGTGCTTTTTTTGTCATAGAACGCACCGGAACAGAGTTCCGGCACCTTTTTTCGACAGATTTTGCAAGTTTTAAAAATAACTTTTGAAAATTTGATGTTTGGTCCACGAGGATTTGAATTGCCGTCGAGTGTAACAGGTCGGCGGCAAAATCATTAAAACGGTGCATGCGGGCTGCTTGTGTGTCGAATCCAGGGCATGCGCACTTCGTCCGCGCTGGTTGTGATGGCGCTGCTCGGCTCGTGATTGGTCGTGTGGTCGCGCGGTTACTGCATGCGGCGACCGTTATGTTTCGTTACACAACTGACGTGTGTGGGTGTGTGCACAGTGACTGACTACATGTGAAAGGTAAATAATTTCATGAGTTCCGGCACCTTTTTTCTTTCAAAAAAAGCACTGGGCATAGCTAAATCTTTTCACTGGAGCAGAAAAATTATGATGAAATGATACCCAGGAGGTATTCAGTGCCACTGAAACATGGAAGAACCCTGTTGAGGTGGTCTCTGATCTAGAATAGTTAAAATGATTCAATTTTGCATTTAATTTTGACTGAATGGCTGCATTTTATTTCTAGAAAAACCTTGATGTTGTTATAACAAGAACTTGGACTCGGATTTCGTTTCCTTTGTATCTGTGGTGATGTTCTGCCATTCTCTTTTGCATTGTTCCTTTCCTTTGAGATATATATAGACATAAATTCAAACGTGCAATCTGAGTTTTCCCACTCTCTGCAGCAGTTGGGCCACGGTGTCGCCACAGTGTTTGCCCGCAAGACCTCGGCGGCCATTTGCCCAGTGGGGGCCACGCTGGAAGACCCGCTCCGCACACAGGATGCACCCCTCCCCACCGGGAACGCCGGCAGTGAGGCCAGGGCTCCTCATTGTGGAACTCCCAAAAGTCGGCCTCGGAGGGCAGGGCAGCTCCCAAGGCTGCGTCAGAGAGGAACTGTCGCTCCCCCGCCCCCGGCCACTGCAGTCGGGGGGCCCTCCCTGACAGCCCCCTCCCAGCCCCCGATTCCTGTGCTGTGCTTGCTGGCAGCGCAGCCTTCGGAGAACCCCGCAGCCCCCCAGGGCTGCCGGGGGGCTTCCCCCAACACCCCAGCAGCGCACGTCCAGGGGAAGACTGGGCCACACGGGACGGCAGCCAAGGGCTGCCCCCATCGCTGCCCCCCTCGCTGCCCCCTGCTGCGGTGCCCAGCAGCCGCCCTTCAGAGCAAGGGGGGAGGAGCCGGGCAGAGTGGGCTTTTGGGGGGCAGCTCAGAACTGGGGGGAACAGCTGGGCTCAGACAACAGGCTGGGCTGTTTCCGACCCTTGGGGAAGCTAGCGCGACTCGTTTCTAAGGCGACCGGGTGCAAGCCAGGGGTGCTCTGAGGAGAGACTGCAAGCATCAGGTACCCCCCTCCGGCCTCCCCCCCCCCTGCTTGGCACAAGGCACGTCTGAACGCGCGGGACTGTCCTGGGGAAGGCCTGTGCCCCGGCCAGCCGCGCGAGAGGGCCAGGAGGGCCTCGTGTCTTGCCGGCAGAAAGGCGGGCAAGTTGCGGGAGCGCCTCGTCGGAGCAGCTGCGGCTCCTCTTCCTCCCCGGTGCTCTGGCCCAACTCCTCTGATGGGGGGGGGGCAGGTGTGGAGGCTCCAGGTGACCTTTCTGCCTTTCATCTGGAGACAGCGACTGTCTGCGGCTCGGCCGACCTGCCGAAGGCCGTGCCGCCGCCTGCTCCGGATGCCGGATCTCAGCGTCCTTCAAGCCACGCGTGGCAGCGAGCCAGCGAGCGAACGAGACGGCCACCGGCCAGGAGATGTCACGGCTCGCTGCCAGCAGAGCACCGCAGAGGGCCCGGCGCAAGGCACCTCCTGGGGTGCTGCTGCCACGTCCCGCTGGGCCTAACCGGTTCTGAAGGCGCGAGAGCGGCCGTTGCCACAGGGCCCACGGGACGGAGTGGGGGAGCACCTCGGCCGGCCGCCTGGCTGCAGCCCGCACATCGCCCTCCGGCGACAGCCGGACGTGGGTCTTGCCCGCGATGCCGGGCAGCCCACGGAGCGCGCTCCCCACAGGGAGGTGGGAGCCGCCAACTCGGAGATGGGTTGGGCACAAGTCTAAGAGCTGCCACTCTTCAAATGTCGTATTTGTCTCGCCTCTTTTAAAAAGCACAAGCGATGTGCAGTTTTGTGTTCGTTTGGTGAGATGGACGGCTTTCAGTCGCTCCAGCTAAACAGGTGGAGATGCTCTTTTCAAGCATGGACAATGCTGCAGAGCCAGCGAGGCAGTACTGGGCCCCTCCGCCTTTCAAAGGGGGCGCGGGAGCCCTGAACCCGGCCCCAGGCGGGGCGAGGGCGAAGCAGGCTCCCCAGGGACTGCTCCTTGTGCTGCCCAGCGCGAGAGAGAGCAGCGCAAGAGCAGGGAGGGGAGGGCAGCCTGCTCTCCCCCGAAGGAGAGGAGCGATGACCTCGAGCTGCCGGAGGGGTTGCCAAAAGCGAAACCTTCTCTGCGCCATTTCTGCTTTCACGGCTGACGCAGAACACGACTCCCAGGGGGCGAAAGGCAAAGCAGAACCAAACTGGACTCCCCACGGGGGCACCCCCTTCCTCTCCAGCACCTGAGAAGCTGTGAAGGCCGCAGTGCCCGATGTCGCTACACAGACACACATTCCCCAACTCGACCAGCACCAGAAGTACCATGTCCAGGTAAAGGATATTCTTAAAAGTGCATAAGATGCACTAAAGCCAAACAAGAACCTGCAGAAACAGATGCAGTCCCAAAAGCTGCACGCAGGACAGAGGGCCCGCCGCTGCCGCGGCTTCCAGCTGCTCCTCGGCAAGGAAAGGCTGCCAAGAAGGCGCAGAGACCACTCAGGATGGCAAAGCGCAGGCAGCGTCTCCTGAGCAACGCGGGCACCAACCGCCCCCCCCCCCGTGCCCCGCCGTGCCGGTCGTCTGGATCATGCACAGTGACAAAGCGCCTTCAGCCGATATGGCGGAAAAACCACACACACTGTTTCGTTTAGCCCAGGATCCCACGCTGGGTGCAGCATCACCGACACGCACCCCGTTCGCTGACACGCATCTCCCAAGAGCGACCTCTGCAGAAGCTGGGGGCGGCCGAGGCCAACGGCCTGAAGGCCCCTGACCGCCAGGCGGGAGGGATGCAGCCATCGATGGAAGCCGCAATCTGTAATCGACTATTTGCAGAGAAATCTTAATCCAATCTGAGTTGGGGATGATGGGGGCTGCCGCTAGAGATGGACAAATCTGTCCCTGCCGGCTGCTCTCCGGCTCTCATTTTTTTCCAATATTAGGTATGGTTCTTCTCATACCCTGAATTTTTCTCCAGTCTTAAGTTTTGTTCGTCCTGAACTTTGAGATTTTTCCAATGCTTGGCATAAAAATTCAGAACGCATAAGTTTTGCATGCGTTTTGCCCAAGCCTTTTTCTAGAATGATGCTTCCTTTTCATGAATACGTGTCGTTCACGTGCGCTCTGTATTGCGGGCACCACTGCAAAATTCAGAGAAGGGGAAACATTGAAAGATAACTGAGCGTTAGTTTACCTGGCAGTTCAAGTCACACACACCGTGTACTGAGCAAATTCCTTCCCCATCTCTTGTTCCAGTTCAGCATATTCGGATGGCACCAGACTGGGAAAGACGACACGCAAGGAGCAGGGCCAGCTTAGGCGCTGCGGTTGCCTGGGCTGCGAAGGGCCACGCGGCTGGTGGCTGGTTTGCAGGGTGAGCCATATGGGGAGCGGACGAGGGAGCGGGGTCCTCTCAGCCTGGCGGGGGGCAGGCTCGGAGGGGACCTGCTAGCGAGACGCAGCTGCATGAGGGGGTGCCACGCAGAGGTGGGCCCTGCCCTTTTCCCCCTGCAGTGGAGGGCAGGACATGCTCCAGTGCAGCGAAGCTCGGGGAGCCAAGGTTGACGGTGGATGGCAGGAAGTCCTGCCTGGTGGTCAGGACCCCTGGGGCACGGGATGGGCTTCCATGGGAGGTGGCTGAGCCACTTCAGTGAAGGTGTTCAAGGGCTGGCTGGACCTGCGCGCGGTGGGCATGTCATCAGCGGAGCCACCTGGAGCCGGAGATCAGACTAGAGGCCTTCTGACTCACTCCATTTCGATGTTTCCCATCATCCCACAGCATGGGCACTTCTGACGGGGCTCCCAGCTTGGCGGCCTCTGCAGCCTGATGACTCCTTTCCATTCCGCTGAACAATCACGGCAGTAGCGTCACATTATTTGGGACTTCCGAGAGTAAGGTTTTGCAACAGCAGGCTGAGAAATCACTGAAGGTCTTGCAGACGGCAGCTTCAAAGTGTTCCTCTGCGTGTCAGTTGAGAAATCAGGGAACGCACCCGGCCAATGAGCTTCCCTATCTGAGCGGGTGTCATTTTGGCTTGGTGCTCTTTGCACAGGTGATGCTCCCTTTTTCCCAAGGGAAACGCGGGACATTTTTGGAGTTGGTAAACAGGGATGCCACTCCCTTTGAAGGCCACAAACCACTCAAGGCCAAAATAATGAGAAGAAAAAAATTAATTCCCATGGGTGGAGTTGGGAAAAAATGAAAATTGTTACCGGACTGTTAGACGGGATCTTGGGAAATGCCTCGGTGACGAGAGGAGGATGCCGCTTCCTTGAGTCACACCAGGCACCACCTGGGGCCACGCTCCAGCGCCAGGCATGCTGAGGGCACCGGCGCAGGGCCCAAGGGCCCCCGTGCTGGCTTCGGGGCCCTGCTGCCTCACGCAGGAGAAGCCGCGCAGCCTTTCAGGAGGGCAAGGAGCTGGGCACCACTGCGTGCCCGCTGGCCCCGGGAGGGACGAGGCAGAGGAAGGGTCCCCGGCCCCTGGGACACCCTGGGGGGCTGGGATCCTGCTCCTGACTGAGCCCCCGCACCAGGCGCGACTGGCGTCGTGCAAGGACCTGCTTCTGCCCTGGCCACAGGCCCGCCCCCTTCTCCTGGTCCCCCTCCTGCTCCGCCGCCAAAAGCCCCAGGGCCCGTCCTCTCAGGGAAGGTGCGGATGCACCAGGGAGCCCATCCTGGAGGGGCCAGAGCCCTCTGGGGAAGAGGCAGCCCCTCCCCGACCCCCCCCCTCGCCCTTCCGCGCCACTTCTGCTGCCCACCGCCCTTGCAGCAGCCACAGTGGCACGTGGGGGGGGGCATGAGGCGAGGCTGTTCTGTGCGAGACCAGCAGAGCCCTGGCCGAAGACCCGCGGGGGCCATGGCGAGCCGCATGGCGACCCACCCGGCTGGTTGTTTCCACACATCAATCTCCTGTTGTGTTCGTTTTGCAGAAGGTGCTACCAAGGTTTAGACACCTTTGCATGCAGACTGAACCCACACGCAGCGAGAGAGAGGGAGAGAGGGAGGGAGAGGGTTGTGTGCAAGGAGCCGGCGCTCGTGGTGTATGCAGGCTGGACTGCATCCAACATTCTCAGCTGGCTGGAGCGCCATTCCTGGCTTTCCAGCAGCAGCGTCGGTCACGTGCCCCTCGTCTTCCAGAGGCGCACAGGGCTGGCAAACGCAGCAGCCGGAATGCCGCTGAGAGCATTCCGGGCACCGCGTGTCTAGGTGGGAGCAGGTCCTGCTGCATTCGGTGGGGCTTGTTCCAGGTAAGTCTCTGTGTGGGGGGGCTGCCTCCTGGGTGCACTTACTTGGGACTAAGCCCCACAGGCTTTGATAGGTTTGACCATCACTGGGAGTGCACCATGACAAGCATGTCATAGTTTTCAGGGGTGACATTTCCCACAGGTCCAAATTAGGAGCCCCGAACCTACAACTGCCCTGGAAAAGGCTTTCAGTGTTTCAGAAATCCTCGTCCTTTGATCCTTAAGATCCACACACTTCCCCTCTGTCCTCAGGTTTGCTGCTGCTTTTGCGATCCTGTTTTGCAGCAAGTGCCTGCGTATTTCAGCAGGGCAACATGAAGCCCGGCAGCAAATGCCTGGCTGTGCCTTGCGGCTGAGCTTCGGCAAGCAAAGCGAGCCACTCGCTGGCTGCCCCACGGCATGCGGGTGGTCCGGAGGGCGGCCTGAAACAAAACCGAGGCTCAGGCGCTCTGGCAGGGCGGCTGCCCCCCGCTTGCCGCCCGGGGCCGCTCACTGGATCGCGGGCCGGGGCCCAGAGGATCTCCGTGGCATCGGCTCCCCCGGGGCGGACTGGCTTTTGGCCCGCCGGGGCATCGTCGCCCGCTGCCCTCACCCCAAACCCTTCCGCTTGGCTTTCCCCAGCGCTTCCCCGCCAGACAGCCCTCGTGGCAAGTAGGGGTGACCTCGGGAGACCGGCTCCTCTGACAGCACACCTGCACGTGGAGCCAGGAGTCAAAGCGAGCGTATATTCACGTACGCAAAGGTGTGCTTTTGTCCTTTGGGCCTGGGCCTCAGGTCATCCTGGCACCAAGCTCCACCCCAACATGATGGGCGCCACCGGCAGAAGCTCAAGGGATTCCGGAAGCGCGATCCACGCACGGTGACCGTGTGAGCAGAGCGCTTGGTTTTGCATGCTGGGAGAGGTTTGAGTGGGAAAAAGTCTCCAGGAAGTGCGAAAGGAACCCGGCGGACACGGGTGGGTCGGCCAGCTCCTGGCGGTAGAGAAGCGCCTTTGCTTGCCAGGAGGCGGCCCCCGATGTCCCAGCAGCAGAAGCCCGGGGCAGCAGCGGCCTGCGCAGCCAGTCCTGGCCGGATGCTGCTTTGCTCGTCCCGTATGGGAAGAGGGCAACATCAGCTCAAGAAATGGGGCAGAGGTGAGTTGCCTGGATCCCCGCGTGCAAACACTGCTGTGTAGGAGGGATGAATCAGGCACACCAGCTCTGCTCCGAAGTGCAAAGGGCGGCAGGAGGAATGTCGAAACGAGAGGGGGAGCGCCCCGCCCCCCAAACCCTTGCCCCGGGGCTAGAACCAGCCCTGCTTTGCACCAGGCCTCTGGGCACGGTCCTGGCGGCAAGGCACAGGAAGCGCGGGCAGGGCCGACCCAGCAGTGTGCTCCCGAAAGGCCCGGGCAGGACTCCTCACCGGAGCACCTTGGGCAGCTGCGAAATCGGAGGGCAGGCCCCAGCGTGGATCAGCAACTGGCAAAGCAGCAGGAGGCAGGCAGAAACCAAGAGAGGAAGCCGCAGGCTCCCGGTCTGGATTGGGACCGGGCTCTTTGACTTGCTGCGAAACGGTCTGGAGGCAGGCAGCGAAGCGGCAAGTTTGCAAAGAGCAGCAAATTCATCGGGATGAAGGAAACCCATGAAAGCGCTGAACCAAATGGCAGCCAGCGCAAACAAAAGCCAAGCTTGCATGTGGGTGGGCGGCACTGGGGTGCCTGCCTTCTTCTTGGACGGCGCACGGAGCTCCTGGTGGAAAGGAAACACGCTGCGCAAAAGTTCTTCCCGGGAGGAGCCCAGGACACGTCGCCCTCAAAGAAATCGCTCTTGTGGAAATGGATGGTCCCCTGCTTACCTGCACTGAGCCACACCTTGGCATTGCCCAGAGCAAGCCGGCCCTCCGGCCAGCTGGGCATCCGGGGCAGGGGTGCCCTGAGGCGACGGGGCCAGTCCCCGCGATCTGGATGGTCTGGATGGAGGCGTGGGAGTAATATTGGGCATTTTGGCTGGTTTCCCTGTTCATGGAAGAGCCTTAAGTCGCTTTTCAAACAAAAGGGGTGGGAGAGGATTCAGTTTTGCACCTGGCACGACAAAAGGCTACCAAGTCATTTGTATCAAGGAGATGAAAAAACCAGAGCAGGTCGCTAGTGGCACAGAGGCAAAGGACACGGCATGGAACAGAGGAACTCAGCCCCTCAAGCAGATTAAGGCCACGATCCTGGAGATGCTTGCCTCAGAGTAAGTGCCACCAAACACAAGCAAACTCCCTCCCGGTAGCCACGCGCAGGACGGCATTATTTTTCAGGCTGAGTGAGAGAGGAGAAGCGAGAGGGGGGCTCCCACGAAAGCCCCATGCCTGCGATTGACCCAAGAACCGGCAGAAGTTCCCACCTGAACTTCCCACCTACTGGATGCCAGGGGACGATCAGGGGAAATAACATCCCAGCCACTCTGTTTGGGCTTTCCTTGAGCCACCAATTCCAGCTTAATTCGAGACTGCCTGAACTTCTGAGTTTCGGAACAGGCTCGCCGACATCTGTTTCTCATTGGCAGAGCTCAACTTTCTTTCTCAAGTAGCACCTTCCATCTTCATCATCATCCAAAGATTCCCACATCACAACTTGTCCTCTTGCCTTTCCCCCCCTTTGGCCCCCTCCCCTTTTCCTCCTTCCCAAAAATTGTGGCTTTGAACTTTTGACTCCATGTAAAATGGTTGGAGGGAAACCATGATAAGCCCCTGGGGATCCATTCCATCTTTATTCCCATTATCTGGCTTGATTCTTTGCAGCTTCTTGGTTCTTTAAATACCACTTTGAGCTCTTTGACGCCGGGGACACCATGATCAAGCAGGGAGGAGGAAACTTCAAGGAAGGAGTGGAATGCCGGATATCAAACATGGAGGAAGCAAGGCAGCTCCCCAGTGCCCAAGGGGAAAGCTTTGGCCAAGCTCTCTCCCAACTTGAAGGTTAGCTGAGGTGCAGAAATACCTTGCTGGGAGCCAAAACCAAAATCAAATTTGGTCTGTTCACCTTCCAATGGTTTCCCTTCATCGCTCTGTGGGACTGTGAACTGCATTCAGCTGTGGAAGTCTTACCAAGGGGTGTGGTGGAGCTTGGCTAGAGGAGAGCTGCAGACAGCGTTGGCAAGCAGGCGAGCAACGCAGTCCAACATGGCCGGCCGGCTGACGCTTCCTCCGTTCTGGTAAAGGGTTGAACTCAGCAACAGGTTTGGTGACGGCTCCCTTCTCAGAGAGTGAGGCAGCCTCGGAGAGGTGCTTGGTGGGAACAAGAGAGTGCACTCTCTGCGGTAGCGTTTCCATCACGGAAGAGCTTCTTGAAAGGGCGTCTGTCGGCCGCCTCTCGGAAGGGCAGCAAACGCTTCCAGATTTCCGCCACACTCCTCACCTGTTTCAAGCTCCAGCTGCAGCGTGGGGACGTTAAAGCCAACTTGTTTTCTGTCATTCTGGATGCCAATCTTAATCTTTTAAGGGACAAATGACCTTCTTTTTTTCTTTTTTTTTAATGTTTTTACAGTTTCAGTCTGGAAGTTGCAGGGGAGGCGGGGCTGAGAGCCAGAAGGTGGACAGCGGTTGTTGATCTGGGATAGCGGTTGTCCAGAATGCTTAAGCAGCCGCATGGGCAGCCGTCCCACCGCTGCGCCTGACAGTGAGATGTCAAGCGGAGCAGACCTGCAGGAGTGGCGCCTCTGCTGAGCCCCACATCCCACAAGCGGCTCTGGGTCTGCACATTCTTTGCTGCATTTCCAGGCTAAGACATTTCCGAGTCTTTTCATGCATGAGTTGCTGGCGGCGAATTTAAAAAAAAGTCGCGCGAGCTCGTTTCCAATTTGCTTGGAGTGCAAAGATGGCTGGTGTCGGTTGCGAGGCCCAGACTGGCCACCAGTCGTGTGATGGGACAGGGGAGAAAGAGATGCACAAACAAAGCCCTGTTTACGACTGCCTTGCTTTGGCTGATGAAGGCACCTCACTTCAAAGGCTCCTCACCAGCTCAGCACTTGGCCTCCGGGGCACTGAGCAGGCAGTCTTTGGGGGCAGAAGGCAAGCTGCTCCCAGCCCAGCCTGCCAGCTCTTCCTCTGAGTCGAGTCCGGGTGCTCCGCCCAGGGAAGGTTCGCTCCCCCAGGGCCCTTTTCGGCGCTCGCTCGGCGTCCCCATGCCAGAGACATGCCTCACCGGGGTGGGGGGCCCTCGGAGGGGCTGGGCCAGTACCCCACCGTGCAAGTCCTGCTCTCCGGCCCGCCCACAGCCGCTCCTCGCGGGTGGCACTGCTGACTTTCTTCGCCCTTCGATTAACAGAACGCCACTCCTCCAAAGATGCAGGCCTGAGCATCCACTGTGCCGTGATTGCTGGCACTGGTCATGCATTGGAAGGTGTGCCTTGTGTTTTGCATGGGGACTCTTCTGTTGTAGGTATTCTTTGTGTGTGGGAGGGCCCTGTTCTACCCATAGAGCTAGGGGTAGGGTGTTCTTGACATTATTGGCCAAGAAGAAACTTGAGCAGTCCGGCGTTCTGCGCCCGCAGTGGTCAAGCAGCTGCCCACGGGAGAGCGTGACCAGGCGTGCCTGCAAAACACCCTCTAGCCCTCGTTCCACAGCACCTGCACATTGCTTCTAGCACTGGAGGCAGCGGATAGCCAGCAGGACTAGCGGTCATGGTTGCCGGGGTCGCCCTCTCCTCCAAGAATTAGCCACTGCCTTTGAGTGCCACCCCGGAGGCTGGCTACCACCATGCCTTGCGGAAGCGAATTCCCCGGTCTAACTCTGTGCTGTGTGAACGAGCCCCGAATCTCCCACCAGGCAGCTTCCTGGGATGACTCCACCCAGTCCCAGCATTAGGAGAGTAAGAGGAAGACACCCTCCCTCTCCACTTTCTCCAAGCCAGGCATAATTCTGTGCAGCTCTAACATGTCTCGCCTTCCTGGCCTTTTCTCTGTGCTAAACAATCCCAGATGTCGTCTCCTCATAGGTGTTCCAGCCCCTTGATCATTTAAGTTGCCCTTTTCTGCACTTTTTCCAACTCTCCAATATCCTTGTTTAGTTTTGGAGGCCAGAACTGTATACAGAATTCTCAGTGTGGTCGTAGGATCTTGGCAGATTTATTTTCGGTTCCTACAATCCCGGGATCTCTTTCTCGTTCATTCTCCACTAGCTCTGATCCCACTGGCCTATATTTGAGATCAAGCCCCAGTCTGCGTCACTCTGCACAAGCTTTTGGCAAACCAAACTTGCCATTTCAGTGCTGATTCCCTCAGTCTGGAGATATCTTTTTGCAGCTGTTCACAATCCCTTATTTTGACTGCGCAAATAATCTAGTGTCTTAATCTAGTTTGGCCATTACAGTGTCCACTCCTAATTCTAGATCCTTTATGAGTAAGTTGAAAAGCTTTATTCTGAATACAAATCCCTGTGGGACCCCACTGTTAACAGCCATCCCTCGGGAGAAAATGCCGGGAAATTTTCCATTTTGTAGAGCACACCAACACACACGCCTTATTCCATGACTCCTAAGTTTGCTCGGGAGTCTTTGGTGAGGGACTTTGTCAAGGCCTTTTGGAATGCCTGCACTGCCAAGGCAAAAGCTACCATGCCTACGCACCGATGCTCTGGAAGCACTTCGAACCATGCGTTTGGCAAGCCTTGCCTTAGTGGAAGCCATGCTGATTCTTTCTCGGCAGGGCTTGTCCCTCTGCACCCGTACCTGCTTTATCAATAATGCTTTCCCTCAGCTTGGAGGCCTTCCCGACTTACTTTCCTCCAGAGGGCTCTGCCCCTCTTAGGTCTTCTAGTCCTCTCACCACTGCCCTCTTTGACATACAAAGCAACGCCCTCCCTGGGAGATGCGTCATTGGCCTTCCTCCAGAGTTTTGCTTCCACAACCAGATCCTGCTGCTTCTGCCCCTTCTGCACCAAGCCTGAGAGAGCCCCGCATGCGGCGCATGACGGTCGCCCCCAGACGAGGCGGCCAGAGCACCCGGTGGTCCCTGGCCAGGAACAGGCCTGCCTGCCTGCCTGGATACCAGGGGCCACGTGGGCCTCAGGTGCCTCCAACAGCTCTGGAGCGCCCCCCAGAGGACAGGCTCGGCCTTTCTTGGCGTTATTTCTAAGGGGGAGCAGCCCCCTTCCAAACAGGCAAGCTCCTCAATCTTGGCACCGGAAAATCACCCCATAGCCATTTTTACAAAGGGTCATATGAAACGAGGCTGAGTAGCCAGAGCTCGGTTTAGGAACCTGGACATGCGCGCACTGGGCAGGTGCCGGCCGGATCAGCCCGCACTCCCGAACCAGCGCCAGTCACGAGTGCCGAGGCTCCGGCCTCGTCCTGAGCGAGCGCTGGACCGCTCGGCTTAGTCGGAAGCGTGTGCGCGGCAGACCTGCCCTGAGCGCCCTGGGAGGCCTCCGCTGCCGCCGCGGGAGGAGGCCAGGCGGAGGCCCGAGAAGCAAGGTGGCTCCGACCTCGGAGTGCCAGGTAGCTGAGAGCCGTCAGGCCAAGCGCGCGAGATCCTTGGTCAGCCCCGTGTAGGCAGCCCCGCTCCACAGCCGGCCGTCTCCTCTCTGAGGCTCCTTGGCTTCCCACGGGAGGAAGGCCAACCTGAAAGGGTTAAAAGCGGACAGGATTAGAGCAGCGACCTTGGAACAGGTTCGAAAGCCTTGGGGGTGAAAACAACATGGAGAGGAGAGAGAGGGGAGAGAGAAAGGCAAGCCTTGTTTCCAAAAACCAGGCTGCTCCTCCCACGGCGCAGGTACAGGCCGGGAGTCATTAGATCCGGCTCCCCTGCCAAGTCTCGCCTCCACGGGGATGAGATCCGCACCCCAGCAAGCTTTTCTGCCGCAGTCGCCCCGGAGCGTTTGCCCGGCCTCGGTCCCCCACGTGCCCCTGCACGGCCTCCCCCGGCAGCTGGCGGCAGCCCTACCGACCGGCTTTCCCGAGCCCGTCTCCAGATGTGTCTCCAGATGTGGGCCGCGGCCCTCGCCGCCTGGCAGGCCGCCTCTGGGCAGGGCGGCTGCGGCTGCGGCTCCGCAGCACCCTCTCTTCACGAGCACCGAGGTGGGAAGGGGAAATGCACACGTCCCGCCAGGAAAGCAGGAGCTCTGCTAAGAGCGGCCGCCTTCCCCCGCTGAACGCTTTCCGTGATTCTCGCTGCAGGGGCCCCATGCGACGCTGCTAGTGTGTGTGCACACCCTGTGTCTGTGCGCTCACTGACGCGCCCCAGCTGAAAGGAAAGCCCCGTGCAGATTCAGCCCTTGGGGAACCAACAGAAGAGTAATTCAACTGCTCTTTCTTTCTTTCTTTCTTTCTTTCTTTCTTTCTTTCTTTCTTTCTTTCTTTTAATTAGGGTTTTTTCATTTGGGTTGAAAAGGCAACCTTGCATCTTGATGGGATGTTTTAAGGCAACCCTATTATTCACTAATTGATCAAAAGTAATTGTTGAGTCTCTCCTGCCCACCTCCAGCCTTGCTCCTGCCCTAAAGTATGTGTGCTTATTCTATGCTTTGCAGCTAATTTGTGTCCTGAAGGGCTCTCAAAACTGCAGAAATGCTCCCAAAATACAAATAGGAAACCAAGAAATCCTCCAGAGCAGCAAAGGCGTGTTTCTTGCAGCCCTCCGGATACGTCAAGGAAGCCCTTCCATCACCTCGGCTTCGCCTCTTCTTCCGGCTACACACCTGCAGCTCCTTCCTTGTGGGGCTTGTGCTCCAGCGTCTTGTCATCCTCGCCGCGCTCCGCTGGGCACGAGAGAGTTTCTTGGTTCTTCCTAAACTGCGTTGCCCAGAACTGGACTCTAAGCGGGGCCTGGACAAAGTGGAGCAGAGAGGTAGCTTTCAGTCGATCGATCGATCCATGTTGTGGCTGTTAGCTGCCCAGAGTGACATCCCTTGGTGGAAAGGTGCGGTACAACACACAGAGGTGCGGTCCCTTCTCACGGGTGATCAGGACGTGATCCTTGCGTCGATGCAGCCTCAGCTGCTGCACTGGCCCTTTCAGCTCCCCGGAAGCGTAGGCCCTTCCAGCACGTGTGCCCTGCCGAGGCCGTGTTCGCGCAACAGACGCTTCCTCCCCGAAGGGCAAGCTTGACATTTGCCTCTGCTGAAACAGGTCTTGCCAGCTTCGGCCCACTTCTGCACCCGGTTGGCATCTTTTGTCGAAACCAGGCCGCCTCCAAGCTATCTTCCAAGGAAGGGATGGGGCCCTTCCAGACCACTGGAAGGGGCGGCTGCTTGTCGAGACAATGGCATCCCCACAGAAGCCGCGCAGCTGCTTTGGAGAGGCTGATGCGGGGCTGAGCCCCAGCTTCGGTGCCCATGCAGCGGCAGCGCCTGGTGAGGAGCCGATGCTGCGATGTGGCCTCTGCATGGTCCAAGTGGAAGCCCTTCCAGGAAAGGCGCCGGCACTGCAAGAGAGCCCAGCAGTGTGGCGAAGGCGAGGCGCGAGCGGGGGGGGGGGG
>NW_025335568.1:1100736-1145087 GCF_004798865.1 Varanus komodoensis | reverse complement strand
GGGGGGGGGGGGGGGGTCACAGCTTCCCAGGGGGAGGATGCTGGGGGAGCACCACAGCGGGGAGGCACAAGGCCCAGCTCCACACTGTGTACGTGTGAACATGCAGTGCAGTTGAACAGATTCATGTGCAAAGGGGAGTCCCCGGGGCGCCTGGTGCAGCGGCAGAGAGGGCAGAAACTTCCAGAATTCAGGCCCTGCTCATCCAGAAAATGCAGGCCTCGCCCCCGACATCACGGTCCCCGCTGGCTGCACCTCCAGACGTTTGTCCGTGCGGGTGGGGGGCCTGAGGGGGGCTCCCGGCACGTCTTCCTGGAGGGGTGCATGCTTTTCTCCTGGCCCCCACACCCTCCAGGGCCGGGATGCGTGCGGCAGGATAGGCAGGTCCTGCTGAACTGGCAGAGCCCCCTCCGCATTGTGGGGCACGCGGAAGGGCTGCGGGGGGGTGGGGGGGGCGGTCTCTTGGTGTGGATGGAGCCACCTGCCGGGAAGGCCACCTCTCCCCCGTGCTTCATCCAATGGCAGGCAGGGCTTTCAAGCCGGCCCGTCAAAGGTGCTCTGGCAGGTCCCCGGGCCC
This sequence comes from Varanus komodoensis, assembly GCF_004798865.1. Lineage (NCBI taxonomy): Eukaryota > Metazoa > Chordata > Lepidosauria > Squamata > Varanidae > Varanus > Varanus komodoensis. Next base: position 1,144,513 of record NW_025335568.1, on the reverse strand, counting down.
GCTGTGGTGCCGTGCCGCACCCCTTTCAGCAGGAACCGCAAAAGCCGCCTTTGCAACGTCTGCTGGTGACGGGGCTGAGTGGCTGGGGCTGAACCCCCTTCCTGACAGTCAGGGCCGACAGGGCATGGAATGGCCTCCCCCGGGAGGTGGTTGAGGCCCCATCGGTGCGGGTGTTCAAGGATAGGCTGGACGTGCGCATGGCGGGCATGTCATGAGCAGAGCCGGCTGGAGCCGGGGGACAGACTAGATGGCCCAGCAGGCCCCTTCTGACTCGCTCTGTTTCTCTGAGCAGAGCCAGGGGTCAGACTAGATGACCCGGGGACCCCCTTCTGACTCGCTCTGTGGTCTGTTTCTGTGTGAGCTCGCCCAGGGCCCCTGGTGGGCGGCCACAGAACAGACCGCTGGGAGAGCTGGGCCTGCTCTGATGCACCACTGCGCTGCCTGTTGGGGGGCCACCAGGAGCCCCTGGACTTCAGCGGCAGCCCTTTGGGTGCCCAGCCCCAAGGTCGGGGACAGACGTCCAAGTGTGGAGCTGGGAATGGGTGCCCGGCCCCTCCGCTGCCTCTTGCAGCTGGTACCGACAGAACCACACGGGCCGCTCCCTGAAGCAGGGAAGGCCGCCTTGGAGGGCGAGGGAGGGGGCCCCGCGGGCGCCCCTGCCCCTTCCTCCCCACCCCGCTGCGTGCCACTGGACACCGGGCAACGGAGCGAGGGAAAGCACCCGCTGGGAGGGCCCCTCCACGCCCCCGAGCTCTGCCCCTCTGGTGCTCTCACGCGGGTGGCTCGCGCAGAGGGGGGCGAGTCCACTCAGGCCGCCGGCTGCGAGCCTTTCATTCAGAGAGAAATTACTCTGAGCTGTGAAAGAAATAAAAGATGAGCGAGAAATGCCCTGGCTTAGTGGCACACAACATTTCTTTCCCTTTTTACGTAGCATTTTCTCCCCGAAGTCTATGATTTATAACCATTCCAGGCTAGTCGTAAGTATTGAAACTATTTTTCAAACAGAATCACATATCCTGGACTCATTCATTAACTTGCTTAGGAAGGGACTGCTGCACGTTTATTCCGTCGGGAATTTTCGGGGCCCAGGAGCACGAAGCCGGGCCAGGCCTGAAAGGGGTGTATCAGCCCCAGAGCCACCGCGAGGCCCCTTGCCGGCTGGAGGGCTGCGGGGGGGCAGAGCCATGGGGCACCCTTTGCCTCGCGTCCTGCCCCAGCGGGTGGCTGCCCGGTGGGCCCCTTGCACCCCGCAGCGAGGGTGCTTTGGGGAGGAGGAAGGGGGCTGAAGGACGCCAGGGACCGCCGGACCCCGGCCTCTCCATCTGCTCTCCTCCCTGCCCCTGAGACCACCCCCTCTCCCCTGCACGCACCATCTCCAACCCCGGAGGGGGCTCCTCGCCGCACCGGCCCCGCAGGCAGCCGCTCCCGGGACCTGTCGCGTGCTCCTGCGCCTGCCCGCCTCTCCCTGAGCTCAGAGGCCAGGCGCCGGCCGCAGGGGCCCAACTCAGGGCAACGGCCATCTCTGAGGGAAACGGCAAGAGGCGCGCACACGAGCCGAGCGCTGACGGCAGGCCTTGGCGTGCAGGGGTTTCGCGAGGCCCGTTCCATTTGCGTTCTCTGGACGGTCAGGCACGGTTCATTCCGTCTCCCCCCTGTTGACAGAATTCATTTTTCGCCCAAGAATTTTGGGCATTTGCAGGCCTGCCTCTGTGTGAATGCCCCCTGGCAAGAGGCAGCCTCTGCACACATGCCCAGGAATGAAGCCGCGCATGGCTCGGAAAAGGCCGGCCCGCTGCAGGGCCGGCGGCCAGTCGCACAGGAGCCCCGTGTGTGCTCCCTGGCGCTGCGCTTTGCAGCACGGCCCGTCCGTCCCTCGCCCTCTGCCTTCATACCCCGTGCAAAGCCCTCATCCAGACCAGCAGCTGCGATCCAAGTTGCCTGCTGTTCAATGGAACCGGCTGTGCCAGGATTTGTTGCCATTGCACTCATCTTTCCACCTGGGTTTGGTCTTTTCCTGAATGATGTGTAATTCCACAAAGATACTCTGTGTGTTTCTGTCTTTGCACCATTTGGGTAGCTTAGGAGAACAGCTAAATAAACAGCTTTTTGTGTTTCAACAGAAAGTGTGTGGGGAGGTTCCAAACAAAGCAAACGTAGCCGAGAAAGAGGTGGAAGTTTTCTGCTATTGTAAAAAGAAGCCAGTTTTCAGTACACAACGTACGGAGAGCACAATCCAGTGGGGACACCGCAACCCTGCCGTTCTGGCTGTCCAGCTGAGGCCCTCCACAGCAAGAGGGAAGGGGGCTGAGACGCCGCCAGGCGACGTCTGGACTGCCCTGCCCTGCCCTGCCCGCCCCCCTGCCCCAAGACACTCCTCACCGGAGGTCCGTCCAGACCAGCGCTCTGTGCACATGGTGGCAAGGCAGCTGCCCCCAGGATCCCTCCAGCAGGACGGGGGCGAGACCTTCTCCCACCCGGCTCCTCAGCAAGCGGTGGGCGCAGGCAGGCCGCCCCCGCCCGAGGAGGTAGCCCGTGACCAGCAGGGCTTCGTAGCTGCCGGGGGTGGGCTTCTCCTGGAATTTGTCCAACTGAAAGCCATCTAGAGGCACCTCCAGCAGCCACGGACACACGGCCATTGCAAAGGTCAAGAGCTCCTCTCCCTCAGCTGCCCCGCATCTTCATCCAGGCACAGAATGTGGCCAGGCCCACGTTCTCTACCCGATTCATACCCGTTGTCCTTCAGGTTACAAACTGGCGGGGCAGAAACTAATTTTTGGCTTGGTGTGAGGTGGAAAGCAGCTGCGCTCTCCTCTGGAGGGATCAGCCAGCATCTTATCTAATGACGCCAGCAGGATGCCCTCCACGGGGACGTCTTCCTTCGGCTTGACCTGCCAAAGCATCTCACAGGATGGACCCAGGTGAAGGTCTTGGTGGGAGAGGTCACCTGCCTCATCCTTCTCCATCATGACCTTTTCCCCCTGCAGTGGAGGGCAGGATGCGCTCCAATGGAGCCAAGCTCAGGGAACCAAGGTTCAATTTGGATGCCAGGAAGCACTTCCTGACAGTCAGGACCCCGAGGGCATGGAATGGGCTTCCACGGGAGGTGGTCAAGGCCCTATCAGAGAGCGTGTTCAAGGACAGGCTGGACATGCAGATGGCAGGCATGTTGTGAGCAGAGCCGGCTGGAGCCAGAGGTCAGACTAGATGGCCCGGGAGGCCCCTTCTGGCTCGCTCAGTTCCTCTGTTGTCTGCCATCAGTCCTGCCACGCCCCCCCCCCCCCGCAGACCAAAGGCCCCTCCTTGTCAGGAAAGGGGGCTGCCTTGCTCCTGGTCCACCACAACTGACTCTTCTCCTGCAGTGTCCTTTCTGGCTTCGGGAATGTCGCCTGATTTTGAGAGCCCACTGATTTTGGACTTGGAGGCCAAGGGCTGCCGGAGGGCTGACCCTGGGAGCCGAGGGGGGGCTCTCTCTGAAGTGGCCAGTGATGTGCGGATGCAGCCCCCGGAGCCAGAGGAACCCCTCGGGTCACGCATACGGCTCAAGACGTGCTGGATCTTGGAGGAGGGGGCCTTGGACGGGACGTCGCGTCCAAATGAATGCACACCCTGGACTTGTCTGAGCACCCCAAATCTGAACTCATCATGCCAAAAGGTTCGCACGGCTTGACTCAGGGTGGAATGCGAGCGAGAGAGCGGCGCCGAGACTCCAGCCCGAGGACAGCGGCTTGCCTCGTGGCCTGGTGGGCGGGAGGGGTGAGCCCTGCCTGCGTGGGGAAGCCGGCACCGGGGGAAGGCGCAGCGCGGCGCTTGCCAGGCAGCCGCTCAGGCGCTGGGGTGCGATTTCCCGGCGATCCTCGCAGCTTTCCTCTTGGCCAGGGCTCAGCCCCACGCTTCCAGGTTGCCCCCCATTCAGACTTCTGCACCGAGACCTTCCACTGCCTTGCCTGCCCTGCTGGAAAGTCAGTGGCACCGTGTTGCCTGCCCCCCCCCCCCCACAGGCCCTTTTCAAGGGCAGCCCCACACGGAGCACATCACAGCAGCCCACCACCGTCTCTGGCCCTGCCTGTCCAGATAGGGAGGCCCCTGGCGAATTAACCGGAGGGATGGGCAGCGCTCCAGGCCACGGACCTCGGCTGATGTTCGCAGGATGGCTCTGGGTCCTGGAGCGCCCTGGACCACACGCCCCGGCCCTCGGGCGGAGGGCCAACCCGTCAAGGGCTGGGCTGATATCCTCCACCTGCCAGTAGGACCTCCGGCTTGCCTGGGTGTAGTTTTGATTTATTAGCCCTCGTCCAGTCCGATACGCCGCCCAGACACTGCTCCAGAGCCTCGCCTGGATTAGGTCGGTGACAGTGAGAGGCAGAGCTGAGGGTCATCGGCTTTCTGGCGACGCTTCACCCCAAGCCCCTGGAGGATCTTGCCCGGCAGGAGGCGGGAATTTCTGGCCTCAACATGCAGGCTGGCCCAGCCCCAGCCCCAGCCCCAGCCCCAGCCCCAGCCCCAGCCCCCTTCGCATCATGGCCGAGTGTGGCTTTATTGTGGGCTGGGCTGCCATTTAGCAGCGACACCCCCAGGCCCGCGGGCAAACGGGCCCGGCTGCCTGGAGCCTGGAGCCTTTCGGCTGGAGGGAAAACGGGAGGAGGGGACGGGTGTCAAGCGTCCGGCCCTCTTCTCCTCGATGGCTCTATCAATCCTCCAATGCCGCTTCCGCCCCCACCTGAAGCCACACCTGGGGAGCACCCCGCAGCTGCGGGAATGGGCCGGGCACTGCGGGCAGGCACCTCGGAGCACGTGGCACACGCCCCGCCCCGCGCCAGGAAGCCCCCTGCCCGGCACGAGGCGCCCCCACTGCAGCAGCGGCGGGGAGGGGCACCCCCTGCTTCTGAGCCTGGAGAGACCGAGAGGCTGCGAGGTGCGCAGAACCTGCCTGCGTCCCACACGGCGGGAATGTGCATCCCCCGCGGGCTGCAGACCCCTCCACGCGCCTTTCCGTCCCGCGCGGGGCACCCGGGGAGAGGGGCTGCCGCATTGCAGGTGGGCCTTCTCTGAGGAGCTCTGGGCGGCAGCGGGTGCCCTGCGCTGGAGGAAGAGGGCAGCACGGCGGGGCAGCCGGCCTTTCTCAGCCGCCCGTCCGAGGGGCGGGTGGCGCCCCCAGGGAGCAGGCACGATGGGACCTGGGCGCTCGCACGGGACTGGGTGGAGGGGCAGGCCAAGATCCCTCGCCCACAGAAGCAGCATTCGCTGGGGGCAGAAGCCGGCGCTGGCAGCCAGCGTGTCTCCAGCACCATCGTCTGACGGCTTTGCTAAATTTACTCCGTCTCGTGGAAGGCGTGAGATTCGGGTGGGAAAGCCACCTGCCAGGCGGTGCCTGGATGGAACGCCCGGCCACGTCCGCCGGGCGACGCTGCTGAGCCACGCCTGAGCCAGGCTGGCTGCGTTTTCTCGGGGGGGGTCTCATGGGAGTGTGTCAGGTAAGGCCCCTGCTGCGCTGCACGCGCTGCTCCCCACACCTCCAGGGGCTGCTGCGATCGGGGCAGGTGCCCGACCTGCCTCAACAGGAGGCGTTACTGGCAGGATCAATCCAGACTCTGCAGAGGGCTTGGGCCCAGGGGGTGCCCGGCTGCCGCTGGGAACACGGAGGGCCCACTCCCCTCTGTCCAGATTAGCCATCCGTGGATGTGCAAACCGGGCTTTTCCAGGGGTCTCCGGGGATCTTCCGGAAGAGTGGGGTCTGAGGGCAACCATCCCAAAGGCCTTCTGTGGTTCTCCAGCCTTCTCCTGCTTAGCAAGCTTTCCATGGCAAAAGCAGGGATGGAAGCGGAGAGGAAGCAGAGGAACACTGACGAAAGCTGTCATCAGCTGGGACCCACCGGGAGCCCCCCTGAAATTCTGTGAATGAGGAGGGGTGCTGGCACCAGGGAAGCCTCATCCGGAAGCACGCAGTCGTTCGAGGTTCTTCAGAACAGTGAGTCACGGTCCTGCGCTGACTTCCCAGAACCGCAGCCTTGAAGACAATGACTCTTCTCTCCACCAGATCTGTCCGAAGACAGAACAAAGGACGTGTTTGCACTCTGGGAAGAAAGCAGAAGCCAAAACCCAACAAGCAACCTTCCATCTTCTCTCCTGCCCCCCCCCCCCCCCCCCCCCCCCCCCCCCCCCCCCCCCGCCCCGCTGGCTGCATGCAGTCCTTGCTGTTAGAAGAGTTTATGGGAGCAATTCCAGGGAAGGGTGGATATGTGGGTGAGGTGGGGGAAACCAGTAAGGAGTGTCCTTCTGTGTAATTTACCAGCCTGTTTTAATTAAGTCCCTGAGGCAAAGATTCTGAAAACAAGCATAATTTGTTGCAGGAAAAAAGAAGAGGAAAGGAAGACACAGCCCGCATCTCCTGAGTTTCTGTGGGTGATGAATTGAGTGCTAAGAATTTAGGGTGTTACCTGCTGCTGCCTCCTGTCATGACCAACCTGTGATATCAGCCGACACCAAAGAAACATGTGAGCCATGCGCCATGTCCTCATCCATGTTTGTGTGGAAATTCGGCTCCAGCAGTGCCCGTGTGCGTCACATGTCCCGGGGCAGGGCAGGGCAGGGCAGGGCAGGGCAGGGCAGGGCAGGGCAGGGCAGGGCAAGAGGCGGGCCCGGAGGGAGCCGTGGGGCGGCTGCAGTCCAGGGTGGCGACCCGGAGATGCGGACGGAGCCATTTCCCTTCGCCACCCCTGGGCAACTTGCAGCAAAGGGGAGGGGGAAGCGGAAGGGGAAGGGGAAGGGGCAAGGCCCGGAGACCTTGCTGTGGCTTTGCTCACGCCGGGCCGAATCCCCCGTGCGCAAACCCGTGCTGATCTCTCCTCAGAGAAGGCCCTGTGGGGCGCATCCCGGCGCCTGAGCTGCCCCATCCAGGCGAACAGGCTGTCATTTGATGAAGCTGGAACCAGCGTGGGATGAGCCTCGAACGCTGAGGACCGAGAATGGATGTGGAAGAAGCGCGCCCGTTCCCCTTTCCGTGAGCGGGTTGACACGCTGCTGCCAACCTATCCCTCCGCACCAGCGGCAGTGCCGGCTGGATGCCCACCCAGGGCTTCTCCTCGCAAGGAGTCCCACCAGCTACCTTGCTGCAGGTCCTTCTTCTGCTCTCTTTGCAGGGGGCTCAGGAAGTCCTTCACCCCCGGGGCCTTTTCTGAAGGTTTCTCTTTCTCTGCCGCGCTCCATGTTTCATTTCCCATCACAGGATGGAGCAGAATTGCAACTTACAGTCCACTTCTGTAGTGAATGAGGACGGCATCCAGGAAAAGCACTGACTCTCTTTGCCAAGAAGGGGTGCGGAGAGGGAGCCATGGAAACGGCTGGAAAAGACAGGCGAGGCCCTGGAGAAGGGCAGGCCCGTGGCAAGGACCTGCGAGTGTCCCTGAGCGAGGGATCGCGAGTGCCCGAGAAATGCTTTGTGGGGGAATGCCCAGTGGGAAGGCATGCCAGCGCCTGCGGCGGCAGGTGGGCAGAGGCCTGTGCAGCTTTCAGGGCGTGCGCCAGAGGGGAGCTTCGCAAGTGCCCTGGACCCACAGGGAGGCGAACAAGCGGGCCCTAGATCCGCTCCAGCCGATGCTCTCCTTGGAAAAACTGCGACCGCCGTCCTTCAGGCCCAGCGAGGAGGCAAGACTCTCTGGAGAAGGCAGCCGCACCGGAGAGAGTAGGAGGCAGGGGAAGAAAGGGGGCTGGCCGGGCCCCATGAGGAAGCCACAGCTTCGCCTGGGAAGCGCTGAGCGGGGCTGGCACAGGCAGGAGATCTTGGGGCCGCTCAGCCGTCGCTCGAAGGTGACTTGCTGGCCAGAACACCAACACAGATGGGGGGTGGGGGCACTTCCTGGATTCAAGAGCTGAGGAAGCCCAGGATCCCTGCAGAGAGAGGTGGCACAGCACAGGGGGCAGCCCTGGAGAGACTCCCTAGCCCAGCAGAGTCATTGCCCGCACGTAAAAGAGGAAGGGTGCTGAGGCGCAGGGGCTTCCGCTTCCCCTGCATCAACTGGAGAGCTGCACGTTCCAGTTCCGCTCCTTCCTGCCCCCGGGGGGCTGTGCCCTGGAGCCGCTGCTCGCGGAAGCGATCAGAGGGAGCCTATTCTGGGCTTCGCCCCAGTGAGGCTGCCCGGAACCGAGCGAGAGGCATGAACCAGCTGGCTGCTGCCGCCGCCACGTGCGCCCGAGGAGGCCCAGCAGGCGACATGCCTTCAGGAGAGGGGACTTCTCGGAAGCGAGGCTCTGGGAAAGAAGAGGGTGGGGGTCATGTGAAATAGGCCCCCACCCAGAGGCCGATGAGCCCGGAGGGCTTCCGGCTGCTGCCGCTGCCAACCCCTTGGCTGACCTGGGGCACCCAAGGACGAGGCTGCTCTGCCCCTGCCAGTGGTGGCCCGGATGCTTCCAAGGGCGCCTGGGGCACCGGCAGCCACCTGTGCCGCCCTCATGCCTTGTTCAAGATATTCAAGGAGAGGCTGGACGTCCACATGCTGGGCATGTCGCGAGCGGAGCCGGCTGGTGCCGGAGGTCAGACTAGATGGCCCGGGAGGCCCCTTCTGACTCGCTCTGCTTCTCTGTTTCTAGACGTGGTTGGCTTGGAGTTCCAAAAGCCTCCCAGGCAGGCCCCCCTCCAAAGATGGCCGAGCAAACTCAGCAGCCACGGAGTCAGTGGGGAGGCCGGCATGCGTGGCCGTCCGTCCTCTGATCCTGCAGGCCACGCATCGCCACCAGGGCTGGGGGCCGCTGACGGCCGTCCGCTCCTCCCTGAATTGGTCCGGTCCGGCTTTGGAGCCATCCAAGCTGCCGACCACCACCATGTCTCGGGGTCGCAAATTCCGGAGATCATTTCTGCGCTGTCCTTTTATCTGCCCTGGATCCCCTGCTGCCCAGCGCCAGGGGAGGCCTCCCCAGCCAGGCCGCTCCAAGGTGCGGCCGCACGCTGCCCCGGAGCCAGAGACGCCTCAACAGTGGGCAAGGAAGCGGTGGCTTTTACAGCATGTTAAAGCCTTTTATGAGCGCCAGAGATGTGGGGAGTGACATGAGCGTCAGGCATAATGGCCTGCCACTTCCCCTTTGCTGGTGAAAAATGCTTCCTTTCAGAGCGTCTGAACTTTTTAATGGCAGGATAAGAGCCATGCTGTACGTTTGCAGCAGCGCAAATTAGAGGGCGCTTTAGGCGGCTCGTTAATGCTGCTTTATGAGTGCGCATCGCATTCCTGGGCGGAAGCTGAAAGCGGCTCCCAGTTCCCCTGCCCCATTTTGTTCCGTGACATCCAAAAAGCCTTCCAACATCCAGAAACTAATTTGTGCGCGCTAGTAACTTGCCATTCTGTAGCAGCTTTGATTGAAAGGCATCATAAAGAGCGTGTGTGCAGAAGAGCACAGGGAAAGGGGCAGCCTGAAGAGGCACGGAATGTCGTCTGTGGGGGGAATCAGTGCAAAGCCGCAAGGAAGCCCCCGACCTGCCCCGCCTTCCCGGCACGGTTCCCTGAAGCTCCTTCTGCACAGGCGTGGGGCTGGAGCGGAACCCCCTGGCTGAGTGTGGCCTGGCCTCATGCCCCCAGGAGACGCGTGTGGGGAGGCACCCTTCACCCAGGGCCTCTGAGCAGGAACCCCGGAGCAGACACACGCCGGGCGGCTTCTGCATTGGAAGAGCCGTGCCACCGGAGCATGTCCGGCCTCCCACGCCCACGGTGGCCAACCAGGCAGGCCATGCGGAACGCGGACCTCGGCCCCGGCCCCGGCCAGCGCCTGGCACCCAGCTGGGCCCTGCCACTGTGCCTGGGCACCCCGCACAGCCCTGACTGGCTCCACGTGCCAGTCCGGCCCCCGAAAGCCCCCCGTGCGCACAGCCATCTCCGTCTCCCCGTGGCGGAGCTTCCTTTGCTCTCCCAGGATGTGCTGCCAAGCCGCTTCCTTGGACAAGACCCACAAACGCTCTTCCTGGGAAGACGCGCCCAGCACCAGCCCGGGGGGGCTTCCGGGGGGCCTCACTGCTGGCGCAGGCCTCCGAGGCTGCCTATCAGATGGTGCTGCTCGCCAAGCCAGCGTGCCAGGAGTGTTTGACCGTGGGGAACCTCTTCAGTGCCGCAGCTGCACCGCCTCGCCCGGCTCCGGGCTTTGGCAGACCCCCTTTCCGTCGGCCACTGAGGGCCACGGCGTTTCTGCTGGGAGGGAGGAGGATGGCTGCTTTGGGGGCTGGCTGGCCTTGAGAAGGATCCCAGTCAGAGGAGACGGGGTGAAGAATGGGAGGAGGTCTGAGAAGTGGGACCGGCAGAGATGCCAGAATGAGGGGGGCGGAGCTGCCTGTCCCGAGGCCGGGCTCCCCTCATGGGCTGGTGGTCCCTGGGAATAGCCAAGACGTGCAGCTGGCCGGAGGGAAGCCGGGGTGGGCCGTTTCCCGGACTCAGACCAGGCCGCCTGGCTCTTGGCCCCGGAGCACATCAGCAGAGGAAGGCAGTTGACTCTGAGCGCCGGTGCGCAGAGGCGGCGCGCTCCTTCTCAGAAGGATGGGGCCCAGGCATGCCCGTGGGGGGAGTTCCTGGAGGTGAATACCAGATGGGGTTCAACAAACCGCTCTGTGTATGCTCAGAGAGTCCTTCTAGGTGCTATGCGCCCAATAAAGAATGCTTTGCGAGGAGAAGCTCTGTGGCTTTTCTGTGCACGGGGAGGAGCAGCCTGGCTCTGGGAGTTGCGCTCCTTTCCTGCTTCCATGATGCTCCGACCTGGCAGGGAATGAGGCAAAGCCCGGGCAGGGCGGAGGGAAGCCAGCAGAGCCGGAGCTCGCAAAGGTGAGGCGAGGCACAGGAGTCAGGAGAGCTGCCCACCCGGGCCAGAGGCAGCCTTGGCGATCCCACCACGGAGTCCCGGCAGCCGCAGCAGCGGGCCCACACCCGGCATGCATGCGCTGCTCTCCTCTGGCAACGGCTCCGCACGCCCATGGGGCCCCCTCCTCCGCCTGCAAGCCCTGGTTGCTGGGGACCATTTGCATTTTGCTGGAAAGATGCGCGACACTCAGCCCTGCTCTCTGAACGCTGTTGTAGCGATTTTGAACTGCTTTAAAATGTTTCTAAAAATTTGCCTTATATGATAAGAATTTATATGGCCATAAGTTACAGACTACATAGTATATGTTATGTTGTATTTTCAGGTTTTATTTTTTCTGAGCTGCCCAAGGAGTGTTGGCTACTGCATGGGACGGATGCGCAATGAATAAAATGAGAGGTGCTTATGTAGCGTCACGTGTGAAGTTTGGCTGCTTGGAGGTTCCACATCGAAGGGTGTGGAAGTGCAATGTGGATTTTTTATTTTTATTTTTTTGCAACCCTTTTCTTCATTTGCAGCACAGTTGCAGCCAGTGTGGGCTGGGGATTTTATTTATTTCATGTTGTAAGCCGTCCTGAGGCTTTTTGCGATTTAGGTCAGCATATAAATATTTTAAATAAAATAAAATAAATATGCACGGCGAATGAGGTTAGAAGAGGGCCGTTGCTTGGCTGGGCCTCCCCAAAGTGGCCGAGTATCTTTTCTGAGACTTGTACTGCTCCGATTTCAGAATTCGGCCCCCGCCCTCTTGGCGGAGAGCGGAGGCAGCTCCTGCCTCTTGCGACGCCGAGCGTCACTGAACGGCAGCCAGAGCAGTCCGTTCGCGCCGCTGAGCGAGATCTTGCGGGTGCCCCGGCGCACGCTGGCCGCAGCTTCAAGCCGGCTGCAGGTGAGCCCCACACAGCGGCCGCGGCCGTGGGGGGCCAGCAGTGCGCAGGCCACGGCGTTCCCCCCCCCCCCGAGGACAGATGCCCTCGCCCACGGCCGAAGCTGCTCCTCCCCTCCTTCTGCCCCCTTCCCAGCCTTCAGCGCCTCCTTTCCACGCAGACCAGAGGCTGAAGCGGACCTCGGCCCACCCGGCCCGGTGGGAGCAGGGCGGCCGTGCCACACCTGAAGGCGGCTCTCCCGGCAGGGCTGCGAGAGGCCGCGGGATCCGGCTTGGCTGGGCAGGCAGACTTGTTTTCCTTACGAGGCACCACTCCCGCTCCAAAACAGAGAGAGACGTCAAGCCCCATCCATCAGCCCCCCGAAATCTTGCCACCGCCAGGCGTCTCCTGCCAAACGGAGCTTTAATCCTATTTGGAAAAGATTAAGGAGATATTTCACATGACAGGGTCCTCACCACAAGATCCTCTGCAAGGCAGGCGGAGAACTGCTGGCCGGAGGGGAGGCCGCCGGAGTGGGAGGGGGCCAGAGCAGCTCAAAGGGGGCAGCCCCCGGGCTGCCTTTGCTTGGCTTTCTGTGCCACGGCTCAGCCGGGAAGCCAAGGGGAGACTGCTCCTGAGCATGCACAGAGAACCTTCCCAGCCTGCCCCCAGTCCCGGTCCTCTGAGTCCCGACACGTTCCAGGCTGAACGTTTTCTTCCGGGGTTGGAGCAGTGCCCCCAGCCCTTTCCGGCTCTACTGTTCCACAATTCCATGATTCCTCTGCTGGAATGGGACTTCCCTCAAGTGAGGGATCCCCGTGTGGATCCACTCGGAGCACAACAGAGGAGATGCTTCGGTCGGTCACACCTGGGGACGTCTCTCCATGGCAGGGCGTGGGTGGCTTGCGGGATCTTCTCTGGGCCACCACTGCCAGCAAGGGGTTCGTGAATCGGGGTGGCATCCTGACAACCTCCCAGCACGGCTGGGACTCCCCCTGCGAAAACTGCCCATACTCGTAGGCGGAAGGAAAAGCAGAGTGACTGCCAGAGCTTCTGGGCAGCGGCATCGCTGACGGAGGTGGATCACCTGCCGTGCCAGGCCGGGAGAGGGAGCCAAGGGGGCGCCTCCTGCCCACAGGAGCGCGACTCCAGGAGGAAAGGGCTGGGGCCTGAGCGCCCCGCGGCGCCCCCGAATGGGATTCGGAGATGGGCATGGATCATTCTGCAGGTGACTGACCTTACTCGCCCATTCAGCAAACTCTGCAAGAGATTCCCCGGGAGAGCAGAGGCATTTGGAGATTTAAAGAAGACACTGAGCTACCAACTGCTCTTTCAGAAAAGCCAAAATAGGCTTTGATTCTTAGCTGGATTTTTCTCTTACTGTTCCAGTGGCACCAGAGGGTCCTCTTTCCCTCGAAAGACTTCATGAGATGACTAAAAAAAGATTTTCAGCCTTAGAGAAACCGCAAGCTGTAGCCGAAAGCTTCCCCACTGGCAGGCCACAGACATGAAGCACGGAAACTGTCACGATGTGACTTCCTGTTCATCAGATTTGGGAGATCCGGAAGCCACAGGATGCATAACAAACAATGCAGTTTGTTTATGCTCAACAAGCCGAGGAACCAAAAGGGGCCCTCCAGAACCACATCTCGGCCGAAGGCTTGGCCTTTCCTGAGCAGCTGACCGTTCTGCACTGCCTCCTGCTGGCAGGAGCATCGACGACCCTGCGAGGTGGGCCAGGCCGGGCTGCTGCTTGCTGGGAGCACACCTGCTTTGCGTGCCGAAAGCCTTGGGCCCCCTCCCCAGCAGCATCTCCACGCACGGCTGGCCAGTGCCGCTGCCTGAGGCTGCACAGAGCCCCTGCCGGGGGGGGGGGGGGGGGGCCGAGGCCGCCTGGGGCTCCTGGCAGGCCAGAGGTGCTGCAGTGTGAGTGAGACGCAGCCCCTCCCCGTTCGGCGCTGCTTCTCGCCTGGAGCACCACTGGCTGGAAAGTCAGGATACAAATCTGAGAGGCAAGGAAGCCGCTGGGTGACGGCATTCCCGGCCACTCCCAGCATGACTCCTCTGCTGGGAAGCTGGCAGGTCACACAAAGTTGAACCGGGACTGGCCAAACTCATTTCACTTTTACAAATTTATTTAATTTCTATACCGCTCAAGAGCCGAAGCGCCCTGGAAGGTTTACAACAGCACAGTAAAATGCACCTTATTAAAACAATACAGACATTAAAAAATTTTCCACACATGGAGAGCTTCGCATGGAGTCAAGAGTTTCTCAAAAAGCAGAATCCTTCTTTCTCACGCTCAGAAAATGATCGCAGGAAGCAGGCAGGAAACTGCCATGAAGTTGATACACAGAAAATTTACTGAGGCCAACATTTGTCTTGTACTAAAACGTATTATGATGATTCTAAGAACTAGCATATTAATTGGATTAATTAAAAACAAGTGCTTTCAGGGTGGCCGGGTGACAACATGCAGCGGAAAAGTCACCAGGCCAACCAACTCCGTGGCTTCCTGTGTGCTGCCACTCCACATTCCTGGAAACCCACATTCTGAGAAATCCAATGAATGGCCTTCTTTGAATGGCGGAGCCATCACATGTAACCAATTCTCCTGGAAGCACACAGTGGCGGACAGAGCTCTTTCCTCCCGAATGCCAGCAGAGCTGAGCTGACGGTCGTGGGTGGGGGCGCGTGTCTGTTTGCAATTTGCAGGCAGGCAGGAGAGGCGAGGTCCTTTCTCGCAAGGTCCTTCCTCGGGGCTTCGTGCGGGGCCAGCGTTCCTGCGCATCCCTGGTCGGTGGCCGCGCCTTCAGCTGCCGGAATCTCCGAAAAACGGCCGCACTTACTGCACAAGGGACGCATGGGCCCCTTCGCTTGGCACCGTGGGAGGAGGGCAGCTTTGGGAGAAAGTGCGGCTCTGCAGCCTCCCAGGGCAACATCTGGAATCTGGACCACGTGTAGGAATGCGGAGCCAGGTGTGGGCTGCCGTCAGGGGGCCCGGCTTGGGCAGAGGGCAGTTTCTGATTTGTCGGGAGAAACCCAAAGCCCAAGAAAGACTGTGCAGGTTGCAAAGGATACGGCTGTGCTCTTGCCTTCTTTTCCTGGGGAGCGATCGGCCCCTCCCTGGGAAAGTCTTCTTGGGAGTCGGGTGGCACAAGGCCTTTCTGCCCTCTCCCCCCTCCTCAGTCTTCTCAAGCATCGCTGCCGGCTGTGAAGCCCCTGTGACTCTCCCACATCGCGCACATCTCTTGCATGGCCATGTGGTAAACATCCGGCCCAGAGAGAGGGGGAGAGGGCACTGCCTCCTCTTCTTGTACCCACGAAGCTTCGGGGCGAGGAAAGGGGTTGCCCGGCCCAGGGACGCGGGCGCAGGGGCACCTTGCAGGTCGTGGGCACGCTGCACGGAGAAGTGCTCGAGAGGCACCACCTCGGGAAGCCCACTGGAAGACGATCTCCTCCTGGCCCTCGCTAATTCACAGGCACGAGCATCACCATCATCCAACACATTTCTATGGTTGCAAGGGAAACATCAGATTTTCATCTCTCCTGGGTCGGCCCAGCGCTCTGGGATGGGAAAGCTGCTCGGGATCCATCACTGGGATGGCTTAGATTGGGGTCCTGCTCCAGCAGGGGCTGGACCCGAGGGCCTTCTTGGCCCCTTGGCCTCTTGGCCCCCTCCAACTGCCTGAGGGCAGACGCACCTTCATGGACGGGTGGCGAGAGGCAGGAAGGACGGGACGTGGGGAGAGCAAGTCCTGCTGCCCGCACAAGGGGAGCAGGGAAAAGACTCCCATGAGAAGTTGGGCTGATCAGCTCTGCCAGCTTCACGGACTCCCGAGACAGAGGCCGAGCATTTTCAAGCCCTGTAGCTGTTTAGCCCAGAAATGTAAGAGGACGTGGATTTCAGCACGGCAGACACCTGTGAGTCAGGGGAACCGAACGCAGAGCTTTCCGGCAGAATTCCCAACATCAGGGGGATGCCTGCTGGAGAGTAGATTTCCCAGCAACCCTGGTACCTCGGAGGCTGGCATGCAAGGGAGGGCAGAAGAAATGGAGGGTGCAGAGGAGATGCTCCTCCGATCGCCACTTCCAGCACAGTGTGCTTGAAAGAAGGGCAGCTGCGGGCGGAGTGACCCCCGGCGGCCTCTGCTGTCCTCCTCGGTCCAGAGGCAGGCTCCACGGGGCACTGGGCTTGGCTTCCAGGCAGGGCAGCGGGCCTGCACATTCGCCATCACCGAAGCCCACTTCTCGACGACTGTTTCCGTAAGTGGGCAGGGAGCCTTCCAGGCAGCAACGCTTCCGTCGCTCCACCGAGCCACCCAATTCCGACCCACTTCAGCTGCTTGTGGAAGCCGGGGTGGGGGGGGAGGGTCAGGAGGGCCTGCAGAGCTGTCCTTCTGTTGGACAGTGCCTGGAGGACCACTCCTGGCTTTGCCACCGAGCCCGCACCGCCCGGGCGCGACAACCCAGGATTCCAGGCACTCCCTCCAGCTGCTGCCCTGCGGATCGCTCGGTCATCTTTGGCAGCGAAGGGAGTTTGGAGACGGCCCTGCAATGAGACATCTTGCCCACAAGGGCATCCGGAATGGGCTCCGGTGGGCCTTCTAGCAGCGGGACGTGGCTCACGACGCGTGGCCAGCGTCATTCCTTGGGGAGGTCGCCTCTAGAGGGAGGGAGCTCCGGGCCCGTCAGCTTCGCCTCCTTGCAGCCTGCGATACCTCAGGACGGGTGCGGGGGAGGGAACGGGGCATCGCTAGGAGGATGCGCTGGCCACGCGGGCCCTGAGCGCCTTGGCTCTTCTGCAGGCACACCTGTGCGCGCGCGCAGGCACACCTGATGGCCCTTCCTCAGCATGGATGAGAACACGAGAAAAGCTGCGCCGGGGCAGCCCAGGGCACGACACAGCCCACACCCTGCCCTTGTGCAGCCACGCGGGTGGCTCTGGGAAGCCCACGCGGGGCTCCCGCTTGGGATCGGCCGGCCCGGCCGGGGCTGCCCCCCATCTCCCCATGGGCACAAGCCGCAGCTGCTTGTCCCGACCTGGCCCGGTCCGCTCGCAAAGGCGCCTGCCCTGGCAGCCCTCGCCGTACCTCGAGGGACCGGGGCCCCCTTGCACCTGCCCAGCTCTCCCCCTCCCCATCAGTCTCATGGGGGACCCCCCGAAAGGTCGGAAAAGGGGGAAGTGCCTCGCTCCCCGCATGCTTCACACCATCATAAGTTCCACTCCCCCATCAGGTCTCCTTGACTTGCTTGTTCGCTAAGTGAAAACGCCCCAGATGTTGTGACCCATCCCCGGAGGAGAACTGCTCCAGCCCGGGGCCTTTCCGAGTCTTCCCAGCGCCGCCAGATCTGTTCCGAAGCGCAGGGCTGGAACTGCGCGCAGCGGGAGGAGGTGGGAAGAGTCTTTGCAAACGGCCCCAGCCATGGAGTTTGCCTTCTCCACCACTCCAGAGGAGCCCACCTCTGCAGCACACTTGGCCTTTCCCACCAGCAAAGGGCATGAGAAGGACGCATCCTGCCAGTTTTTGGCGCTATTCCCGAGGGGCGCAGAGGGAGGGAATGGTCCATACGGGCCTCACCCCCCTCCGCCCCGAAACCTGGGGGCCTGGATACCTGTGATCTGCAGCCGGCGTGCGCCTTCTTCCCCCAGCGCCACCGGGACCTGCCTGAGCAGCACCCTGCCCCGGCACGGGGAGCATCTTGCGCAAGGCACTGTGCCAGATGCAGCACCCTGGAATTAGCGAGCTGGATGCCTGCTTTTCCTTGGGGAATTGGCACCTGCAGAGGCCCCGGAGCAGGCGGAGCTGCGCGGTGCGCCCGTAAAGCGCGCTGTCGCTTCTTGCAGAGCCGAGTTGCAAAAGACCTCACTCAGTCTCCCCAGCAGTTGGCACAGGGCGGCCTGGCCGATGCGCCCGGCCCGCTGCTCCGGGCCCGGCCCTTCCTCCCCGGGGCTCCCGAGAGGGCCGGGGCTCCCCAGAGACACAAGCTGCCCGGCCGCACTGGGCTTCAGCTGCGGCCCCACAAACGCTGCCCACGGAGGGGCGCCTCGTGCTCCCAAATGCCCCCCTTTCGCTCTTGCAAGAAAAAGAAGGCGGCCTGGCAGGGAGGCCCTCGCGGCGCTCGGCGGAGGGGGCCGCCTGCCCACGCGCGGCTGCTCTCCCGGCCACCTGCACCCCACGCGGGCCAGCCCGTTGCGCAGCGCTGCCCGCGCCGGCCTCGCTTCCTTGGCCAGGGCCTGCGCAGCCCCGGCTGCTGCCACGCGGGCGCCAGCTGCCTCGCCCTTCCCGGAGCAGGCCTTTCCGCTGCAAGCCGAGCAGGCTGCCTCTGCAGCCCCTGCACTTCTGCAGAGCTGCCCCGCAGCCCGCCCAGAGCTCCCGCACCCCCCTGCGCACGCGCTGCTCTCCCGTGGCCTTTCCCCGGGCGGGTGAGGAACTGCCCAGGTTTCTGTTGCTTTTTTCTCAGTCTTCCCGAAAAACTTTCCAGCAACAGGCTTTTATGTCCATTTCTGCGTCGTTTTCAGTGGCACAGTTCCCTTCTTCTTCTTCCACTGCATCCATTTCTGTCTTGCCCTTTCTCCTCCTGTGAGGAGCCCAAGGGGGCTTGCGCAGCTCCGCCAGCCTCCCAGCCACCCGGTGAGGTGAGCTCGGCCGAGGCGCACCAGGCCCCGGGCCCTGAGCCAGCCAGGGGGCCTCCCACCAAGAGGAGCCCGGACCCGGACCCCCCGGGCCAGGCCAGCCCTCTCGCCAGTCAACCACGCCACCATGCTTCCGCCTGCCGGCCCGCCACCCAACCGGGAGCCCTGAGGGTGGGGGCATTTTTCCTGCATGTTCCGGCAAGCGTGACCGAAAGCATCTTCCTCAGAGTTTCCCCTCTCGGCTTTCCCACAGCCGAAGGAATCCGGCACTGCTCCCCGAAAGGGTCACACCCCGCACAGCCCTCGATGAGCAATCCGAGAGCCGGTCTGCTGGAGGCGAGTGGCGCCTTGAATCCCCTTCCGGGGAAGTGCGTCATCGAGCGGCTCCCCCAGCCTGGGGCCTGGCAGTTGTGTTGGCCTGCGACTCCCAGCTTTTCCAGCCGTGGGAATCCGGGAGCTGCAGTCCAGCATACCCGGCTGAACACCTCTGGCCTTCTGCGGCTTCCCCAGGCAGGCTCGCTCGGGGGTCTTCTACATCCCGCTCCCGGGAAGGCTGGGGGCTGCCTGGAAGAGCGGCAGCTGCTGCCCTTTTCGCATCCTCGGCACACAAACTTCTGAGAGGCAACCAGCCCCAACATATTGACTAAATCAACATCTGACCTAAGTGATGAATCAATTAATTAAACTGGATAAATGTGTGTAGGACAAAATTCGGCACAGCTGCCTGATCATGTTTTTCAGATGTGGGGCAAGCTTCATGACTTTCCGTTTAAGAAAATCTCTCTCTCTACTCAGAGAGAAACTATACTTTGCGTTTCTGCAGAAAGTGAAGGCACTGGAGGATCGGCCACCCTCGACCTAGAACTGACTAACAGGATGACTTAGCGGATAAAATGTAAGTTTCAGTAATGCTGGGACAAGGTGACCTCAACATCCTGGAGTTCTCGATTTTAAAGGAAGCAAAAGCTGAGTGCAGTTCGGATTTTGGGAAGGCTGAGTTCAATAGACTCGGGCCCACGATGAGTAAGGGTTCATGGCAAGCGACCTTATGGAAAAAAGGAGTCCGAGAAGGGTGGGAGTTTTACAGAGGGAAATTTTAAAGGCACGACTTCAAACAATTCCAACACAGCGAAGAGAGAGAAGGCGACAGAGGAAACCGGCGTGAAACAGCTTCAAGCTGACCTGAAAAAAAAGACTAGGCAGTGGAAGGAAGGCCGGGCAACCCCGGGAGAGTGCACTGACGTGCGGGAAGGACCCTCAGGAGGGCTGACGCCGAGCATGGGCCGAGGCTAGCAAGGGATGTGAAGGCAGCAGCACAAAAGCTTCCCCCCACCCCCCACCCCCTTTGGCTGTTGGCTGTGGTCCTCATGTGCCTGTCGCATCATCTCCGACTTGCGGCGACTGTGGGTGAAGGCCGCCCACAGTGCCCCGTTCTTGGCAGCGCGGCCCAGCCCTCGCGAACTCGGGGCTGAGGCTTCCCCCGTGGAGTTGGACCAGCGCGTCCTCGGCCTGCTGCTGCCTTCAGCTTTCCCTCGCGTGATTGGCTCCTCCGTGAGCCCGAACGTGGCAGCTTCGGCTTTGCGTCCGGGGGGCTCTGGCTAGGTTGGATCCAGGACCCGCTCGCCTGTCCTTCCCTTGGGGGTGCACGAGGCTCCCTCCAGCAGCGTGCTGCAAACGCGTCCGTCTCCCTCCCATCAGCCCCCCTCGCTGCCCGGCATTCACACCCATCCATAGTGACCAGGAACACTCCCGTGTGCGTGGCCTTGGCCTTGGTCTCCAGCGAAATAAAGAACAGAGAGAGAAATGGCGGTTTAGCTTCTCAACAGTTCTGCTCACCACAGTTTAAGGAAGATGCAGACAAAGTGGGAGGGATTCAGGGTGGGGGGCGACAAAGGCGGTCGGAGTCTGGAAACGAAGCTGAGAGGGGAGACTGGGCACATTTGGCCTTGAAGAAAGAAGGCCGGCGGGGCTGGGGGGGGAGATGGCAGCATTTTTCGAATTCCTGGAAGGCCTTCACGTTGAAGAGGGTCAGGCTCTCTTTTCAGTCATGCCAGCGCAATGGGCTCAAGTTACAGGAAGCCCGATTCCATCTGAACGTTGGGAAGAAATTCTTGGCTGTGGGAGTCAAGACCCGTGACCTCGGGCAGGGGTGGGCTCCCCCTCCCTGGAGGCATGCGAGCAGCAGCTGGGCAGCCCTCTCTCGGGGTCGTTTAGACGCGGAGCCCTGCACCGAGCAGGGGGCCGACTCGACGGCCTTACGGGCTCTTCCCTCGCCATGGCTCCTGGGGGCTCCTTTTTCCTTCCACGCCACAGACACGCATGAGGACCACAAGCTGTGCTCCCCCACCGGTGCTGCAGCCGCACTGTCCAGTGAGCTGCTCACAGCGCTTGCATTTCTGTGCCTCCCCAAGGTCCTGACAATTGGGTAGCACAGGCGTGCGAGCTCATAACGAGGGCAGAAGCGTCCCGTGGCGGACGGAGGAGGGTGAGGGCGCCCTGATGAGGCATCGCACCCAGGACGTTGCGAGTGGAGGTGGCTGGGGCAGAGGAGGGCTGGGGCTCCGGGTGGCGGAGGTTTTGCCCCTCCATCCATTGTGCAGCGAGCCCAGAACCACCCGCACTCTCCACAACCCCCGGCTTTCCCTGCAGCCACCTTCCCATCCCCAACAGTGGGGAGAGCTCCTACCAGTTGAGGGTCGCCAGCAGCCGGCAGACGTGTCTGGCTGGCCCAAGAGCCCCGACAGCGCTCTGGGCCTCTGCAGCAGCGCCCGGAGCCACCGGAACTGGGATGCTCCAGCTGCCGTAACACCCGGGAACCTGGCGACGTGCACGTCCCCTGTGAGGAGCGCCCAGGGCAGCACCCAGGGATGCTGAGAAGCGGGGGAACCCTTCCCGTGGCTTCTGGTGCTCCCGGTTGCTGCTGGGGTTGCTCAGGGCAGCACCCTGGGCCGGGCAGGCGGGAGCCCCTGCAGCTGTGAATCCAGTGGGGGGCAGGTTCCAAGGGGGCTCCTGAGTCCCCGGCGTTGCCTGCTCTGGCCTAGGGCATAAAGGACGCCCTCCCTGGTGTTGCCTTCCCCCACATCACACTCAGAGAAGTTTGGGGAAAGGAAGGAGGCAGCAGAGCGGAGTGATTTCTGTGGGGTGAACCCCGCCAGACCCAATCGAGGCCCCGGATTCCTTTGCAGGATGCTTGAGGGACATGGCATGACAAATTTCAGCTCCCCAGTTTCCTTCTGGTCCAGACCAGAGGAGTTGGCCCAGAACGAGCAACAGTTCTTCCCATGGTCCCTCCATCGCACGGTGGCGGTGGGGGCCCTGTGCACCTTGACATGCTGCTGAATAGTCCCCACTGAAGCCACGCGGACGTGTGTGATCCAGCACGGATCCTCCCTCGCTCCCTCTCTGGGATGCCAGAAGTTGCCTGATGCTCTCACGATTCAGATGGTTTTGCAAACCTACCAGGGAGACTGCCTGATTATGTAACAGGGACTGTGTCCTTTGAAGTTTCTGGAACACCGTGGGAGCCGGGTCTTTATTGCAGGGCGTGTGATGCTGCAGAGGGACGCCTGGTGAGCTTCTACAAATTGACGCTCTCCTCCTCGGAGCAAAGGGTGCTAATTAAATGTGGGAGGCGAGGAAGAGGCGTTTTCAGGGTGGCGTGTCGCCCGTCCGGTAGCCCTTTGCCCCTGAAGTCTGGAGCAGGGGCTTTGACTCTTCCTTCTCCGGGTGTCCATTAGCTGCCGCTGCAGATTCCTGTTTTATAAGGGGCTGTGGCTTTTCTTTCATTCCTAGCATGAGTAAGTTGGGACCATGAAGAAGGCTAAATGTCGAGAATAAAATAGGACTGATCATGCTGCTTTTAAAAAATCACAGAGGCTTGTGTTTCATTAGTACAGAGTTTTGGTGCTTCTGTCGGGCTTTTGGCCGCCAGATAAAGAGTAAAATAAATTTCATCTAACCTGATAAATAGGTAAAAGAAAGGAACCAGCTGTTTTGCGTTTCCAAATGGGCAGAAAGCCCCATCGTTCAGCCATGTCTTTGGGAGACCTGGCGAAGGCCAATTCACTTTCATTTAAAATAAATGTTTGCAAATCGTCGGGGAAGCACCGGGCACTTCGCTTCCCTGGATAGCGCCTCCTCTGAGCCAAGAGTGGAGTCTGCGGACGGTTTCTCAGCGCTCCAGTTTCAGGCCAAGCCTCCAGGACAGATCAGTTCGGCGCAAAGAGGGGAGAGAAGCCTCTGCAGGCCTTTCCGCAGCAGAAGGTACCATGGACAGCGGTGGCTGGAGGTGACCTTCCCTCCACAGCACAAATCCTCTCGTCTCCGCGCCTGCAAAGGGTCCGGCCCGGACCAGGAGAAGCAGCAGCCGAGCGGGAAAGCGCGCATGGCCCAGGCTGCCCGGCGAAGGCCACAGGCTGCAGTGAGCCCTGCCAGGCGGTGCTGAAGGGGGGCCTTGAGCCCGCCTGGTCTTGGCCCGCTGTACGCCGGGGACTCTGGCGGAGACGGCGAGGGATGCGCGTTTCAAAGCCCTCCATTCATCGGTGCCGCCCGCATGGTTTCTGCTTTCTGGCCAACTCCCTGTCCATGGAAGGCTACCATATCAGGGAGAGCCTGGCCAAAAATCTGCCTGACCCACAAGCTGCAGATCTGCAGCGCTTGCTTCTCAAGCCAGGTTTCCAAGCGTCCACCTGCAGCCCAATGCAGCACCGTCCAGAGTTCTGCCCTGCCCCATTTCCATGCTTTTCATGGCTTTGAAGTTCTTTCTAGGCCTAGGAAGAATCAGATGTATTTAATAATTTGAGGGCCTTGTGAACTGCTTCTAAGAAATCCGTGTCTGCCCATTTGAGTTGGTTTGGCCTAGACTTCTGCTAACAGCAGCCTGGCCCTCCAGAGGGTTGTCATGCCTGCCCAGGTCAAGAGGAAACCGCATCAGTCCTTGACATGAGGTGAAGGAGTGGGTGGAAACGGGGAGAGGCCCAGGCCTCGCCGTGCTCCCGGCGAAATGCAGCCCCCACTGTGCTTGAGTGTGCAAAGCCCGTGAGCGGAGCAGTTTGGGTTGCGGTGCAGCTCTTCTTCGCGCCATGTGGCTCTTTCCCCGCAGAGAACCCACTCCGGCTAATGCGGGTGGCACAACTGGGGCAGAGTAAGAAACGGACGCAAGAACGCCGTGTTCCCCTTCAAGACTGATGGCTCAGCTGGGCTCTAATTAGAGACGGAGAGCTAATGTTTGCAGTGACTGAATCTGCCTGAAGCATCTCCCTTAGGAAAGCTGAATGGAGAAGGGAGGAGCAAGATGTACTGCGACGAAGTTGCGTCTGGTTTGGATCTCTTGGGTATTTAGGGCAGGCCTGGGCAGGTGGACTCTGGGGGCAGGGATCCAATCGTCCGCACCCACATATGGGATCCTCGACTGGACCACCTCCAGCGCGCGAGAGAACGAGACTGAGCTGGCTGTGCCAGCCCCCCCCCCCCCGCTTGGCCTCCCCACAGCAAAGGCAGTCTGGGGGATGGGTTGGCCAAGGGGGCTGGGGGAAGGACCCTCTTCAGTCTCCAGGCTCCCATCCTTCAGTCTTCCGGACCACGGCGGGGGGGGGGGTGCAGGGCAGCAATGCCCCCCTCTGCTTGGCCCCTCCGGCTCGTTGCCAGGCCCAGCCCCGCTCGGCCAGCGACCTGAGATGGGAGTGACCAAGAGGCAGGCCTCAGGACGCGTGTGCGTTTGCACAAGGCTGGCCAGCAGACCAAGGCGCTTTGCGGAGGTCGTGCAAGCAACCCTCGCACGGCTGCTTCCGCCACTGATAATAGCCCTGGTGCCAGCACCGCCAGCCTTGCCCTCGCCTAATTAGAGGCTGCGCAGGGCAGCTTGCATCGCCCCGAGTGGGCGGCGAGCATCGCTCTCCCCAGAGTGCAGCTGAGGCCACCCAGGAAGCGCGTGGAGAACGGGGACCGGATTCCTGGGCTGGCCACGTGGCAGCCGAGCGCTTGGCACTAGCCGCCCGCCGGCTCCACAGGGCCATTTGCCGTGTCTCTGCCCCACGGCTCAGCTGCCCAGCTGGGCGAGTGCGGCCGGCCCCCTACTCTTATCCCTAAAATAGCAGCCTGTGATGGGGGCAGCCGCTCAGGCTGATTCTGCAGCTGGAGGGGAGCGGAACTTGCCTCGGGCGCGTCCAGCCACGGAGGCTGGCAGACGTGGCCACCGGCTGCGGGGACGCCCCTGCAGCACGGGGCGGGGGCTGCTCGGGAGCGGCTCTGGGGCCCCTGGAGAACGGGCGCGGGGCAGAGAAGACCGGCTGGGTCCCCCAGGGCACTCCCACCTGGCCAGACCCCTGGAAGCTCACCCAAGAGGAGCACAGGGGGCATGGAAAGAGTACGCAGCACCCGGGGAGGCGCTGGCATTTGACCTGGAGACGCGAGCGTGGAATGCGGTGCAGCCCCTGCTGGAGGGAGCGAGCGAGCGAGCGAGCGAGCAAAAGGGCAGTGCTGGCAAGTGCCGTCCAGCTCCAGGCAGTTAAGGCAGGGCGATGCTCTGGAGGGCTGCCAAGCCAGAGCCAGGGCCGGGGCACCCGGAGAGCCATGCAGGTGCGCCACCAAATAGGGCGGGCGGGCAGGCCCCGGGCGCAGGCCAAGCGTGCCGCAGCAGCTTGAGAGGGATGCCGACGCCGAGCCCCAGTGCCCATCCCACTGCTCAGAGAGCCCCCCAAGCCGGTGGCCCCGAACCCGGTGCCACCCAGAGCCGACCGGGCCAGAGCGGCAGCTTCTGAGTGGCAGAGAGCAGAAGAGCAACACCACCTGGGAGGCGCCTCGCTCCGAATGGAGCCCTGCTCCTGATTGCACAAGCATGTTGACGAGGAGCCGTTGCACAACTCTTTCCACCAACGCAGCCCCGTGGTGAACTCCGGCTCCCGCTGTCGCCTCCGCAGCCTGCCAAGTCGCCCCAATGGCGCAGGAGCTGCTCCCCCGGTGCGCCCTGCCAGAGCCTGCCCAGAGGCGCGGAGAGGGCATCCCTGCCACTCACCGGAGTTCAGCGAGGGTGGCCGGCTTGAGCCCTGCAGCGAGGGCCGGGGCCGGGGCGCACAGGCGCCGTGCCCGGCTCTCCCAGGAAATTCCCTTCCCTTCTGCCCCGAAGCCCTGGGTGCTTCTCCACTGCGTGCAGAAGCCGTTTCTGGAGCAGTGCAGGGCAGTCGCCCAGAGAGGCAGGGACAGGGAGCCGGCGGGATCCCGGGGCCATGCGGAAACCCTGCGCAGAGGCGGAGAGAGGCAGCCGATCTGCGTGGTTTCCACGCGGCCATGAGCGTTGTGCACCTGCCTGCTGGCCGAGCCCGCAGCTGCTGGTGCGGTATGACAGGGGCACCCTTGGCCGGGCAGTGTCCTGCTCCTCCCCGTCCATCACTCCTTGCAGCAGAGTTGAGTGGATATCAAAGGAAACTATTTGAAGGAACACCCTAAAATGTTGCTATTTCTGGCTGTTTGAATTACCTATCCCAGTATTGCAAAGTCAGACGCACTTGCAATTAAAGCTGACAAAAGGTCTGAAGTAGGCCTTCTAACCAGTTTGCAAGAGCAGAAAATCTTCAGTTATGGCAGCCCCCAAGACTGACAGACAATGCCACACTGAGGAAGAAATGCTCCGTGCAAACTTCGGCCCTGGTGGGCTTGCGTCGCAGAGCAGACGCCGGGCCGCGGCACTCCGCACACCCGGCAAGGGCTTCTCACAAGGCCCGCACGAGCACGGAGCACGAGCGCTTGCGCCGGGTCACCGTGCAACGGAGCAAGGTTGCACACATCCCTTGAGCCGGAGCTGGGCTGCAAAATGCCCCCAGGCCCCGGCGGCTGCCCCCGCGGGTCCCAGTTCTGCTCTGCCCCTCGAGTGAGCCGGCGAGCGCCGTGAGCAGGACGGCGGACGGGGTGGTGAGGAGCTTGGCTCGCTGATCCAGGGGCCAGGGACTGGCTCTTCTACGAGGCAGCCCTCGGATTCGGGCCCCTTCCCCCAGCAGCGCCTCCTCCCAGAACTCTCCAGCAGGAGGGGCATGGCCAGAGCCCTGTGCAGAGGCTCTCGGGGTCGTCTGGGCAGCCTCCGGCGGGGGCTCTCCTGGGCAGGGTCAGCGACACCCATTGGAAGCGGGCCCCTGATGCTCAGCAGCGCTGCCCCGAGGGCCCGGCGGAAGACCGTAGAGATGGGGGACGGGCCCCCCTCATGCGGCTTGCCCTGTGCGCTCGGTCCGTCCCGGCGCTGAGCTCCCAGCCAAAGCACACAAGGAATGTACACGAAGCGAGGAAGGCAAAACAGAGGCTGCGCCATGGAAATGCCTCCTCTTGCATTTGGAGAGCATCTAACCGTTCCCAGTAACACAAGCCATGAGCTGCAAGAAGATAAAGCACTGCATAAAAGTATATGAAATAATCAAAATAAAACCCAATATAAAATCCCTCAGTGGTGCAAACATTAAAATACTGTAACAGATTGAAAACGACAACAAAAACTGAAAGACTAAAATTCCTGGGAAAATGAGGCGCTCTTGCTCGGACGGCCCCTTCTTCTTCCAAAGAAACTTGGTCAATGAGGACAACGCTCTGCATCTTGCACTGCACTCCGTAGAGGGACCTTTCCTCGTGGCAATAGCCCTCACTCGCCCTGTGGGAGCCGGTTTATTTAATTTGAATAATGAACTGAATAGTGATGCAACCAATGGAAATTCAAACTGCCTCCTTAGCCTGCTGTGCAGCCTCCCTCCGCGCTTCTCAGGTCTTCCCTCTGCCGCAGCCAGACCCACGTCTTTCCCTCACCACATTCTCGGTTTTATTTCTGCTTCCCACACAGGGCAAGAGGGATTCCTCCCATTGGAGGAGGAGGAGGAGGAGGAGGAGGAGGTGCAGGGAGCACCGTCAACATGTGAAGTCGCCTTTGATTTCAGCCTGGGATATTTGACTGTGTTCAACCACGAACTTTGTAGCCATCAGGGATCTTTTATTATACCTGAGGACAAGATCCATCGAGCAAAATTCACAATCTGAGGCAAAATTTCAGTGTTGGGAATTTAATTTTCGCCCTTGATGGCTGGTCCACAGATTCCAAATTTAAAACTGTATGTTATTGTAAGCAGGGAAAGGCGCGATCCTGCGGCCGTTGGACGTTGGCTGGAGAGCCGGAGGAAAAGCCACGGTCCAGCTCGGGCCTCGGGAAAGTGCTCCCGGGCACAGCAGGGTCTGCCCTCGCGGCCGGGCTGCTCCTGCTGTCCTGGCCTCGGAGACTGGCGCCTGGGCGGCGCGGTGGGGGCCGTCCAGGGGCACCAAGGAGAGGAGGGAGGCCTTCAGTGGCGCAGAAGTTGGTGTGAGAAACAGCCAAAGCTGACTGCCTCTGCGTTGCTCGGAGGGAGGGAAGTGTGTAGGCAGCCCCTTCCTCCGTGCTCTCCCGTGCCCCCCCGAGGGATGCAGGCAGCCCCCAAAATGGCGCCCCCCGGAGGGCTGATGGGCCGCTCTGCCGCAATGCACGGCACGCTCCCAACGCTGACCAATTCCACCTGCCACCCGCCTGCGGGCACAGCTTCCCTCCGTCTGTCCCTCTTGATTTCAGTCCCCCTCCCTCAACCCCAGACATTATCTTATTTCTTTAGATTACTTTTCCAGATTCCTCTTAAGAAACAGAAAACGTGTCTTATTTCCACTCCACTCCCCTCGCCGGCCGCCCTTTAGTTAATCTTCCTCTCTGGATGAATTATTTCTCTTGATGGTCCATTTATCAGGCTCATGTTTGTGCTCCCTCTGATGCACATCCAAAAAGAAAAGAAAATAAGATCCAGACAACCTGCCCCCGAAGCATCCACGACTCTAATTCCTTCTGATTGCTGAGATGCTCGCGCCGTCAGAGCAGGGCCAGGTCAGCCAGCCTCCTCTGCCGGGCTCCCGGGCCACCTTTCCAGGAGCCCTTGTCGCCCCTCCGCCGATTTCTGCCCCCCCGGCCCACCACCACCCTTGTTTTTCCGACATCACTGAGGACTTGCCCAGTCGGGAGCTTTCCGGAAGGGAGCAGAAGACGACCACGGGCCCGTGTGACGTGGTTTTGCCCCCAACGGGAGCAGCGCCTCCGCTCCCAGTTGTGAGAAGCCCCCGTGGTGCTCCAGGCTGAACACGCATGGAAACTCCCACATCCTCTGCGCATGAGTTGCAGCACCTGCCTCTGCCATGAGAGCCCCGCACAGCCTGAGACCTGGTTAACGGGGGGACGGCGACCTGCCCCCACGCTGGGCTGCTCCTCGCAGGCTCTCTTCCAGGGGCCCGTACCACCTGGCCGGAGGTGGGCTGCTCTGAGTAGCACTGACAGCTCCAGGTAGTTGATTGGCGCCATGCACGCTGCGCTGAAGCCTGGACGCAGCAGCTTGCTCCGAATGCAGCCGCCAGACCGACAGCAGGGCCCAGAAGAGCTAAACATACGGCACCAGTCCTGCCGCTCGTGCCTCGCCCACCGATAGCTGCCAAGCGCCATTCACGGTGCTTGAGGCTGCGAGAGCTGGCAGAACGACGCTCCCTGCCTTATACTGGGCTCTGTGTATGAGCTGCAGAGCACTCTCGAAATTCTCTCTGCCCCCTTGCAGCCGGGTAATGTTCTCAATCAATGAGGGGCACACGCTTATCGTATGTCCACTGCTGCAGCTAAAAAGCCCCTGACACAGCAAGAGGGGGAGGCCTGCGGAGCACAGAGCCCGGCCTCCCCTCCCGGATGGGCCAGCCACGCAGGGGCTTTGCAGTGGGCAGCTCCCATGAGCAGAGGGTGGAAAGCGCCTTTCCACAAAACGCCCACTGCCCCGCAGTGGGGAGCCGGGAGACAGAGAAAGGGGGCAGCAGAGAAGAAATGGCTGAGGGAAGGCCCGGGGACCGAGTCTGCTGATCCAGCAAGCAGGAGCTGAAAGGGAGGCCGTGGCGGTTTCCAGGGTACAGGAGAGAGCAGGCTGTGCCACAGCCTTCCAGGAAAGCGCCGAAACAAGAGCGTTCAGGAAACAGGACCAAAGCCAGGGAGGGGTGAGGTTTGGTTGCTTGAGGGTTCTGAGGGTGACTGAGCAGAGGCATCGCTGGCACGGTATGTGTGTGAGCTCCACGGATCGTGCAGGCCTGCACCCTGTGCTGAAAGCCTGCAAAACCTGTTGGGCTTGGGTGATCAATCAGTGTGAAGGTGCGTGTGGCTGCAGTCACATCCACACCGTCAGAAAGGTGAGGACTCGCATCAGCACCTTCCCTCCACCTTCCCTGTGCTGAGCCTTCCCTTCCTCTCCGGAAGTGTGATTGAAGTCTCGCAGGGTGCCAGCTTCCCCCCTTCTAAAATGTTCCATTTCCACCAGTGGGTTAAACTTCAGGTAGATTATCTTAAACGCAGGGACTCTGACAGGCACTGGAGTGCACAGAGCAGGTGCCCACGGCATGACCAGCCCAGCGGTTTCTTTTGCCGGACGGCCGCTCCTGTCCGGGCATTTCTGCACGGGCAGCTTGGTCTTTAGGAACCAGAGTAGGAAGGGGCCATTCCATGGCTTTGGTGGTCCGCCATGGTTTCTCTGCTCAGCTGAACCTGGCATCATGGTTCCCATGGTTCTGGCGCGCCATCATCGCAGAGCCCCCTGGAAAGACTCTGCTGCAGACCTCCGGTGTGGCCAGCGGCCCCGTGCCAACATCAGGAGGACCGAGCAGGGACGGTGGACGTCACGCTAGGGCGGAAACCACTCGACTGTTTGTCAAGCAAAGAAGGTGGCTCCGTGGAAACGATGCAGGTCGCTTGTTGTGGCGTGTGAGCCCAGCCGCTGGCGACAGACGTGGCTGAATCC
Organism: Varanus komodoensis; assembly: GCF_004798865.1. Taxonomy (NCBI): domain Eukaryota; kingdom Metazoa; phylum Chordata; class Lepidosauria; order Squamata; family Varanidae; genus Varanus; species Varanus komodoensis. The sequence goes on along the minus strand of NW_025335568.1, from coordinate 1,114,382 downwards.
TCGTCCCACTGGCAGGGCAGAAGGTAAGTGGGCCTCCGCTGAGGAAACTCTAGGCATAAGTACGTGCCCCAAAGTGCGGGGAATTTGGTGGGTGGGATTCTGGACAGTGGACTCAACATGTCTGACTTCTTGGCTTTCATCTCTCTCACCGAAAGGATCGACTTTCTAGCCCTTATTACTATGAAGGGGTGCAGGAAAGTGACTGAGGCAACGCCTGTTGAAATCCAGAGGCCGGGGGGAGGGGGGGAGGCTGAATCAGGTGTTTAGTTTTAGTTTTGTTTTTGAGAGGGGAGCACTTACAGAGCCCCCTCAGTTTCAATAATGTACATCATGGATGTAAACGCACGGATGTTGATGAACGTGTGATGTCAACCTTACTCAGAGGAAGCCCACCCTGCCTGAATCTGTGCACGGAAAGGTGCAGCTCTCCAGGGGTGTCTTTCCCAGCCCTTTGGCCATCACCCCTTACCTGGGAACGGCCAGGCAAGTCCCGCACTTCCCACAGCCCAAGCTGCCTTGTGTGGGGCCGGGTGACCTGTCTTTGACTGGGGCGCTTTGCATGTCAGTCACATATCATTTAAAATTGAGCAACATGAAGCAATCTGAGTGAGAGTCGGCTTCGTGTTTGTTTATGCTCCAGATGGCAAACACCATCGCCTCCTGCCTTCCAGAAACCTCTGCGAGGCATATTAAGCAACACCAGATCTGTCGGGATGCTGCTGCACCAGAAAAGGATGGAGCCTTCCTGGAGGAAACCGGAGGGGCATAAACGAGCCCGAGAATGTAAACAGCCCCCCCCCGTGGGTAATCGGGAGGATCTCCCAAGTGGAGAGCGGGAAGCGGCCAAACGCCGGGAGGCAGGAGCACCCAGAGAGGGAGCGAAGAGCAGGCCGCGGGCTGGGATGCCGAGAGTGGGATGCAGAGGCTGAGCCCAGGCTCTGCAGGACCGAGGGGCAGGAACCAGGGTGCATGTGCCCTGGGAGGGCAGGGCGGGACGTCTTCCGGGGCGCACAGAGCGCGGGGCTGGAGGGCGGCAGAGGCCGGGGCCTTCCTCGCGGCCGAGCCGGGGCTGGAGCACCCAGTGCTTGCTTTGTTCGTTGCGTGTACATACCCGCAGGCACCGGTGAGTCTTCGGAAGAGACATTGGTAGATATTTGGCTTTGGACAGGCCAAGCCCCGAAGAAGGTCTCAGCTCTGCTGTGGCTTGATGGGGGGCGGTGGCTGTGGCACATCCGTGCTTCTCGGCCTCAGCTTCGCGTCTGCCCAGAACTGCCGCGACTGCAAATGCAAAAGGGCGACGGCAGTCTTCCGAAGTGATGCTGGTGGGTGAAAGGCGCGCAGCGGTGGAGCAGGGCCCATGCAAATGCCCCGCCACCAAGATGGCCGTCCTTTGACAGCTCCGTGGTGGCTAACTAGACGTTTCCCGGCAGTTGAAGGGCATCACCGAGAGGAGGAGGGCTCAAGGGCCCTTAGCCGGAGCATGTCTTGCAAGCCAGCGCCATGGACAGTCATCACGGCCGGCACGAGCTGCAGAACAGCCAGGCGCTTCCCCCGCACGCGCGGGGCTCCCGGGACGCCTCCGAGCCCCGGGCACGCTCAGTCCCTGCCGTGGGCACCGTGTGGGCGTCCTTCTGTCACGGCAAGCCGGAGATGCTCTTCCAGCCCGGGCAAGCAGAGGAGCAACCTCCCGCTCTTGCACGCTCCCGGCACCTCTGGGGCACGCCGAGCAGGCCCATCGTATTTCATGCACGAGGCCTGCAAGCTCTGTGCTGCTGAAACGCCAGGCTCCTGTCTCTGCACGCACAGCCGGGCATGCCCCGTGCCGGCCCAGTATCTCCCCGCGCCCCAAGCCCTGGCCTCGCGGGTCCTGGGTTTTCTCAGCGCGCACCAAAGGAAGCGCGCCAGAAGCACACCGGTTTGGCTGCCTGTGGTGCAGGAGAACGGGGCCCGCCCACATGCTCCGGACAGAAGGGAGCAGCAGAGAGCGCGGGGCGTCCAGAGCTGCTGGTCTGGACTGGTCCTTTCTCCCCCACCCTCCCCTTCCGCTCAGCCTCTGCGTGCTGCCAGCCCCCCACACGCCCAGCTTTGGGGGTGCCCGCAACCCGACCGCCACTTCCAAGGAGCTGAACTTGTAGGCTGGCTCTGGCCTGCATTCCGTCATTCCCGTCGCTGCCAAAGGCTTTCTCTGCCCAAGGCCACCCCAGGCCCAACATCGGGGGGACCGGAGTCAGCCGGGCGGGGGGGGCGCTATGGAGTGACGGTCTCCACAGAAGGGCTGATCCTGAAAACCCGAGATGGTTCCCAACAGTCTGCACAGTAACTTTGAAAGGCTGCATCATTTTATTACATTTGATTTATTACATTTCTATACCACTCGGCAGCTGAGGTTCTCTGGCCACTTCACAACTGTGAAAACCATACAATATGATGTAAGATACAATAGAGAAGCTTATGTTTAAAACTCCAGTATTAAGCAGAGGTAAAAACCAAAGTAAACACTGGCACAAGTTAAAGATTAAAATCCCATCACAGAGTTAAAACAGAGGCTGAAAGGCTAAAATGCCTGCAGAAGGAAGGACTCTGCCTGTCACCAGCAAGCGCTCGATGCAGGCGCCCGGTGAGCTCCTTGGGACACATTCCTGGCATAGGAAAGGAGCCCGCCGGATCAGGCCCAGAGTCCGCCTGCTCCAGCGTGTGCTCCGCACAGTGCAGAGAGCCTACAGCCTGCACAGAAGCACGAGCCGTGGGGAGCCCCCTCCTCTCCGAGAGCCACCCAGGCCGGGACCGCCGCTCTCGTCATCGCGCTGGCTGAAGACACCATTCTTTCCATCGGCCGCCAAGCCGCACAAGGGGAGGCTCCAGGGGGATTGGGTATTAGGAGAGGAGAAGGAAAGTTCTCCCGGCCTCCCGCTTCAGCCAGAAGGCAAAGCATGGCTGGGAAACCTCATCCTGAAGGCCACCAGCAGCGTGTTTGACCAGCAGCATCAAGGAAGCTGCTCCCAAAAACGGGAACAAATGAGGTGAGCAAGAAGGAGCACCCACTCGTGCGGAAGAAGTGCAAGCAGGGGATTAGATGGTAAAAGCGGGGGTGGGGAAGCTGATGGGTAATAGCATCTAAACAATTTTATAGAATCATAGAAGAGCTGGAATTTAAACTTTCTTTCAAAGCATCAGAAGCAGGGAATTCGCCAGGGAGCAGGGTCATGCTGCTGAAAGAGAGTGGAGTTAAGTGGATTCATTGGAGGACAAGAGTTCCAGACAAGATGAATCATCACCATCATCGCCATCATCATTTCTAAGCTCTCCACAGTTTCCAATAACTTCTGAAATAAATGCATTAGTTGCTCTAATTAAGAAAATGTAGGACAATCGGAGTGGGGTGGGGTGACTCGGTGTCCTGCAACAGCAGGGGGTTGCACTCGGTGGCCTTCATGGCCCCTTCCAGCTCTGCTCTTCTATGACTCTGTGAAATGCCTGTGCCGGAACAGCTATTTTCAGGGCAGGAGTCTGAGGAACTGAGCCAGATCATGGCAGCAAGAGATGAATTTCTTGAACTAATCCACAACCTGAAAAACAACACCCCATGTCTTAGCCAGTTTCACACCTGGATGCTTCACCTGACAGGAACATGCGGCAGCCTCTGGGGCGTGTCCTGAGCCGGGGCCAAGAGGCGTTCGGCCAAGCAGCCTCCGACTTCTTTGAGAGAGCCAGCAAACACGTGGACACGAGTGAGCCAGTCCATCTCAAACATGGAACTGCAGATCTGGGAAAATCTACAAAGAGAAGGTGGCAATTTGCGTGTGTGTCCGGGGGGGGGGGGGGTGTTTGCCTTAGTAAACGGCAATGGTGGCTAAACGAGATGGGCGTATGCCACAATCCATGCAGTAGAGAAACTGGATGTTCTTCCCCGTCTCTGTCCCATAATATTAGAACCTGGGACTGAAATGAAACGGAACGGTGAGAGATCCAGGAATGGTAGTGGGGGGGGGCTCCTTCCCGCAGGGCTCAGCTGAACTGCGGCGCGGCCCCCACGCCGTGCAGGGAACCAGCTCGGGGGTCTTTAGCAGGCGATTTGACACGCGAGTGAAGGAGGCGCGGGCCAGCAGGGGTGACTGGTCCTGGCGGCTGAACATTGCCTCTGCCGTGTCCCCGGGCGCCGCTTGCAGGGGACCCCGAGGGGGCGCTGCACTCAAGCCCTCGGGAGGGGCTTCCACGGACACCTGGCCGGCCATGGGGGGAGCAGCATGCTGGCTGGCCGGGCCTTTGCTCCGCACGGCCTGGCTCTTCTTATGCCGCACATTAATTCATTTCCTTGCTAATCCAGATGGGAAGAGCCTGGGCTGAAGGGGTCCTCCAGGAGCTGCCGGTCTTTGCCAGAGGGGCAGAAAGCTCGCTCCCTTGCGGACGGTTCGGCTTGCGAGTTGCTTGAAAGGACGCAGTTCTGCTCCATGTGTTCTGGGCCAGAACCTTGGCACTGGAAACGAGTTCCTTCCTGTCTCAAATTAAGCTCAACTCCCTGAGGTTTTCGCAGAATAATGCCAAGGTAACTGAGATGAATATCTCTTACGGGAATGGTAACCACACCAGAAAACCAGAGCCTCATTCCAGGCATGCCATGTGGCTTCCAATTCACTTCGTTTATAGATTATTTTCATGTTGTATAATTTGATGGGTTGTCCACAATGACAAATTTCGCTGCAGCTGAAACATTCTGTTGCTGGGCAGCAGGAGATGCCGCTTGCGCGCCGCACCGATCTGCACCCTGCCGCCTCGTCGCAGACGGCTCGGCCTTCCCCGCTGGGCGAGGCCCCGAGGCAAGCGCGGTGGGTCCGCCCCAGAGAAACGCACGCTGCCTCCTGGTGCAGAAATGAGCGGCATGCAGCGCAGACCCGCCTTGCGAGACGCACAGGCCCCTGACATACCCAAGACGGTCCAGCTGCGCCAGGTGCCCTTCTTGGTGCGCGCCCAATCCATCCGTGGAGGCCACCAACCGCCAAGGTGGAATGGAGGCCAATGCCCTTCCGGGACAGGCGTGCTGCGGGAGGCAGGCGCTGCGCCACGCAGCCGGGGGGAGAGAACGGGGCTTGGGAGAGGGCCAGAGGCGGCCTGTGGGGGCCGCGGCGTGGTGGGAAAGATCTGGGGCAGCTTCAGCAATGGCCACACAGAAACATTTGCCTTTCCACCGAAGGAGCTCGGGCGCGTTGGCATTCTTGAAAAGGACAAAGGGAAAACTGCCGATCAGTGTCCAGGTCTGCAACCAGGTGGTTTTAAGACACTCTTTAACCTCCCTTTTGATCCACCTCTCTGTTAGGCTGGCAGCCAAGGAGCACCGAGGGCTGCCAGCCGGCTCTCCGCTGCTCTGCCCCGTCCGTGGAGGACTCCGTGCCCTTCGTGTGGTGGGGAAGGGGCAGCCCTGCTTTGCGCAGGCAGGCAGCGGTGGGGGGAGGGTCCTGCTGGTCTGGCTCTGGCAGGCCTGCATCCTGAACTGGGGGAGGAACTCCACAGGCAGCTGGCCGCCCGAGGGCCGCTGGCCGCGAGCTTTGTGTGCTGCTCCTGAAAGGGATGGCAGAGAGACTCGGGCTTCAGCGGCAGCCCGAAAGCAAAGGGAAGCGAGGGGAGGCTTCCTCTGTCATTTGGGCGCCGAGAGGGGCTTCGTTAAGTCTTTGGGCTTAATGGGAAGTGGGTTGGCCTGGGGCAGCAGGGTCGGAAGTCAAGCAGGCGGTGCTTTGGCCGAAGGGGAGCTGAGGAAATAGAGGCATGGGGGGCGCTCTGACGGGTTTCCTTTGTTGAGATACTTGACAGGGTGCAGCAGTTCTGTGGTCATGCTGGGCCTTTGCGCCATAAACGGGAGGATGGTCCAGAGGCAGTCCTCTTCTGGCCACCGGGCAACATGCAGCATCTCAACCTTGCGCTGAACCTCCTTTGCGAGGCATTACTGACACTTAAAAAGCCAAGATCTGAGTGACATCCGCGTAAGAGGCTGGACTGGGCTGGCCAGGGGCTGCATTCCCCACCTCTCGTTGCACGATGCCTCCACGATGGGCCACCCCAGCGCACTTCTTGGAACAGGACTCTCTTCTCCCCTGGCCCCAGAAACAAGCAGGGCAGCAGAAGAGCTGGGTGCTCCCAGCCAGACGGGAAAGAGCAGCGCTCTCCGGCCAGGTGCGCCCACGCGAAGTCCCCCGCTGGCTCCGGTGCAGGCAGGACCCGCTCCCTGCAGTCACCCACCAGCACCAGGGACCCCCGGAGGCGGACGTGCTCGCAGAGCCACCTGCCCCACCTCGTCCTGTCATCGGGGCTCGGCAGTGCGTGGCCTCCCACACAGGCACTCTCGCCTGGCTGCTGTGGCAAACGGCCACTGACCAGCGCGCCTCCGGACCCCCCTTCCAGGCTGCCTCAGCCCTGCCCCCCTGGGATCCCGGGCCACAAGCCACACTGATACAGTCCTGCAAGAGAAGGCATCGCCCCTCGCCCAGCGCTCTGCACCCCAAGCCCAGCTTCCCTCCCAGGCCGCCCTCCTGCACCCTTCTGGCCACCAAGTCCCGTGTCTGCTCCCTTTGGGACAAGCCACCTGCAGATGTCCGTGGGGAGCCCTGCACACCTTGGGAGCGAGGGGCAAAGCTCCTCGGAAGAAGGGTGCCAGATGCTTCTTGCCCCGTCCCCACCATCTGGGGATGGAAAGACCTGCCTGAGCCCCTGAGGAGCTGCTGCTGGTCAGTGTGGTCCACACGGCCGTGCTGGAAGGGGACGATGGGAATTGCAGTCCAGCACAGTGGAGGGTGCCAGTTGGGGAAGGCTGATGTGAGCTGCTCCTGTGCCCGCGGAGCACCTCTCGCGCAGGCCGAGGGCTGCCGCCCTGCTCGCTCCGGGCGGTCTCCTGCAGCTCCTCTGGAGTCGGGGCCACTCGGCACTGAGTCGCCCTGGGGACTCACCCAGTGCCCCACCGGTTTGCGTACGGGCATTGCGAGCTTGGCCATTCATCTGGAGTCCCTTTCCTGAGCATGGGGCTTCCTTGCAGTCGGGTCAGTGGGGTCATGGCACCCGGCACCGCAGCGCCAAGGTTTCTTCCCTGGGCGGTGCCACCAGCTCCGGTCCCTTCAAGCCCGTTCCCCCAAATGCACCGCTTGCAGCTGCGTATGCTGAACCGGAGAACCCTTCCCGACGCCGTTCCCTTCACCCGCGTTCCCATCGCGCCAGCAGCGGTCCTTGGGGGAGCCTCAGGCTCGACCCTTGCGGTGCTCGCCCTGGACCTGGGCTGGCTCCTCCGCGGCGCTGCTCGCCCCCCTGGGGACCCTGAGTGGTGTGGCTCCCGGCCTCCTTGCCAGACCAGCGCTGTCCCTACATGCTTTCTCAACAGGACAAGCCCATCTCCGGTGCTCTGAGTTTACTAAAACCGGTTTCCCCAGACCCCACGGCACTGTGCAGCCGCAACGGGCTTTCGCTTCCTTCAGAAGCAAGAGCTCCGGCCTGGCACGGCCCCTTCCCACCGGCGTCGCCACAGCGGCTGCCTCGTCCACCGGCTCTCCCCTCTCGGTTAGCATCTGTTCAGGAACAGCCGCTCCTCTACTCTAGTCCCTGCCTCCGTCCTCGGCAGCACAAGTCTCCTCCACGGCTCATAGTGCCGCTGGTGTCATTTTGTCAGTTGTGGTAGTTAGTTAGTTAGTTTGTTTGTTTGTTCTTAATTAGTGCGGTTGATTCCCGCGGCGGCGGCAGCAGCAGCTGCTGCCTTCCTGTGCTGCTACAAGGCAGCCCTGGCTGCGGTTTCGTGATGAACGCGCTCAGGCCGTGATGCTTCTGCCAGTGTGGATGCGCCCGTCTTTGAGGCGGCTCCATCAGCGCCTGGTTGCTTTAGCCGCAAGAGACGAGCACGGGGCCCTGGCAATTCCTGCGAGATTCCGTGCGATTTGCAACTGGTGAAGCGCTCCGGGTCCTTTTCAAACCAAAGGGGAGGTATATAGGCGTAAATAAGCAGAGCAGTTGCTTCAAATGGCCGTGTCTGCTGTCACCGTGTCCCTTGCTGAACCTCGGGAGAACGGGCGGCTCAGGGACCCTTGCTGGCACGCAGCCAGTCCTGCAGCATCTCCGGGTGAGGCTGGAAAAATCCCTGCCCGGGGCCCCGGGAGCTGTGCTGCTGCCGGTCAGTGCTGGCAACGCGGGGTGGAGGGACGCAGGGCCCGAGCCGCAGGGAGGCTACTGCCCACCCCCCGGCAAGAGCGGCAGAGGCTCATGGGGCAAGGGCTGCCCCAGGCAGGCCTCGGCTCCCGTGCCCCGGCCCCGGCACGGGTCTGTTCTCCAGGATGGAGCTCATGAGTCACGCGAATCTGGGGTGCTCATGCTCCTTGTCACCCGGCTGACCTCTTTCTCCTCTCCTCTCCGTTCCTCATTTCCAGCTCTCTTGATTCAGAATTGCAGTCATTAGGACCAACCAAGAGGACGAGCTATGCTCAAGTATCTGCCCTCTTAAATTAGTTCTGAAATTACAGAGCTCTCATTTCTGTTGGCTCTTCCCTAGAATCTCCTCCACGTAATTAGCTTGGGGAACAATTTGGACCATCATCATCATCCTCATTCTCATCACTCTCATTTCTAGTAATACTATTTTTAAAAAGAACACCCTGAAAACTTCCGCAGATGCTTGAATTTCAGGGCCACGTGGAAGGAGCGCTGTCACGGCTGGGGGTTCTTTTTCTGGAGAGGAAGGCGGTGGAGGAGGGGGGGAGGGAGAAGAAGGCAGCGCATTCAGGCTGCAAACTGCGGGCTTTAAGACTAAGAACTCCAGAGACACACACGCTGGGCGCGAGGCCTGCTGGGGGGTTCTCCCGCAGAAGCCCCGTGGCGGCTCCCGGTGCTCTCGCCCAGTTCCCGCCCGCTGCAATGGGACCTGTGTGTGAGAATTCCGGGACTTCCAGAATCTGCCGTTGAAAGGGACCTCAGAGCCACGTGGCCCACCCCTTTCGTTGCAGAAGACCCACCATGTCCCTGAGAAGGGGCCGCTCAGCCTCACAAGCAAGGGGACCGTGCCCCTGCCGAGGCCGCCTGTGCCGTCCAAGCCTCTCTTCCGGGAATCTGAGCCCGTTGGCTTGGGTTCAGCCGTCAGGAGCAACAGAAATACACCTCCAGAATGGCGGTCGGTCAGTCCTTCAAATACCAATAGTAATAATCGCACTTGCAGGCCCCTCCTGACCTCCGTTGCACCTCTCTGGATGCATGCCAGTTTTTCCTTATCCTCCTTATACCGAGACTGTGGGAGCCGTGGCCCCGGGTTCAGGCAGCATGGCAAGCCATGGCGGTACCGAGGAACCATGGAGCAAACCCGCCACCAGGCGCCGTGCCGCACTGCACCACGGACCCAGCCGGTCCACTCGTCTGTTCTCCCAGTGGCCACCCAGCTGCCAAGGGAAGCCCACAAGTAGGACACACGTGCCACGGCTCCAGCTGCCCATGCTCCCCAGCAGCTGGTGCACCTTGCCATCCTGTCTGTGCCATCCGGGGTGGCACAGGGCCGTCATCGGTCGCCGCTGGCAGTCTTCTCCTCCATGAATGTGTCCGTCCCCTTTCAAAGCCACCCGGACTGGTGGCCGTGGCGACATCCTGAGGGAGCCATTCCACAGGCCATGCGCTGCGGTGTGAGGAGAAGGCCTCCTCTCGTCGCCTGTCCTGAACTTCCCACGGATCAGTTGCAGGGATGGCACTGGATCGCTTCGTATCAGCCTGGGCGCAACGTGCCCCCAAGTTCGCGTTCTCCACCCCACGCGCGGGTTTGAGCACCTCTCCTGGGACACCCCTTACCTACCTTTTCTCTAAGCACGTGGGCAACGCCCGCTGGATCGGACTCAAGGCCCATCGGGTTCGGCAACCCACGCACGGAGTGGCAAACCAGCCCCCACACCAGCCCTCCAGCAGGATGGGGGCAAGACCTCCGCCTGCCCAGCACCTTGGCAACTGGAATATGCAGGCCGGCCACCGCTGGGGAAGGAGATGGCACAGCGACAGCAAGGCTGGAGGCCCCCGATGGCCGCCTCCTCCGATCCCCTGTTTGCTCCATCCAAACCGGGGCCTTCCAGAACCTGCATTACGTCATTGAGCTAAATTGTTGACCGGACTTTTCCGCTTCGATTGCATCCTCTGTCTCGGTCAGGTTTAGACTCTCTGTTTCAGGATCCTCTCTCCAGATGGATGGCCTTTGGTTCGCAGCGCACCAGAACGAGTGCCATTCCTCCGAGAGTCTCCTCGGTCGGAGAGCTGTGATATGCACATTGGATCCGTTCTCTCATGCTGAATTGACTCAATGGGAAAAACCAGACTGAAAAAACTGATACGAAGAGGTTTCCGTGGCAGACCTGACACACACGCTGCTTTTCACCTTGGATCAAGTAGTGGGTGCTGAAGATGCGTTTTTGTCCTTCCTGGTTTTGCATGCCAAATCCAATTTGCCCGCTATGGCTGAACGGCAACGCTTGCAGTTGCAACTTCTAGTCGAATCCAGCTCTGGCCCTGCTGCTTTTACAGCTTAAGGGTTTGCTCTGCTTTTAAAAGGGCTTAGTGAGGATGATCAGCCTCGTTGATCCATGGCCCGTGATCCCAAACCCATGTTGCAAGTACTTAATATCAATGAATAACTATGCCACACAGGAATGGGGTGGTGAACTGGACTGCCACATTCTGCCGGTCAGTGGGGCGCAGCCAAAGTGTCTGCGGCATCAGGGTGCGCCTTATTCAGCAGAGGTCTTGCTCTGTGTCTGTCAAATGCCACAATCTCTCGAGAAGGGTGCTGCAGCACACCCACCGCTTCGTTTAAGCACACGGCTTCACAGTGTCCAATCTGTGGCTCTTTTTGGGTGGAAGCTATCATATGGATAAACTTTGTACTGGAACACCCTTTAATAGTATTGATGCAGATGTCTTCCTAAATTATATACAAGCTTCCTGGAAGTTGACAGATGGGTCAACACAAATGGATTCTCTCCACCTTAGCAGTTAAAGGACAGCTAATTAAGGCATTGCCAGGATCAACCTTTGCCTCCTTTAACACAATGGACTGCCGGTGCCTGAAGATTTCAGCAGGTGGTGCTTAGATGCCACCTAAGAATGGATCCATACAGGGACATTCTTTTCCTGAAGCTTAGGGTGGATATGTTCATACAACCTCACATATACATGGAGGAAAGTGTTTCAATTTATGCAAGAAAGTTGCAATATTTTCTCTTTCTGTTAAGTGCGTTTTGTTGAGATTCACAATAAAAATTCTGCATTGCAGTGGTGCAGGGGCTGATCTTAGGAACGCAGCTTCTATTTCTGTGAAACAGTCAGCAATTTCATATTCGAGTTCTTGAAGAACTCTAGAGGAATACCATCTAAGCCAGCTGGTTTTGTTTTCTTTTCAGCTCGCAATTTGTCAGGAGAGCTGAAAGCACCCGTTTTTGCCTCCACAATTTGCCGCAGTCCCTCCGACTCCCTCCTTGGAAGCCCCGGTCCAGGCTCAGACATTCACTTCTCCAGGGAAAGCAGCGGAAAGACTCCGCTCCGCTTCTCTGCAACCTCCTTATCCTCCTCCCCACTCCATTGTCACCCAGTGCTCCAACTGCCTCCCGCACTGAATTCCCGGATTTTTCATTTTTGGCATTGACAGCAGCAGCCATGTATCCCCCGGGATGCTGGTTTGCACCTCTCACTTTCGACTTGCGTCTCTTTTGTGCACGCTTGCGCTCCGTTGTGTTTCCTTATTCGGCAGGGCTTCCATTTTCTGAAGAACCCTTATTTCCTTGAAGGATTTCTTCGCCACTGCTCATTAACCACCACGCTGACTGCTTCTTAGCTTTTGGTGTATTGAAATCCCCCGGTCCCTTACACAGGAACGGCCGCCAAGCCTGGAGTCGCCCACCTGGCCCTCGGGTATCTGACGCTCTTCACCCAAACGCAGAACTCTGCCTCGTGGTTTAATTCCAGTAATTCTCCACAATATAGCGGTAGCCACAAAAGGACGTGTTTCTAAGTGGGGTTTTTCTGGAGACTCAGTTGCACTTATCAAGTAACAAGGAGTCCTTTGCACAGCAATTAGCAGTCCTAAAAGGAATCACTGCAAATTTACCTGGAACTTTTCCACATCTGCTCCCACAAAATGCAGCAGATTTAATAGTCTTAATCCGTCCCGTGAGCTCGCACAGGAAATGTTTACTTTTGCTTCTGCTGCTTTCTTCTTCCATGCAGCGGCTCACATATTCCATGCCAGGCCCCACTTTTGGTCAGGGAAGCAAAGGTTCGGTGACTCAGAAATCTCTCTTTTTCTTTTTGTAAGAAGGCAGCAATCTTGCCTTTGGTTTGCACAACAATGGGGGAGGGGGTTTCAAAGCAGGAATCTGGTTTTTCAAAGCGTAATGCTCAATGTTTCAGTGCTCCAGTGCTTAAAAGTCAGCCTCGAGTCCTGTGGGCACGGCATCTGGCAGGGCAGCGTTCTCACGGACGAATGCGGAGGACGCAGTGCTTGGGGCTGGGGTGCCCGGCTTTCTTTTTTCTCCCACTTGCCTGGAGCCCGGCGGCAGTGTGTGGAGCCCACTCCTGGGCCGACTGGCCCCGCGCGCTCCGTGGGCGCCCTGCCTTCCCCAGGCTGGTGCCGAGGCTGCTTCTGCTGGCCGGGCCGGACACCGCCGCGCCTGCCTCGCCGCGGTTTGCCTCGCCGAGCCCTCCCGCCAGGCGGCTGAGCCACAGGCCGTGCGGGCCTGCCTCCTGCGCCTCGCCTCGCCTCGCCTCCCGCCACGCCTGTCCTTCCACAAATCCACAGCTGGGCTGGCAAAACAGAGGCACCTGGGCGCCCCAGCAGAGGGCCCTAATTTGCACGACGCCTCCCTGTGCGGGGCTCCATCACAGGCCGACGCTGGAGAGAATAATTGCGATGCACATAAAATGCCGAGCCAAGAAGGCTGGCCAGGCCAACCCCGCAGCAACTGCTCCGTGGTCCCGGGAACGGGGGGCGGGGGGCAGCCCTCAAGGCTGCTGTCCGGACCTCATGCTGGTTCTGGGACAGCGGCTGAGGCCTGAATCAGGCAGGTACCATCTCGCGGAGGGCTGTCCTCTGCAAAGGAGGACACCTGGCCGCTCCAGGTGCTGGCAGTCCCAGCTGGCCTGCTGCCTGATCTCACTCCTCCTTGCCTGGGCTGGAAGGAACGGCAACCAGGGTTCTTGGCCTGAAGAAGGAAAAAAGAAAAGAAAAAGGGCCATGTTCTTGCCTGTGGCTTCATGGGAATTGTTGGAAGCCATCTGATCCGGACCCAAATGTTCAGGAATGTTGGTATTTGCCATTGAGCTATTTTGGACGTGTGCAGGCACACACAGGCCGACCCCCCCCCCCCCCCCCCGCCTCATTATTCCTTGCCTGTCCGATCCCAGCAAAAGTGGGACTTGGGAAGAGGTGCACCATAAATCAGGGCTCGGTATGCCTGGCACCTCCGCCTGCCAAGAAGGACGTGCTGTGAATCCCGGAGCAAAATGCAGGAAGCTCAAGGCCTGCTCCAGCCTTGCAGTGCTCGTAGGCCAGAAGATTGGCAGAGGGACCTGTCAGGCGGGCGCGAGGAAAGAGCAGGAGCGCTTTTGAATTATTCTGCTGAGATTTATGTTCCTGGAATTTCTGCTGTGAGCATTTCGACTGGGGG
>NW_025335568.1:1067627-1100636 GCF_004798865.1 Varanus komodoensis | reverse complement strand
CCCCCCCCCCCCCCCCCGCGTGCCTCATTATTCCTTGCCTGTCCGATCCCAGCAAAAGTGGGACTTGGGAAGAGGTGCACCATAAATCAGGGCTCGGTATGCCTGGCACCTCCGCCTGCCAAGAAGGACGTGCTGTGAATCCCGAAGCAAAATGCAGGAAGCTCAAGGCCTGCTCCAGCCTTGCAGTGCTCGTAGGCCAGAAGATTGGCAGAGGGACCTGTCAGGCGGGCGCGAGGAAAGAGCAGGAGCGCTTTTGAATTATTCTGCTGAGATTTATGTTCCTGGAATTTCTGCTGTGAGCATTTCGACTGGGGGCGGGGGGGGGGGGGGGGAAAAACTACATTACTGCTTGGCTGCAAATAAATATCTTTAACCCTTCATAAGAATTGTGGCTGGAGCAACACGGTCTTCCCACTTACGTACAGGAGAAAGGAACTGCCTGTAATTTAATGTATGCCATTAACGGTAATAATAAATGCATTTTTTGCAAGCATAGAAACATAGAAACAGAGCGAGTCAGAAGGGGTCTCCCAGGCCATCTAGTCTGACCCCCGGCTCCAGCCGGCTCTGCTCACGACATGCCCGCCATGTGCACGTCCAGCCTATCTCAAATGACCTCAAATGGGAAGAGAACCGATCCTGGTTACTGGAATGCCAAAGATACAAACACGAGGAGTGCGCAGCTCTGGTTCACAGCGAAAGCCACCCAGAGTCCTCATTTAAGCCCCAGGAGAAGCTATTGGATGCGAATGAATTCCCGCCCCGGCACCCCCTTTTCCAGCTGTCCTTTACCTTCTTCCCTTCCGTTCATCAGAGATGGGATTCCTCAGCCTGGTTTCTCCTTCGCTAAATCTCTCTTCAGGGGTCCATTCATGAGAGTGGCAAAGTTCCCGACCGGAGGGCTGCACAGGCGCCTCAGCGAGGACGTTCCTCAAGGAAAACTGACACAGATTGAAACAGAAGAATACTGAAAAACATCAATTCACGCATCCTACAGCATGCTACCCAAATGCACCCAATGCCATCCTCAGCTGTGAGAATTAATATTGGACGGGTACAATCCCAGGCTCATTCAGACAGGAAAAGGCCAACGAAAGGTCCCCGAGCAGGTCCTGTCCCAGCAGCCACAAGCCCCTTTCCTGTTCAGGCTTGTAGAGGATTGCCCCTTAGATATTTCAAGAAGTATGCACAAATCAGAAAGGAAAACTCATTCCCGTTCTTGGTAACAATGAGGAAACCTGCCTTTGGTTCGGCTTCTTCGAGAAAATTCACCGGTGAAAGCTTTGCGGATGGAGCACCGATGGAGGCAAGGCAGCCCGTTTGCTGGGGAGCAAGCACCCCGCTCCGTGAAGAGCGGCGGAAGACGCACCCACGGCTGTTTTGGATGGGACTCGGGGGCCACTCTGGAAAACCAAACAAAGGAAGAAAAGGGGGTGCAACTTAGCATAATATTTGCATATGCTAATATAGTAGTAGAGAAGCTGCCTCGGGCCTAGTGAGTACACCTGAAACAAAGATGCAGCGTGTCTCGCCATTTTGCGAAAGGCTGGGAGCTCGTGACCGGCACACCTGCCTGTCCAGGTGCGAACAGGCGATGGGCCACAGGTCATGTGGTTCTTTGTCTCAGGTTGCCACCCTGAGACACTGTGAAGGATTGGACACAACAATGTTAAATAAAAAATATTTTTTGGAAATGAATGAATAAACCAGACCTTCCTCTAAGACGTGTACACAAACATTGGCTTCGTCGCCATTCACTGCAGAAGAGGGACTGGTGGGAGCAACGGGGGAGGGGGGCACGGAGCCTGGCCCAGGCGGGGGGGCAGCAACAGGAAAGTAGGGGCAGCACATCAGGGAAGAGGCCTCTCTGGGCAGCTGAGGCCGTTGGGCTTGTTGCAGAGACGCCTCCGTGGCCCGTCCTCCACCCTGTGCCCTGCAGATTGAACCAGCCTTTGCCTGGTCCCGCCACCCAGGAGCCTCCTTCGCCCTGGAGGACACGGGCTGAGAGCTGCGAGGGGTGGGGGGGCCCAGGGGCCACCCCTGAGGTGCAGAGCCATGGGAAGGGCCTGCCTCCCCCTGGACCGATGCAAGCTGTCTCCAGGCAAGGAGCCTGGCAGGGCCCCTTTGGAGCGGCCAGTCCAGGGCTCCGGAAGGGAGACAGGCCTGGCCCCACAGCTGCTCCACCTCTCCCTGAGCCCCTCCGTGGGGCTGTGTTTGGGGCGTGACGTCACGCAACTCGGCGGACCAGCTGCGATGGGGCACCCGCCCCACAAGCCCCGGCAGCGCTGCCCTCTCGCGTCAGGCCAGAGCCTGTGCGGCCACTGCCACCGTGCGCCTTTGGAAAGCTCCCCGGCGCGGCCAGCAGTGAGGCCGGCGTCCTTCACGCCCTCTGCAGGGGCAGCGATGTTTTCCAGGGGCCCCAAGCCGGCAAGGGGCTGTTTTCGCTGGCGCAGCTCAAAACGGGCCTCCCAGAGGCGAGCCGTCCTGGGCCGCCATGAGCTTGGGTTGGCCATCAAGAGCCCCAGGAGACCCGGAGGGGCCACCCCACCAGCCTCCTCACACGCATCCCAAGGACGTGATGAGGACGGGGGCCTTCTGCCCCTCTCCTCCTCCTCTCCTCCAGTGCACCCTTGGCCATCGCAGCGGCAACCACGCACCGTGACTCGGGCGCAAGAGCTGGACGAGGAGCGGCACCTGGACGCCCTCTGCGCCTGAGCGGTCCCGGCGGGGACGGTGCTGCGATGCTCCCGTGTGGTGAGGCGCACGGGAAAACGTCCTTGCGTTGCTCCTACCAGGACTGCCACTGGGGGGGGGGGGGGGGGGGGGGGGGGAGGGGGCTGCAATTGATCAGGAGCCGAGCTAAACAGGAGCGGGTTGTGCTCGGCTCAGGGTCAGCCCAGAACTTCCAGACCAGGAAGGTGGGGGCTCATCTCCGCACTCCCCCATGACCGGCTCAGCCGTTCCTCTCCTCCGAACACCTGTTTCTGCACTCCTGGGAACGGCCGGAGACCCACCCAGGTAAGCATCTCCTGCAGACCACGGTGCGCTTCCCAG
Organism: Varanus komodoensis; assembly: GCF_004798865.1. Lineage (NCBI taxonomy): Eukaryota > Metazoa > Chordata > Lepidosauria > Squamata > Varanidae > Varanus > Varanus komodoensis. The sequence continues at coordinate 1,097,582 of NW_025335568.1, read as the reverse complement.
TCCTGTCATCGCTGTGATCTGGTCATGTACCCGCTTGTCGAGGGAAACACCTGTAGCACGAAGACACCAGGGAGCGGGGCTGCACTTGGGCTGGCTTTCGTCAAGTCTCGACAAGGTGGCAGCGCCACATCTCTGGGCCGCGCTCCGGGAGGGTGGCACTTCGTGGCACTCCCAGCACTGCCGGAAGGGGCCGCTGCCCACTCTTCCGGAAGTTTCTCAACCGGAGCGTTTCCATCTGATTCGGCAGAGATAGCATCTGTGGGTGAGAACAGACAATTAAATGAGCAAGGCACAGACAGATGTTCCGCTGACAGCTGTGTGGACACTGGGCCAAGCCAGCGCCGTTTCCCAATCTGGAGCTCGCAAGGTGTGTCCGCAGATGTGCACCAGTCTCACCTCTTTCTGGGAAAACAACAGAACAAGTTTAAAAACAGGCTCACGGCATGGAGCGAAACGCCAGGCGGCAGGGCGTCGTTCGGCAGCCACGGGCCCTGCTCCGCCGCCAGCGCGGTCCCGGCTGTCTGCCGGGAAGGCAGCTCCCAATCTCCGAAGGTCCCTGCAGCATCTCTAGGCAGGGCTGGGAAAACACTGGGAAAGGAGGGAGGGGTGGTGCTGCCGGGCCAGGCCGCCAGCCCCGCGTACGGTGGCCCGGGGGGTGGGGGGAGCCCAGGTGGGTCTGATTCCTCTGCTGCTATGCAGTCGGCGCTGGTCCGAGGTGGCAGGAGCCCTCAGGGTGCTGCGCGGGAGCGTGTGTGTTGCCTGTGGGGCTTCCCAGGGCTGCCCCCCCCCCCCGCCCAGGACTCTGGCTGGCAAGGGCACCGTCGCTGCTGCGCGCAGGGGGCGTGAGCTTCTGCTCTTCTGTGAGGGTCGGGGCTCGTTGGTCCGTCTTTGTGGAGCTCCCCAGTTGGCCCCTCCTGGACCAGAATGTGGCCCCGACTACAGTTCATGGGTGGGACTCCATGCATTTCCAAGTGTGCAGTGCGTTCCCCTCGAAGATGCGTCTGGCAACATCTGAAGAACACGCACATCCCAAGATGAAGGCAGGCACCTCGAAAAGGTGCCCTCTGAAGGTGCGTGTCTTCAGAGGTGGCCGGGTGATCGCAAAGAGTCCGTGCGAATGCTCCGCAGACTTTCCCAGAGCACGGAGCAAAAGCTCCGGGGGTGATGGCAAGCTGGGGCTGAGGCCCCCCCCCTCCCTCCTCCCCTGCTCCCGAGGGATGCTTCTCCCAGGGCTTGCCCAGGACTCACCGGGTGGACCGGCCCAGCCAGGCAGGCAACGCTGCTCCGCTCTTCTCAGCCCCCGTGCCAAGCCGTGCCCGCCACCTCTGCCCGGGCCTTACAATATTTGTTGTAATTTATAATTGCTTTTATTTATTGTTTGTAAGCCGCCCCGAGGCTTCGGCGAATGGGGCGGCATAAAAATGTTTTAATAAATAAATAAATAAATAAATTGCACTTCGAGGAAACATCTGGTGAGCTGGAGTCCTGAGGAGCACCGAATGCACCTCCATCCCCACCCTCGCCCAAGGGGGCCCCCTCACGGTCCATGGCCACATCCCAACATCAGTATTTCCCATGCTTCCTTCCGCCCCTCGGAGGGGACGCAGTCCCTTCCCTGGATGGACTGCATCTCCCCTGATCCTCGGCCAGCCCGCATCGCACGGTTGCCCTGCACCTCAGCGCCCAGGCCCTGAGGCGGTGGTCCCTGGCACGGCAGCAGTGCCACATGGCACTGCCCGGGCGCCCGAGCCCTTCCAGCCGCCGTCTTTGGCCAGATGTGCCACAGACTCATCGGTGCCCCACCATGTGTTTCCAGAATGGATTTAGGAAGGTCCACACACCCCCACGGAGCATCTTTAGAAGTGTCATCAGCGTGACGTTAAGGGGGCCGAGACTGGGGGAACTGGGACGATGCAATCTCCCCCGTGCAGGTCCTTATCGGGAAACCCTCGCTGGGGCTTGGCACGTTCTTCCTGACTGAATTATGCGTTCTTCTTCCCTGAGCCTTTGGCACAGCAAAGGCCGCAAAGCGGACGGCCAGATTGGCAGTCCTCTGGCCGTGCCCGTCTCCCCGCCATCCCTCGGCCAAAAGTGCCACCAGTTTCTTGTGGCCTGCACGAAACATGCTCCGGAAAACACTTCCTCTTGCTCGGCCGTTCCTGCACCACGCCCAGGACTGCGAGCCAAAAGGCATCATACGGAAGGGCCGTGCACGGAGCGGTTCCCAGATCCAAGAGCCAGTGGGAGGTGTGCAATGGAAAAACGCCTCCTGGCAGCCGCCTCGCTCGGTCTCCAGGGCGGCCTGGATCGCAACCAGGCAGACACGGAGGGTCCTGGAAGGATTTTCCCACCAACGGGGAGCCAAGCGCTACATCAGCCCTGCGTTCCTCCTCCCACCCCAGAGACCTCGCAGGCAGCGTGCGCTTCCGGATACCTCCATATCATCGGGATGCCGTCAGATGGGATGGCAGAGGGTCCCGAGGCCCCTGGAAGGTGATGGAGTGGCCAGAGGGACTGAGCTCAGGGAGGAAAAACAAGCGGCGCCTCACTGGGCGGCCACGAGGGCAGGAGGGTGCTCCGGGGTGCTCCAAAGGGCCCGGCCAAAAGTGGCCGCGCGGCCCAAGAGGGGAATGGCGGGGCCCGGCTGCGGGGGCCACCATACTGTCCGGTCCCCTAAGAGCGGCGTACGGGAGCTGGCGCCCTCTGCCGCTTCCGAAGCCTGGAGCCGGGCACTGCCATGGGGAGCTGGGGGCAGCCCGGCCCAGGGGAGCGGAGGAAGCGCCCCTGCCCCCTCGGACAATTGGCCCTCGGGCCGTCTTTACGGCAGGGGCAGGGAGGAGGCGCTCTCTCCCGCTCCGGAGCCTCTTTGACAATCAAGCTGCAGATTTCTCTGGCTGCAGCTGACCAGCTAGATCGAGGTGCTCAGCCGATTTGGACCAAGGGCCACATAGAATCACAGAATCATGGAAGAGTAGAGTTGGAAGGGACCACTGAGGCTCTCGGGTCCCCCCCCCCCCCGCTGTTTAACGATGTTTGATTCACTATCTTTAATTATGTTGTCATTTCTTCCCATAAAATGTTTCTTAGCTACGCTTCATCACCTCTCCAGCTATGAACACGGGGCAGAAACTGGTGCAGCAGGCGAAACGGCAGCCGTGAGAAAGGGCTAAAAGGCTCCTGCACACGCACAAAGCGGAGCTTCCCGCAGAGGGCGGCAGCTCCCGGCTGGGGCAATCCCACACAACAGGAAGGTGAGGTCAAGTGGGGGGCCTGGAGGTCTTCTTCAAAGGCCGCCGCGCTGTGGATCCGCAGCCCTCCGGGGGGGCTTGCTCCAGAGGTGAGGGCCCTCTGCAGCGAAGGCCCTCTCCGTGGGGCGGCCCCCAGGCTGCTCCTGCGCGAGGGAAGGGCTCGCCGTGGCGGTGGCAGGCTGGGCCGGGCGGCCTGGTCGGTCCGGCAGGGCTTTTCTCCTGTTCTCATGCGAGTGCAGCCCTTCAAGCTCTTCGGAGGCCCCGTCTGGGACCTCCAACGTCCACGGAGCAGGCCGGGTTGGGTTCAGAAACGCCAGGCAGCAGCGCCACGGGTGCAGAGGGGGCGCGGAAGCTTCCGTCGCTTGGCCCACCCGCCCTTGCCCGGGCACGTTCGGCACTGCCTGCTGCTCCCGGAAGGCCTTCGGAGGCGGCCCCGCGGAGGGCCGCGCAGGTGTCCTCGTCCCCCACGGGGCGGCCGCGGCAGGGGGATCGCGCTTCTGGCCGTGTGCGGCACCCAGGGAACCCAGGACCCGGAGCGACCGCCACCAAAGGCCACCCTGGCTGTACCTCTGCACAGGGGCATGCACACCCACGCCTGCCCGCAAGCATGCATGCGCACGGGGCCACCCAGCCCAGGGCAGGGCCCCACGGCCTCTCCTCCGGCTGGAGGTCCTGTCGCAGCTCAGAAGAGGCGCAGGGGCTGCCAGCGGAATCTGCACAGTAGCGTCAACAGCGTCTCGGTCCCCTGCCAGCCCGAGGAGCAGGCACGAGGGGAGGCGGAATCCCCTCGGAGCTAATTTCGGAGATAGCGTATCATGCTTTCCTTTTAAGTCTCCTTTTCAGCAGCTGGAAAGGAGCAGGAGGGAAGGGGTCGGGCGGCTCCGCTTTGGTCCCTGTGGTTTCCTGGCGGGGGCACGGGGCTTTCGCATCCTCCGCATGGATGGGAAGTCAGGGTGGTTTGTTTTCTCAAAGCTCTGGACTGTCACGTCCCGTCTTCTCCGAGTCCTCAGGGAGGGCGTTATATTTTTGGTGTTAAAATAGAAACATTCAGCAAGTCCTTCCAGCCCTCTAAGTGAATAATGGCAGGGGCGGGCAGGCGGCCAGTCCTCGCGGGTCTCTTGCCCACGGAGGCTTGGAAGGGGCTTCCAGGGGAGAAGTCAAAACCGCCTCTCTCGCCCGCCTGGCCGTGCCTGTGACTCACGGCTGCTGAGGGTGGATCCCGATGACCCGGCTTTTCCCACCGCACCCTGGCTTCTGCAGCCGCTGCCTAGAGGGATCCCCGGAACGCTGCGTGCATCCCAAAGCAGGAGGAGTCCTGTGGGCTCTGAGCCCTCCTGCCGGGAGACACACTCCTCCCCGGCGCCCCCCACGAGCCCTTGGCCTCGCCCGGCCGGTGCCCCCCACGCCCCATCGCCAAGCAGGCGGGGGGCGCAAGCAGCGGCTGCCCTCAGCGCCGGGGGTCCCTCCCCGCAGGCTTCTGGGAGGGCCCAGCCCAGAAAAGAGAGGCCGGCATCTTCCAAAGTGACAGAAAGCCTGATGCAGCTGGCCAAGTATTTTGCGGCCAGGGAAGGCCCAGGGGCGGCAGGCTGTTCTTTCAGTCGGGAAGGTGCTATTTTTATGCAAGTCAAAAGCGAAGCAGAACAAAGCAAGCGATTCTCATTCCGAGCATTCCTAAGTGTGGCTTGGCTTCCACCCTGGCCGGCAAGTCTGGCTGAAACTGCCAGGCGCAACGAGCGACGGGCAGCCTTTGCAGGCCTCCGTCTTTTCCACACCTCGCGCTGAGTGGGGCTTGCTGAGGTCGTGCCTCGAGCGCGAGGGCAGACGGCGAGCATGGGAGGGCAAAATCGACCTTTAGGAAGAGACAGGCGGCCAGGGGAGTGGAAGCTGCTGCAGAACCGCCTGCTCCAGCCGCCGGTGTCCCCACGTCCCACCCACGGGAAGCCCACAAGCACCACGGGCCCTGCCCGTGAGGCTCTCCCAGGCCAATATCGTGCACAGGGTGGGGGGTCTCCGCACCAGCACCCAGGCCCCCGGCGGAGGCAGCATCCGGCCCCCTGGCCAGCAGCACCAGCCCCCTCGTCCTCTCCGGCCAGCCGGGTGTTGCGGTTGTGCACTTCGGTCTCCTGAATGCACCAACACGCACGGAAGCGCAGGCCCGGGAGCACTGGCGCAGCCGTCCAGGTGCCCCTCGCCCCTCATGGCTCGCTCGGCCCGGCACACAGCCAGGACAGACCTAACCCGCTCTGGCGCATCCTCAGGACTCCGTGCCGGTGCATTCACTTCCTTTCTGGGAGCCGGGGAGTGGGTAATAGGTTGGGGGTCCGCTCTTCCTGGCCAGCCCCTGGAGGATGAAGAGCAGCCCTGCTGCCCCCCGCCGGCTCGGCTCGGCCCATCCCCTTCGCCGCTGGAGGAGCCCAGCCAGCCGTTTTCCTTAATGCGCAACACAAGGAGCGTCTTCTGCATGGCTCACGGGGGCTGAAAATGTGCTTCAATAAGGCTGGAGTGTTCATCAGTCTTGCTGGGTTGATGGAACCATCAGAGCCCATGTGCCACGGGACACAAGGGCCACGTGTGCACGAGAGGGCTTGGCCATGCCTGCCACGTGGCGGTCGAGTGAGCAGAGGGGGCTGGTGTTGCAGGATCCATGTCACCCCACCAGGCACCCAGCAGCGCCCTTCCAGATGTCACGTGGCCCAACAAGCCGTTTCTGGAACCCCCACAGGCCCAGAGTGATGTGCCGGGGAGGCGCCGGGGGGGCGTCCCTCGCTTTGCTAGTGATCCGAACACTGGCACTGAGGCAGGTCCGGTTGCGGTGTCCGCTGTGCCGCATGGCTGGCTTTGTGGGATCAGTGTGGGTCGATCAGGCCTGGTGACAGGACCCCAACCCCGGACCCTCACCCGCTGCAGCTTATTTGGTCTAGGCAGGGAGGTCTGACTGGGCAGGTCCGGCGGGTGGCGGATGCATCATTGCATGGGGCCGTGGTGCTGGCTGCCGTTAGCTGGGGGACGGTGGAGCCGCTCCCGAAAGGGCTGCAGAATTCTCCTGGGTCAGCTCCAGGAGGCTGGCTGGGGGCATGGGGGCACCCTGGCCCCATTCCCGCCTGTGGGGCAGCTCCAGAGCGCGGCATTGGCAGGCCCTGCCTCAACCAGGGTGCCATGGAGGGCCACGGGGGCACCCTTTCTGCAGTGCCTTCCGATGCCACACAACCCGTGGGGGGGGGGGTCGGACAGGGCAAGGCAGCCTCCACATGCAGATGGCGCCCGGCCTGCTTCCCTGTGGCGCGTCCGGGGCAGCCACGCAGAGGGTCAGGCCGGGGTGCCAGAAGGAGGGAACGTGTGCAGGAAAAGGTCCAGTGCCTGGACTGGCACGGGGTCGCCTGCTGGGGCCAGCTAGCAGAAAGGGCATCCTGCAGAGGTGACGCTCGGTGGCGATGGCTCCCAGGCCCAGGACTCAAGCAGCCGGCTGTGCTGGGTGGGGCGCGTTCCCCCTGCCGACACGGACACCGTGAACCGACCCTGGAAGCATATGAAAACTGGGCAGCTGCGTGGAAAATCGAGCAACGGCGTTAGATGCGCAGCTGTACAGGCAGGTGCCGGCGGAGGGTCCCCCTCCTCTTGGCTGTCGGGGCAAATACTGGGGACAAGAGGCTGGGGGGAAGGGGGGAAGCTCCTTCTGGCCAGTATGGCGGTCCTGCTGCACTTGCACCAAAGGAATCCAGCCCGTGAGGAGCAGCCACACGCCTGACGCAGTGGGAGTGGGGCCAGGACCGTTCCAAGGGCCCCACGGCGAGGAGGAGCCACGGACAAGGGCCACAGAACTGGCCATACCACTGCTTGGAAGAGATCGCCGTGTGCTCAGAGGCCGAGAGCTGCTCTTGACAAAATCTCCTGCCAAAGGCTGGCCCATCCGGGCACCTGAAGGAGACGCACTCATGAAGCCGGGCTTCCTCACCCGTTGCGCTGCAGCCGTTCAGACAGCCAAGTGGGAACCCTTTTCCCATGGCGCACGGGAAGCACGCACACCTGCAGCAGGCTTTAACCCGCCTATGGTCCATGGCCCAAACGCAGGGGAGGCCCTTTCCTCACTCGAGCGTGCCAGAAATGCAGTTTGCTCTGCGTAGGCTGCAGGCCCCCGGCCCCTTGCCCCTTGGCCCAGGGGTCAGCCTTCGGTGGCCACGAGCCCTGCACAGGGAAGGGGCCTGCTCCTTCTTCCCGCAGACGGTGAGCCCGACTTGTCCTTTGCACCTCTTGTGGCAGAAAGATGCGGCAAGCGGGAGCTTGGGCAGGGCCACCACTCTCCTCTCCGAGGGCAGCCCCGCAGCCACGGAGCACTTCCCGCCCAGAGTGTAAATACACCACAATCTGCAAGCAGCAAGGAGCTGCGCGTCCCGGGGCCATTCCTGAGCCCGGGGCTGCCGTGGGCCTTCCTCTCCTTTCTTTCTGCTCCAGAAATCCTTGCAGCACCGAGGGAGCGGAGCCAGCAGCACAGAACTCCCAGGTCTGCCGCCCACATGGACCTCCCTCCCTGACGGAGCTGCAGGCGCTGGAGTCCAGCTGCGCAGCCCGTCCGGCTGGGAGCGCCAGTATCCCAGCAAGAAGGGTGGGAGGCTCTGCCTTGAACCTGCAGCCCTGTGGGCACCGGGACCCCAGCCCAGGCCCCCCTCCATCCCGTCTGAGCTCCCCAGCCAGCCTCTGAGCTCCCCACCGTGCCTTCGTGTCTGGCACACCTTCGGTCGGCCTGCCCGACAGCGACGCTCGCAAAATCAGCGGAAAGCGCCCGGCGACAGCGCCGTCCTTTGCCAGCTCCGCTTAGCATCAAGGGAGCCGAGCTGCGTTACAAACGGTTTCGCTCTTCGCTGGCATGGCCGTTCTCAAACTTTCTGCCATGAGGGAAATCTCTGAAGGTCAACTTGTCCATCAAGAAAATCCTGTTTTCGCCAAGAATTCTGGAAGAAATCATAGGAAAGCTTGGGGTGCGAGTGCAGACCGGGAGTTCAGCCACAGCCCCCCCCCCCCCCCCCCCCCCCCCCCCCCCGCCATCCCACGCTCAAACAAAGCCCTGGAACCAGATTGCTGCTGCTGCTGCTGCAGGAGCAGCGGGGCCCAAGCCGGCACAAGCCGCGTGAGGAGCAGCCCACCAAGAGCCGGATCTCCACGCAGCAGGGAAGAGCCTTCCCGGCCCCACGGGCCACGCTCCGGGACATAAGCACGTGTGTGAGTCTAGCAGCAAGGCCAAGAGGTGGGCAGGTTTTTCCATCCCTTCCCATGGCAAGTAGCTATAAACAAATACCTGTTGATATAAATAAATGACCGTAAACGCTTTCTCCATCTTTTCCTAGCGAGCACCGTCGTGCTCCAGGTAACCACACCCAGCGGCAGTATTTTTTTAAAGTTACGGCAGTAGAAAGCCAGCCAGGATGTGGGCCTCCTGTTGGCCCCACAGAAGTCTGGGGCTCCTGGCTCTAAGGGGGTGTGCTGGATCCCTTGAGCCCAGGTTGCTGGCCTGGTGAACCCAAGAGGGGAAGAGAGGCTGGCAGAGAGACCTTGGGTACCAAGGAGCAGTGCCTTGGCCCCTGGGCAGCAGCCCCACTGTGGTCACGGGGCGCGGGGGTCCCGGGAAGGAGCACGTCGTTCAGAATTTGGAGGGGAAATATTCCTTAGAAGGAACTCATTGCTTGGAAGACAAGTAAAGATGCCCCCAGGCCAAGGATGTTCCTCGGGGGATGTGGCGCCAGAAGGTCCAGTCATTAGACAGACAGCCAGCCAGTCTAGTGATGGCACCTCGACCGTGTGGGAGAGGCCTGCCTGGAGCAGAGGCTGTGGGTATCACACGCTGTCTCGGTGGGCTTGTAGATAACATGGCGGGGGAGCCAGTGCTTGTGGCCCATGCTGGCACCCCCGATGTGGGGAAACGTGGCCGTGAGTCCCCGGAGGTCAAGTTTCGGCTGCTGCTCCAAAATGCTTCCGGCTCCGTGCATGGGACCGGCTAGACCGGCGCAGCTGAGGCGTCTCCGTGCCTGGGTGAGACGGGGGTGCGGAGAGGAGGGGCTCGGACTTGTGGGGCGCGGGGAGCTTCTTGGAGCAAGCCAGGCCTGGGCAGGAGGAACGGGCTCCACCCGAACCAGAATGGGACCCGGCGGCCGGCGCGCAAATCAGGGAGGTGGCAGGAAGGCCGGCAGGAGCTGGGGAGCATCCCGTTCGAGCCAACCCATCCCTAGGGGACGAGGAGGAACGCTTTCGATCATCCTGTGGAGACAGGGGAGGAGTAGACCATGGGCAAAAGGCCACACATGGTGGAGGCCCCAGTCCTGCGGCAGGAGACCTGCGTGCCCGAGGCGCCTGCGGAGGGAGCGTGCAGGTGCTTCCGTACAGACGCTGCGAGCCTCCAGGGCCAGGTGGGAGAGCCGGAGCGCCTGGCCTGCAGCAGGACCGGCTGCAGGGGGTGCCGTGCAAGGCAGGGAGCCAGCACATCTGGCCACCTCTGCCGAGAGGCTCCCCCGAAAGGACGGGGGAGGAAGAGCACCAGAGTGCCAGCTAGAGGGAGGGGACCTCTGGGGGGCTGAGGCTTCCACAGACGCACGCTCGGGGTGCCCTTGAGGTGAAAAGACACTGGGGGCCTCCAAACAAGGGCTTCAGTGACCCCACGATGACCGGGCAGTTGCGTCTTCCGGTCACAACAAAGAGGTCATTTCTTAGTGTCCTGAATGACTCTGCCCCACAACAGCTGCTCGTGAAGCTCCCCAGAGGGGAAATGGGGCTGGAGCTAACCATGAACCATGCCGCCCAGAACCGAGTGCAAGTTTGTGTGTGTGTGCAAGAGGCAAGGAACTCTAACGCAGTCACATTTGACTTCAGAAGAGGAAATGAGGGACACGGTGAAAAGGAAGCTGAAGGCCGAGTCAAGAGGGTCACGTCCTTTCAGAATTCTTAGAGGTCGCTCAGAACCACAGTAACAGATGCTCAGGAGGAACGCGCACCACGGGCTGCGGAAAGTGGCACCGCGTCCAGGCCCAAGGGGCTGCCGGCGTGGCTTAATGACGAGTGATGAGGACGCTATTACACAAAAGCGGGAGTCCTGCCCGAATGAAGAAAACAAAACGGAGCGCAAGCTTGGACTAGGAATGTGTAAGGAATTTGTTCTGGGGGTTGGAATGCGTTGGGCTTCCGGAGCTGAGCCCCTGAATCCTGGCCCCTTTCGCACTGCTGTGAGTCTGAGCTCCTCTTCCACATCACATGCAGAGACCTTCGGTTGCCAGTTGGGCAGCCGTCCTGCCGCGGGCACCCATGGACCGGCCCTCTGCGAGGCTCCCTCCCTAAACCAAGTGAAAGAGGCAGTTCATGGATTCCAGAGGGATGGGTTTCTTGGAGTGTCGACACACCTCTCAAGCAATGTGCCCCAGGGGCCGGAGCAAAAGTTAAAGCGGCTGAGTTGGGGAAACCTGCAAACATGATAGACACTTTCAGAGTTTTGCTTGAGGCAGAGAAAGTGGCGTGGGGGGCCTTTTGGTCCCTCCCTCACCAGACTGGAGCTCCCGTGAGGGTGTCCCATGAAGCCGATGGGTTGGCGATGCTGAATGGCTAGAAGGAGGTCCTTCCTAGCATCACAGAATCACAGCATAGTAGCAGAGCTGGAAGGGGCCAGGAAGCCCATCAGGTCCAACCCCCTGCCGTTGCAGGACACCAAGTCACCCCCACCCACTCCCAGGGCTGCCCAGTCGTGCTTTGAAGGTCTCCAGGGTGGGAGAGCCCCCCGCCTCCCCAGGCAGCTGGTCCCAGTGTTGTGTTGCCCTGACAGTGGGGAAGCTTTCCCTGATGCCCAGCCTGACTCTGGGTTGTTGCAATTTGAATTGATTCTTCTGTGCCCTGCACTCCGGCATCAGCCAGAAGAGACCTTGACCCTGCTCTTTGTGACAGCCTTTGAGGGCCTTATACAGGGATACCATGTCAGTCCCCCGCCCCGCCCCCAGTCCCCTCTTCTCAAGGCCGCACAACATATGCCCCGCTCCCTCAGTCTCTCCCCGTGGGGCAGCACTTCCAAGCCCTGGATCGCCTTGGGTGCCCTCCTCGGGACCCTCCCTTCACTCAGCCCACAGTGAACCATGCGATTCACTCCTCTGGTTGTCGGGATGGCCACGAACCTGGGCGGTTTGACAGGACCGGACACGTCCCTGGAGGGGAGGCCTGGCAGTGGCTGCTGCCCCTGGAGGCCCTGTGGCACCGCTGGCCGCGTGGACAGGGGACCGGACTGGGCTTCGGCTCAAAGGGACATCATTATATTTCCTCACGATGTTTGAAAAGTGGAATGTCTCTCGTCCATTTGGAGAGGCACCATGCTGATGAAACCGAGGTCTTTCATGGGTTGACACAAATACTTGAGCATCTGCGGTTCGCCTTCGTTGTTAATTGGAAACCCAAACTATTTACTGCCTGGGATGAAGGAGGATGTGACCTTCTCGTTCCAGGTGGGTCTCTTGGCCTTTGCACTGCCCACGACTCCTCATTACCGCAGTCACGCTGAGCACACGGGGCTCTGCTTATGCGAAATACTTCGGCATCAAGAACAATTTTAAGGAAGTTATTACTCTGTTAAAAAGGACAAAGCCCTTCTCTGCTGAAAATTGCTCCATCTGAGGGATGTTCTGAAGTGGGGGTCCGTGGGCAAACAATGAGGAAGCAAGATGCCATTGGTAATGGCTCCAATTACTCTCCATGGAAATGACGCCCACGGGGAGAGTCTGCCTCCGAGGCGAGCCTCGCGTCTCATCCGACCCGCACGTGCGTCTCCCCCGGGCACCCGCCCCCACTCCCCAGCCACGGAGGGTGCTCTGCGGTGAGGCCGCCGCTGGGGCTCCCTCTGAATGCAGCCTGAGCACCACCGGGATGGCTGGTGAGAACGCCCCGCCGGAAGGAGCAGCGGCTGCGTGGGAGGCCTGCCCCCACCCTTCCACAGGGCCTGTGCAGGAGGACCTCCAGGGGGCGCTGTGCCAGGCAGCTGCCCTGCCTGTGTGGGCACCACTGGGATCTTCGCCACCAGGCACTTGGCCAGGGCCCACGAAGCCCCCAGACCCCTTTGACTGTCCCGGCCGAGAAGGCCCAGCCAGCTCTTATACCAAAGCCTTGGAAAGGTGCAGGGGGATGCCCCGAATGCCGCTTTCATGACCCTTGGTCCCCCGCACAGAATCCCTCCGGGGCCTTTGAGATGATGGGAGCCCGTCCAGTGGCTGCTGAACAGCGTCGCAACAGATATAGAGGGCTATTCCCTGAACCTGGACCCGGGGGGTCTGAGTGGAGGCTGCCCAGCCCGGCCTTCCATGCCCTCCATGGCCGACCTGCTGCTTGCAGAAGGCCCGTGAGCCGGACGTGGATGCACAGCCCAGCCACCTTCCCCAGCGACGGGTTCCCCCCACCGTGGTCCTGCAGGGCGTGGGCCACCATCAGGACCGGTAGCCATGGAGAGCGCCATCCATGGGGCATTTGTCTGGTCGCCTCGGCGGGACACCCCGGCGGTGGCCATCTCCATCTCTTCTGGAAGATAACACCGTGTGCACGGGGGAGATGCCCCTTCTGCGCCTGTGCTGAATCTCCCGCCACCCGGCAGGACCCACCTCTGCGTGGCACCCCCTCACAGTCTCCTCCCAAGGCTGAAAGGACCCAGCTCCCTCAGTCTCTCCCCATATGACTTCCCCTGCAAACCGGCCACCAACCTCGTGGCCCTTCACTGCACCAATTCCAACCTTGCTCTATCCCTCTTTTAATGAGGGGCCCTGAACTGAGCACAATACTCCAGTTGCGGGGGCACCAGAGTCAGGTAGAGTGGTAGTAATTCCTCTCTCGATCTGGAAGCCGCACTTCTGGCTCTGCAACCACGGGTGGCATTCGCCCTCTTGGCCACCGCATCACACTGCTAGCTCATGTTCAGCCTGCAGTCAACCAGCACCCCGAGGTCCCTTTCACAAGCGCTGCTCTCCAGCCACTTGTCCCCTAACCTGTACTTATGACACCCATTCCTATGCCCCGAGTGCAAGACCGAGCACTTATCCACATTGAACGCCATCCTGTTGTCTCCTGCCCACTTCCACAGTCTGTCCAGATCCTTTTGGAGCTGGAGTACCTGCTCCTCAGTTGTGGCCTCTGCTCCAGTTTTAGTGTCGTCTGCAAATTTGATCAGCAGACTGTTCACCCTTCTTCCATGTCATTGATGAAAAGATTAAACAGGATCGGCCCCAGGACAGAGCCCTGGGGGACCCCACACGTCACCAACCACCACCCCGATGATTCCCCGTTAATGGTTACCTTCTGCTTTAGTCAGTCAACCACGCCCTAATCCACCGGACTGTGCTTTGGTGTATCCCGAAACTCCTCAGTTTCTCAACCAGGATATCATGGGGCACTTTGTCAAAGGCCTTGCTGAAATCCAGGTATACCACATCTACTGCATCCCCTCCATCCAGCCATCTCGAAACCTTGTCATAGAATTCCACAAGGTTTGTCTGGCAGGACCTGTTTTTGTGGAAGCCGTGTTGTGTGGCTGTCAGCCTCCCTTCCCTATCTAGCATCACTAGATCTCTCTCTATTATGAGCTTTTCCATTGTTTTTCCTACAATGGACATAAGGCTAACCAGCCTGTAATTCTGCATGTCCCCTCTGCTACCCTTTTTGAAGATTGGGACCAGTGACGCCACCCTCCAGTCCTCTGGAACCTCACCCATTCTCCCCGAGGCCTCAAAAATGGAGGCCAGTGGGCGTGAGAGGACCCCCACCAACTCCTTAAGTACCATCAGGTGTAACCCATCAGGGCCTGGAGCCCTTGTAATGTCCAGTGCCCTGAATTCCTCAACTTCTTGGGGAATGACTCTAATCTGTGCCCCTAAGTCCCCAGCTCATTTAATCTCCCATGTGGATCTCCCCCGTCCTGCTTTGGGGAGAACACAGAGGCAAAATAGTCATTTAGCATCTGTGCCTGTTCCCTCATATCAGTCACTGGATCTCCTTCCTCCTTATTTAATGGTCCCACCACTTGTCTCCCCTTCTTCTTCCTATTTACATGCTGAAAGAAGCCCTTTTTGTTGCTCCTGATAGTCTTTGCAGGTCTCAGCATATAATCAGCCTTAGCCTTGCGAAGAATCCTTCTGCAACCGGCCTCCTCCTCCCGGTAGACCCCTTTGTCTATTTGCCCCAGTGCCCGTTTCCTGTGGAGGTTCCTCTTACACCTTGGTTCTGCCATGTCCTACACTCTGGCATCAGCAAGAAGAGATCTTGGCCTTCCTCTTTGCTTGTTTGTTTATGGATCACATACTTTCCATAAAGGCGCTGAAAGGTCTTTCAGAGAAGGCGGCCCTGGAGGTCGTGGCTTCAAATGCTCACCTACCGGAGCAACTGGAGCTTCACCTCCTGGGCCCGTGACTCTGTTTTGCTGCCATCGGTGTTTGTGTGCGTGAAGGCTGCCAAGCGCCCCTGAGCACACCCTCCAGAGGACGTGTGCAATCTTCAGCCCTCCCTCCCCACGGGCAGTGGGCCAGGTGGTCAGTGCACCCACCAAGAGCCCAGCTGCCTCTGCCTACAATCCCACCTCCACGAACCTACCAGCAGCTGGAGGCAAACCCTCTCCGAAAGAGGCTGCCAGGCCAGGCTGGGTTGTTCAGGGCCACTGGCAAGAAGGGATTGCAAACTCCAAAGGGGCCTCCCCAAGCAGGGGAAGTGGGCATGGGAATAATGCGCGCCTTCCAGGGCACGAGGGCAGGCGGATGCCCACCAGGGCAAAGCATCCTTACGACAGACCTGCTGGTGGTGGCTGAGCAAGGAGGACCGTCTGGCCCAGCCAAAGGGCCGGCCCAGAGTGCGGCCACCTCCTAAAGGATGTGTTCCGTCTTGGAGGATGTTGGCTGAGGGGGGAAAGCAGGCAAGAGGGGGTGTGGAAGAAGTGTGCAAAATCGCACGTGTGACAGAGAAGTGGCTGGAAAGGTGTTTTCCTTCCTCTTTCGAAGCAGCACAACCCACTGGGGTTCTCTCATGAAGCTGAACGGTGCAAGAACTGGGGCTGATAAAAGGATGCCCTCCTTTATGGAGTGCAGAATAAAGCTATGGCTTCCACTTCCATAAGACGTCGCAGTGGCCACCAAAATATTGGCACACCCACCTTTCCCAAGGCACAGTTTCAACCATTCCAGCTCCAGAACGGGGCCAGAGATGCCCCTGCACATGTGCAGAACGACCAGGCCCAGTGCTGGGTGTGGATGGGCGAATCAGCTTCCCCAACTTGTGCCTCTGTGTTTTTACCAAAAATGGAGTGAAAGGGAGCTCACAAACACTAATAAAGCTTGATCAAAACGATGATAAGTGAATACACAGAAGCCCAGGCAAATACAAGTGAAACCATTTCAGGATCGCATTCAAAAGAGCGCCCTGTCTGATGGGCCGGGCAGGCCTGGATAATGCTGCTTTGGCCTGCCAGCAGAGAGAGAGCGCGAGACCCCCGCCGTGCGGGGTAGCCCCCAAGAAGTCCCCTCCGGTGCTGCCACTCCTCACACCTCGGAAGACAGAGCTCTCGAAAGGAAAACATCTCCAGACAACCTCACCGACGAAGTAGATGTGCAGGAGAAGGTGGTTTTCAGGTATCCGGTCCTAGGAAGGACGGGGCTTCCTGGGTCATCGCGAGCGCCTGAAATTCCACGCAGAGGCAGCCCAGCAGCCCGTGCGACCGTGGCGACAAGGGCATCGTGGGCTCCGTGCCGTCCAGCCCAGTCAACGGCCCGGCTACCGCATCTGGACCACTGATCCCCCCAGGCGCTTTCCAAGGCAGCTGCGCACACACCGCCCGCCAACGCGAACGGGGACCGAGGGCTCCGGGTTCCCCCCATGCGGCACATCTCGGTGGGGCCGGGCTTGTCAGTCACCGCCTGTTCGTTTGTGTCGTCACGCTCCATCTGAACGCCGCCAGCGCAGGCCTTTGCGCCCGTGCAGCCCTTCGCGGATGGAGCTTCAGCCGACATGCGCTCGTCGCAAGACAAGCCCCGTCCCCCTGGCAGCCCGGGGAGGAGGGCACCTCCCGCCCCCTTTCTCCAGCATGCGCCGCGTTTTGCGCATCTCCACTGTATGCCCACTTATTTGTGGGGAAGCCCCCAGCGGGCGGCCCGGGGGCAAAAGGCTCCAGCGCGGCCAGGCTCTCCCCGCGGGACTCACGCTCCGTGCTGCACGGGAGCAGGGCGCGCTGCGCGGGGATCGTGCCGAAGGAATGGCGACGAGCAGCTCTCCGCCATCGGCCGCGCCGCCTGCGGAGGGGGCGGATTTGGGGAGGGCAGAAAGGGCGAGCCCCCCTTCGCCCCAGCCCCTCGGGCAGAAGCGGGCGCGCGCGGACGGCCGCCTTTGCGCCGCTGGGAAACGCAGCGGGGGTCGCGCGCTGCCCCGCGGAGGGAGCCCAAGGCCGGCAGCCCAGTGCGACCCGAAGTCGCTCGTCAGGAGGGGTGTAATAATGCCTGTTTGTGGACTGCAAATTAAATCCAGAGCGCCAGAAAATAAGCTCGCTCGCTCGCTCGCTCGCTCATTCAGCACCGTTTTATTTCCACGCTCCCCCAGAGGCTGGGCTCCGGGGTCCCCCGTCCGTGCCCGCAGCGCTGGAGGGGAACGAGTTTTAGGAGAGAAACTTTCCAGGAGTTCAGCTAAAGTTAAAACAAACGTCAGTAACATGAAACCGCGTCCTGCAGCCGAGTGGAAAGTATGTTTCGCTCCGCGGCCCGCCCCCGCCATATGGGGGGCCCCGCGGGACCGGAGCGCGAAGCGGGCAGCTTCTGTCGGCGCGAGGCGGGCTGCGCCGCGCTCTCCCGCAGCCCTCAGTCAAGCCGTAAATCAGAGACAAAACAAATAGCAGGCGAGGGAGGAAGAGGAAAGCGGCGGGGGGGGGGGGGCGCGGAAATGGCCTCCCCTTGCACGGAGTAGGTGTGAGGCGGGCACGGAGCCGCCGCCGGCCCCGCTCGCGCAGGCCCCTCGCCGCCCGGGGCGCGTCGGCTCTCCCCGCGAGCCGTGGGGCGCTGCGCCAATTCCTGCGGCGCGCGGCTCGGCTGCGCGGCGCGGGATCGCCTCGGTCCTGGGCGCGGGGCCCCGGCCGGGGACCCTGCCCGCCTCCCGCTCCGGGTGGGCCTCCCCGTTCTTGCGCGTCCGCGGCTCCTCGGGTGCGGGCTGCGCACCTCGCGCTCGCCCCGGTGCCATGGCTGCGGGGCGCGCCTGGGCAGCGCCGGCCTCCCGCGCGCGTCTCTCCGGGGCCCCACAGGAGCGCCGCCGAGAGCTGCGTGGGCGCCCCGTCGCCCCGCGGGCCTGGCTGGACGGCGAGCCTGCTGCCCGCCCCGCTGCCCCGCCTGGGCCAGTGCTCCGCGGGGAAACCGAGGCAGAGGGCGGCGGCGGCGGGCTGGGAGGTGGCAGCCGGGGAAGCCACGGGCGGACGCCAGGGCTCCCGGTCGGAGCGCGGGTGGAACATCGCAGCTCCGGGCTGCGAGGCCAGCAGGAGCGAAGCCCAGCGGGTCGGCTGGGGAAAGGGGGCTTGGGAACGCGTGCTGCCCAAGGGCCGCCCGTGGGGATCCGGAATGACGTCATTTCTGCCGGTCCCTCTTGCGTGGATCTTTGCATGGGCTTGGCTGCATGCCCACTGCGCGTGCTGACCTCGGCCGGGCGGTCAGTGGTCAGACGAGTCTAAAAACAACAGGAACGCCGTTTGCCTCAGGAGCCGCTTGGAAGCTGCGGCTGGGCTGAACGGCTTCCTGTGAAAGACGGTGACCCGAACCCAGGACTGGGATGAGGCCCATCGCTGACCTGTACCCAGGAGAGATCCAGAGAAAAGACAAACAGGTCGAGAGATTCAGCTTCTTTATTATGGAAGTCTATAAAATAGCCACAAGGATTATTTTCATAAGGTCACGAAATACACAACACTCACTGTTTTGCAACACATCACAAAGCAGGCCCGCGCAGGCCGGGGCCTGGCCAAGAGGTGCCACAGCCCTTCCGGCCAAGCTTGCACGGGAGGACTGACCGCCCGTCGTATATACACGCTAAAAACCACACGACACAAGACACATCTGCCCACGGCACCAGCAGGGGGCCTTATTTTTAATAACAACCCAGCAAACACAATCCAGTCGGACACTCTCTCGAACAGGGGCTTGCGGGCCCCCACCCAGGCAGTGGGGCTCGCACAAGAGGTGCTCCCACTCTGTGGGGCCCCACGCTGCTCACACCCAGCAGCTCTTTTCCCCTTCCAGACAAGGTGTACAATGAAGAAAAAGGAGGAGCGGGGATAAATCATATTTTACTAAATAACAAATATTTAAAAACAGCGACACTTTTATACTAAATATCTATTTGAATTATAACAAAAATAGTACTTATAATTATAATAATAATAATAATAGTTTATAAACTCAGACAAAAACACCTTTGTGTATAAAATAATGTAGCAAATTGGAACTGTGCCAGGAAATAAAAAGAACCGCCTATTCCGAGTCTCGAAAGTGCTTCATCCTGCAAACCCACTGCAGTAACATTTTAATCTTTTAGTCAAGTTATATTAGTTAGGAATGGTAAATCCAAAGGAGCTATCCTTGCCTAGATACAACACACGCACATATACAGGTACAGATATAGATACAGAACGTATATCGATGCTGACCCCTCCCATCCCGCTCCCCCGGCACCACCGGCCCGGTTTCTCCGGAGCTGCCAAGGCCTTCCCATTTCCCACCAGGGCAAGCAGTGCGGTGTCTGGAGCGCCACCTCTGCTCCCCATCTCCCCTCCCTCCACCCAGGCCTTGTGGCACTGCAAGGAGCCCCCCGTCCGAGGGGGTGCGCCCCCTCCCCAGCAGGGACCAGCGGGGTCTTTGCGGGCCACTCCGTGTCTCCTTCGGGCGGGCCTGAGGCAGGGCGGCGGCTACCAAGGGCCCATGCTGGACCCCCTGGGGGCTCAGGTGGGGGGGCACTGTAACGGAAAGATGCACCTGCGGCCGCAAGGACTCCAACTCGGAACTGCCACCTTTCGGCCTCGCTGCACAGCTCTGACAACCAGTGCTCCGTAAAGCTTGCAAACAGGGATGGAGACAGGCAACTTGCCGGCAGCCGCTTCCCTTCCGGGGCGGGGGGGGGGGGGCAGGGGGGCCAGGGCACCAGCCCGCCCTGGAAGCTGCATCCGGCCACCTGGCACTCCCACCCGCCGCGCCCTCCGGGGTCGGGCTGTGAGCGCCCGGGGCGAAGCTGAGCGTCGTCTGGGTCGCGCTGCTGCTGAACAGGCCTCTGGGCGCCGGCCTGAGCTGCAAAACGCCTCCGGGGCGAGCGGGGGGCCTCTGCAGGGACATGGGGCAGCCGAGCGGGGGACGCTGCTCACCCCGCTTCCTCTCATGCAAGCTCCCTGGAGACAAGGGGGAGCCACTCACCCACCTCAGGCATCCCTGGGGTGGACGCCCCGTCCCCACCCGTCACCGGGCCTCTTACCGGAGCTCCGGACGAGGCTGGCCGGTTTCGAGGTTCACCTTCAAGGGCAACGAGTTTGCCGGGCACGGAAGGGAGACGCTGCCACAGCCCCTGCCTGGGTTCAGTGCCATTCCCCAGCCGGGGGAGGTGGGGCAGCGGGGGGCTTTGCAGCCCACGGTTCCACCACGCACTCCCTGCCCCAGCTCCACGCCTCGCACTGCCCCGGAGCGGCACTGAACTCCGCGCGTGACACGACAGCCCGAGGGAGAGCAGGCCAGAGCGGCACAGAGGCTGCGGAGCCCACATGTGGGACCGCCGGGGCAGGGAGACACGGGTGCCGAGGAGGAGCCTCCGAGAGACCCAGGCAAGTGCGGGTGGCGTTTCTCAGATCCACCCGGGGAACTAGGCTGGCTCTGTGGAGAGGCCCAGGGCCTGTGCGGGCCTGCTGGCGAACGATGCCCGGGGCTTGAAGGGGCCCTCCCGCCCCTCCGCCCCCGCCTGCAGCTGCCACATTCTGCCCGGCTTGCAACCCACGGGCTGCCAACCAGCCGGGGCACCATCCCGCCGCGCGCAGGGGGACGGCTGGTGATCGGGCATTTGCAAAGGGGAAGGGCGGCTCCGGCCCGGCCTGCCTGCCTGCAGGGGGCTCGGGGACCAGTTGCAACAAAGACACAGCTGTTCAACCTTCTGGCGGACCCGGCTGGCCAGAGGGCACGGCTCTCGAGCATTCTGGCCACCCGGAAAGCACTGCTGCAGCCGCCTTTCACGAGGCCCGTTTCCCCTGCCTCCCCTTGGGCCACGCCTTGATGACCGGGCAGGAGGTGGCCTCCCGTGGCTGCCGAGGGAACTTGGGATCCGACTGCCTGCAGCGCTCCAGGGCAAGTCCCTGGGTGTCGGCAGCTCCCCCGCCCAGGGGTCCCCCAGGGTGGTTCATCTGGCTGTCCGTGGGGGCAAAGTTCAAGCACGACCTTGAACTCAAACTGGGGCCCTAAAGACATGGCTGCTTCATCGGAACACGCCGGTTTCCCAGGAAAAGGTCCACTTGCCCCGAAACCATTTTGGGCCAAGGAACCGCTGCAGGCACCCGACGCAGGGCGTGCCCTGGAACACCCAGGTGAGCCTTGGGCTCCAACCGCTGGGAGCGACCCACAGCCTGTGCGGACACCGGGGCCGGTCCCGGGGACACACCTGGGGCAGAGGGGGCTTACGGATGAGAGCAAGAGCAGCAGCATGGCAGCAGCTGGCAGCTCCAGGGAACGGCCTTGGCCCATGACCGTGCTCCTTTCAGGGACTCTGGGCTGGGGAGGAAGGGGGTGCAAGCTCGGGGATGCGGTCAAGGTTTGGACCACGGAGGAGGAGGAGGAGGAGGAGGAGGAGCACGGAGCGCCCTCCCTCGCCAGGTGCGGAAACATTGCTCCCTGGACGCCAGAAGGCCGATTCTTCCATGCGGAACTTCCCCGGCTGCATCTTCAGGAGAGGCCCAGGGAAGCAGCCACAGGCTGGCTGAAGAAGCGCCTCCGGGTGCCAGAAGGCCGAGGCGCGAGTGTCAGCGGCACGAACTCCAGCGCACGGATCCACACTCGTGCACGAGCAACTGGGCTTCGCACAAACGCCCGTCTTCCCCAGCTGTTTCTCGGTGGCCCTCCCTGCACAACATTTGAAGCACGCGAGGAGGTGAATGTAAACACGGCGTCACAGTTCCAAAGCCAGCCTGCCTCCGCTTGGCCCCGAGGCCCCGTGCGCCCAGGCAGCACCGCAGCGCATTGCCATGCAAGCTTGGGAAGGTGCCACCCCCCGCAGCATCGCAACGCAGGACGGACTCGTACCCGGGCGGCCGGGGAGCCTCCTGGGCACGTACAGTGTGCAGGTGAGGACGGGCCCAGACCCTGGTGACTCTCGGGGGCTGATTGAACACTGTTACTTGAGGGGTCAAGACTGGCTGGAGGGCTGCCGGGCCCCAGAGGACCAACGGCGGCCTCCCGTGAGCAGCCGGGTGCAGAGGGCCCCCTCCAGAAGCAGCAGCAGCTGAGATGGGGCACCTCGGCAGGTCCAGCTGTTTCTACGGCCAAGGCACACCCCGCCTGCCGAGTTCGAGAAACAAGGCAAAATCCACCAAGGCGGCCCCCTCGGCCGGTCCCCCCTCCCCTAAAGCAGCACCACAGCTTGGGTAGATTCATCGGAGAAGGCTTGGCCCAGGGGTGTTGCGGGAGGGGTGGCGAGGCGGCGCGGCTGCATCAGTGGTGGATTTTGCTCTTCCCTTTCCGCTCCGAGCCCCTCCACCCCCCGCCGAGAGAAGCAGGGCAGGCGGCAGGCGGCTTACACAGGGGCGCTCAGCATGGCCTCTGTCTCTGTCAAGATCTCGTTCTGATTTGAATCCAGTCCAAAGAACTTGACCTTGAGTCCCCCGACCGGGTGGACGACGGGCACCAGCGTGAGCCGAGGAAAGGTCCTGGTGGCTAGCTCGAATCGGCTGGTGCTGGCCAGCTCAATGGCTAGTGCCTTGAGGAACAGCTTGGCCAGGTGCTTGCCCAGACAGGTCCGTACCCCTCCTCCGAAGGGCAGGTAGTGAAACCTGCCGTCTCTGTCTTCCGTGCGGTCCCGTCCGAATCGGTCCGGGTCAAACACGTCCACGTCCTTGAACACGGGGGCTGTGTCGTGGGTGTCCCGGATGCTGTACATGACGCTCCACCCCTTGGGGATCTGGAAGCCCTGTGGGGAGGAGGAGGAGAGAAATCAGGAAGAAGGCCAGGAGAGCAGACGGGGCAGGAAAGAAGGGGGCAGGGTGCCCCCCCCAGGCGGTCCTGGGTGCGTTGCTGCGAGGCTCAAGGGGGACGAACATGGCTGATTTCTTAGAAGTGGGGCTACAAGGAATTTTGCTGCCCTGCTCCCCCATCCCTCCTGCTGCTGCCACCCCCGCCCCCGCCGCACCATCAGGGCAGCAGCGATGGGATCGGGCTAGACTGGTGCCAGAGGTCGGACTAGATAGCCCGGGAGACCCCTTCTGGCTCACTCTGTTTCTACGTTTCTATCCTTCCAAGCCGGGGTGGCATTCAGCCCCCAGTATTGCCTGGGGAGTGAAAACCATTCCGGAGCAAGTCCAGCGCCTGCAGCTCCAGAAGCCCCCTGGAAATAACCCACGGCAGGCCAGGGTGCTGCAGCGGCCTCTCCCACCCTGCTCTGGGGCACGGGAGCGGGAGGTCCAGCACCGCCGGCAGATGTGTCCAGACGGCAGTAGGCACCAAACCCGATGTCCCAAGGCTCCCCAGCCAGCGGAAGAGGAGGCTGCCGTGTGTTTCTAGCACGGATCCTGGGATCAAGCTTTGGTCGAGGGAGGAAGGGCCAGCCGCCGTTCATCCTGCAGGGCCGGGGGGCCTGGCAGCCGTTCAGTGGAGCAGTTCTGGCTCGGGCACCCCAGAGCCTTTCGCGAGAGCACCGACTGCACCCACACAAGAGATGGAGCTGGAACTGCAGATCCTTCTTGTGGGAAGAAAGGGTCCCTTGTGCAGACCTCCAAGCAAGGCCGGGGCAAGACGCACAGCTCAACTCGCCGTGGGGATCTTGCCAGGTCATAAACCGGAACAGGGGATGCATTTGCCAGTGTCTAGTCTTGGCTCATTTTCATTGAAATGAAAATACACACGCTGTGGAAATGCAGACGAATGAGCACTCGCCTAAAAGCTCGCCCCCAGAGCCTCGAGACCCAGGACCTCCCTGCAGGGCAGAAGCGCAACTGCGGCCCGGTGTCCGCGGACTCGAGCGAGCACAGGCAACGCTGAGCGTGCCCGCCACAGGAGCCCCACAGCCCCCGCGCGCCGACCGCTGCGGCTCGTCCCACGCGCGGCAGCCCCGCATCCATCGAAGCCCACCGTGCGCTCGGGCCGCCCAGTGCTCCGGTCAGCCCGTAGCCCCACGCTAGCCATCCGGGGAGCGGAGTGGGGAGCGGTCCTCCGAGGCTCTGCTATGATTCACCGTGGCCTTAAAGCGTCTCGCGGCAGGTCAAGCTGGGATATGTTGAGTCATGAGCTCGGCACATCAGCGCATCTGCACCAGCCAAAATCCCACGGAAACAGGGCAACAGAGCATGGCTCTACAGCATGAAGGCAGCCGCATGGGCAAGCCCAGAGCCGCATTCTCTGACTCGCGGCTCCTTTCTCCCGAACACGACTCAGCAGAGCAGCATCTCCAGCGTGCTTCTCCCGTACAAGGGAGCATCTGTCCTCCGCCAGTTCTACTCAAAAGGGTACGAACCCGGCTCTTGACACTTGGGAAGATGTACGGGCTGTGACAGCCAAGCCCTGAGTTTTGTTTTGTTCGTTGAAAATCCCATCTGCTCTCAATGAGTAATCCACAGGTCATCCAAACATCTGGATCTAACCCTCACTTTTCTCATCCCAGCTTAGATGCTTGGCTTTGGCAGTTACGCATCTGCATCCCCAGATCTGGATATCAAATGGGTCCCGAGGGAGCTCTGGAAGAGGGCTGCCCAAGGCCAGCGCCTCCATCTCCTTGAGCTCCGGGGCAGCACTCCCACTGCTCTCCACCTGGACCCCACGCCGCTCCCCCGTGGGACACACCACACAGCCACTCAGAGGTCTGTGTCAGGAATGAAGGCCACCACGCCGGCCCTAAGAAAGGCGCCGAAATCCATGCAGAGCAATGTCTCGATCAGGCCTGCTCAGGGATCGCAACCATGTGCAGCTTCTCAGGGTTTCCAGATCTCCTCCTCAGACAAGTGGGTTAGTGGGGAGAGGGTGAAATATGGGCTCACAACATGCTTGAGCCAGGATGTCTGCATGACTTAAGATGACGTGGTAGACGGTTGCAGACGCTCAAGCTGGGCTTTTAGCAGGCAATCTGACAGCTGCAGAGTTCCTGGACTACTAGGAAGCCAACATCTCAAACAACTGTAGATTTTCCATTTTTGAAAATAAAAAATCCAGCTGTTGCCTCCGATCCAGGACCTGATACAACATCTGGCCATGCTCTTTATTTCCCCTGCACTCCCCCGATTTTGACAGGACAGATACAAGCAGGTACTTCTGCACACCATGTGCAGTTAAACGACGGAATTCGCTGCCACGGGAAGTGGTGACGGCCACCGGTCTGGGTGGCTTCCAAAGGGACTGGACGGATCCACAGAGGGGGACCCTACCGGTGGCTACTGGCCTTGCTGGCTATGAGCTGCCTCCTTCCCCAGAGCCGGCACACCTGCCTGCAGCACGGCTGAGGAGCCGGACAGGGCAGGTCTCGCCCCCCCCCCCCCCCGCTGGCCTCGGGGGTGCCGTGGGCCGCAGGGCGGCCGCCGTGTGCGCGGAGTGCTGGGCTGGACAGGCCTCGGGCCGGATCAGCAGGGCTCCTTCCATGTTCTCAGGGCACCGTCTTGCGTGACGAAGAGACCTGCTCTTTGGGGGCCATCCAGCTTGCCTGACATGGGTCACGCACCATGTGGCTTTTAGATCATTTCAAAGGATAGGTAAAAAAAATCACTCGATTATGTGGCATTTTATCAAATTTGCATTTCGTGTGCATGCATCTTGCACAGTTTTTACAGAAAGTGACTGCC
Organism: Varanus komodoensis; assembly: GCF_004798865.1. Lineage (NCBI taxonomy): Eukaryota > Metazoa > Chordata > Lepidosauria > Squamata > Varanidae > Varanus > Varanus komodoensis. The sequence goes on along the minus strand of NW_025335568.1, from coordinate 1,072,322 downwards.
AGGGGTGTCAGCAGCTCCGTCTGGTCTCAGGGACAGAGGGCCTCTGGGAGAGAGCTACTGCCCTTGCGGGTGTCCCAGGAGGGCAGCTGCTTTGCTGCCGTGTGAGCAGGAGGTCAGCCTGGCTCTGACTGGGCGCCAGGTCCCTCTCTTCTCCTAAAGAAGAAGCGCGACAGCCACGCAAAGCGTGCACTCCAGCACCAAGGCCACCCGGCCAGAGGCCTCTCCTGCTGAACGCACCTCAGGGGAGCCTCGCGCCACCTGCAAGGGCCACAGGCGGCCACTCTACTCACGTCCAGCTCGAAGGTCTGCAGCACCGTCCGGTACCCTCCAGAGATGGGGGTGAAGAGCCGCAGCACCTCCTTGATGACACAGTCCAGGTACTGCAGGCTGTTGATGGTGTCCAGCTGAATGACGCCCTCGCAGAGGCAGCCGTTGTGCAGGATTCCTTTGCTCCTCATCTCCTCGCGCAGCTTCTCCAGCACCCCCGGGTGCTGCAGCAGCTGCATAATCAGCGAGGTGCTGGCACTGGCCGTGGTGGCATAGGCAGCAAAGATCAGCTCCAGCGTGCCGTCCTGCGGGACAGGAGAGACCCGGGCTGCGTGAGACCGGCCGCCTGCTGCTGTCAGATCCACGGAGGCCCGGGCTCACGTCCCTGCTCCTCCTGCGGATGCTGCTTTATGGGCACCACGGGTCCTCGAGAGCCATCCCACTGCCCCAGCCGTCCCAGCAAACTCCCCTTGCCCGGGGGCCTCAGCTACTTGCACCAGGGCTGTTTTAGCTTCCCTCAGAATTTCTGGCAATGTCACATCTGAACAGGGAACCTTCAAATCCCTTTGGGTTTCTTTATAGGTGGAATCAGAAACACGAACGAGTTACATTATTAATAACAGTGCAAACTGGGAGGAACGAAATGGACCGGTGAAGTCCGAATGGGAAAGACCTGCTCCTCACAGGGCAGGAACCCTTTATCATGCTCAGCTACGTGCTCTCCTGCACTGCAGTCAAGTCCAGCTCCGGTGGGATGACTTGGCAACGCTTCCCCTAGGGGCAGCAGACCGAACTCCAGCTCTGGCTGGCCGGCAGAGTAGACCTGACACCTACCTTCAGTTCTTGCATGGTCAGTTCCTTGCCGTGCTCCTTGCCGCTCTCTATCAGGAGGTCCAGCGCATCGGAGTAGTCCTTGCCCTGGGTGCTCTGCAGCTTTTCCCGAATGGCCTTCTCTAAGCTCTTCTGCAGTACCTCTCGGGCGCGAATTCCCTGCATGAGAAAAAATTAAGGTTCAACCCCTGAAGCAGTTGCCGGGCCCCCAAGCCCAAATGCAAGCGTGGTTCTCGCTCACCCTCAGCTAATCCTTCTCCTGCAGGGCCTTCGCGAACCCACACAGGTGGGCCGCTAAAGAGCAAAGCCACCCACCCGGCCCCTGAAAGTCAGAGCTACCGGCAACGACGCGAATATGGCGGTGCTCTCATCTGGTCAGCCCTTGGCGCTTCCAGCCCAGCACTGCGAACGTGCACCAGGAAAGGTTCCCCGGGTCTCAGCTGGGACGAGGCAGGGCCTTTCCCACCAGCCATTGGGCCAGAGTTAACCCATGCTGGGAAGCATCCCCGCTGCACCCGCACTGAGGCACCGCTCACCTTCCGGTAGCCGCTAAAAGGCAGGTCTATCGGCAAGGAGAAGACGTTCTCCACAAACTGCTGGTAGACTTCAAAGAGGTGGCTGAGCTCCTCCTCTGGGATGCGGAACCCAAGCAGGATCCGGATGGCCATGCGGAAGGTGAGCTTCTGTGCTTCGTAGTAGACGTTGATGGACTCCGGGCTGCTGCTCCAAGCGCGCAGCGTGTCCTGGATCACCAGCTGGATCTTTGGGAGGTAGCTCTCCAGGGCTTCGTGGCTGAATATCTTAGAGAACACCTGGAAGAAGGAAAACAGAGCCATGCAGGACAGCTGCCTGTTTCTCACGGGCCTCGGCTGGGAGAAGGGCCCAGCTCACACGACTGCTGTGAAGGAAAGAGCGAGCATCTCTACACGAATGCGTCTGCGCGACGTGGATCTGTCCTCCCATCTGCCACTTTCAGCCGGCCCGCTGCCTTCCACTTTGCCTGTGAGACGCAAGCGGCATGCCTGCCCACCGGGCTCAGCTCTTGGCAGACAGACGGTGCCACCAGGCGCTCGCAGGGTGCTGTGAAGTTGACTTGCCTGAAATCCGCCGAGCGGAGGCACTCTCTGCTCAGTGACGGCATCTGAGCGGCGCCCACTCTCTGCTCTCTTACGAAGGGCCAAAAGAGGCCACTGCTCCCGGACCGTCACCGGGAAGTGGGCTGCACTCCAGGAGGGGCGCCCACCACACCCAGGGTGAAGCCTTGTCCAACCCGGAGACCCCGCCTGGGCTCCCGGACCGTGTGGCACAGAAGCCGCCGTTCTGGCACAGCAGAGCGTCTTGGAGCAGCCGCAGCCAACGCAAACTGCCCGGGGCCGGGTTGGCAGCCCGGGACAGCACTCACAGTCCAGGCAGCAGCGTCTCTGGGCGGCAGCCGCCCCTCCACAAGCGGCAAGCTCAGCCAGCCGTGCTCGCGCTGTGCCCCGCACGGCCTCCCCCGCCTCCCAGAGCGCCGCGGCGGAAAAAGACTGTTTGCTTACTTTTTATTAACTTGCGTGCACCTTGCCATGATCGAGGCCTGCCCGCTCCAGCAGCCGGACGCACGTGCCAAGGTAAAGGTCAGCCACTCTGCGCGACCTGTGCTGACATCCGGCTCCTGTCGAGCAGGTCTTGGGGGGGGGGGGGGGCCGGGCGGGGGGGCTGCGGGAGCGGCCAGCTCCGCTTCTGTCCAACTAAAGCAAGCAAAGCCATGGAGCTGGCTCTCCAGGAGTGCAGCCTTCCCAGCTGTCAATGTGCGTATTTCCCCCACCGGCGGGACCGACGTGCAGCAACGGACCGTCTCCCGGGGGCCGCCCGTGCAGCGCGCTCCCCGCGGTCGGTCTGGCAAGCAGGGCCCCGCACACCACTGCCGCGGGTGGGGCGGGGCGGAAACTCCCCGGGCCCCCTTGGGCGACCCCGGCTGGGCGGCTTCCCCGGCACGCGAGCCTCCAGAGCCGCGCTTTCGAACCCGTGTCATGGGGCGCTTCACAGCCCGCGGGCAAAATTGCAAGATGCCTGAGCAGCCAGGCAGGAGAGTCACAGCAGCCGCCTGAAAGGACCCAGCCCACGTGACCCGGGCTCACTCCAGAGCGGCCCTTCTGTATCCGAGGACACCTGCCCCAGAGCCAGCTGGCCCAATGAGTCATCTGCTCTCCCCCATCATCTGGGGAGGGGAGGAGATTAACCCTACCAGAGCTTAATTCGATCTATAGCATCCCCTGCTAAACGGTAGGCTCAACTCACAAACCCGAGTGTGCCTCTGCCCATGTGCAGAGGGCCTTTCCCTTCCCTGTGGAGCCTTTGTGTGTCTGCAGTTAAGAGAGAGCTCCAGACAGGAGGTGCCAGTTCTAAGCAGCCCCAATTTCTGGTGACTTCTGCTTGGACGGTCAAGCACTGAGGCCCAGCGCCGCTTCCAGCCCAACAAAACCAAAGCCAGCACGTTCGTGGGCGCCTCCGCGCCTCCTGCAGCGGCCATTTCAGCCCAAAAACATGATGCGGAGAGACACGCATATTTGGGATAAAATATGCTTAGAATCATGGGGTTTGAGCGAAGCGCATCAAAGCACGCATGTGCGAGCACGTTCAGAGACATGGATTGACATGTGCACCCTGTGTGGGCCTCAGCTGCAGGCCGATTCGGGAGCAGCACATGAGGGGCTTGCCAGTGGCCACACGCAAGCCAGACGGCAATCGACCGACCCCTCCACCCATGTGGGGAGCCACGTACATCAGCAGGGAAAGGGGGCTCCCCGGGGGCTGGGGGCCCACCCTGATCTCCACAGTTGAGGCCAGGGCAAAACGGAAGAGAGCAAGGCGCAAGCAAGTGCATCCTCCGTCCCAGACCGTCAACCCTGCACCGAGCCCAACGCTGAAATCCACACGAGGGCCCTGCTGCCCGGGGGATGACCCCGGGAGCGGGAGGAGAGCAAGACGCTGCGGCGGCCGGTCACGAGCAGTAGCTCTTCCCCGGCCTTCCACCCGCGCCAAGGACAGCCAGAAACCTGTGATTGTTGGCGGCGGACGCCTGGCACGGCTGGGCTCCTCCGGGGGGAGAGCGGCTGCTGCCACGGTGCAGGCAGGAAAGGGAAACCGCAGGCAGGACTGCAGCCCCGGGCAGACACTGGTGCGCAGGGCGCACGTGGCTGCTCCTGAAGGCATGCGCAGGCCCCAGCCCGAGGAGGCAGGAGCACGCCAGGCCCCGCGGCCCCGCTCGGCACACGCACAGGGGCACAGAGGCTCGCCGGGCTGCTGCAGCCCCTTCCCCTTTTCCCAGGACTCGCGGGAAGCGCGCGGAGCACCTTCGCGTCGGGCGGCTCTCGCTGCGGCCGTCTTGATACAATGCCGTTACTGTAGGATCGGCGGGGCGAGTGGCTGCCCCAAGGAGCTCCCATTCTGACTCGCCCCCCCGCCCCGCCTCGCGCTGCCCGCAGCGAGGCGGCGCCGCCTCTGCCCCCGCGGCCCCCTGCCCGGCCCGGCCCGGCTGCCCCCCGGGCCGGGTCTCCCCAGCGCCTTCCCGGGAAGGCCCGGCTCCCCACCGGCCGCGCTCCCGCCCGCAGCCTG
>NW_025335568.1:1042543-1067527 GCF_004798865.1 Varanus komodoensis | reverse complement strand
GACTCGGCGCGGGCCGACCCCTTCCGGGGCCGCAGCACGCCTCCCTCGCCCCGCGGCGGCCTCCCCTGCCCTGCTCCCGCGCGGGAGGCGCTCTGCACGTGCCCCGAGGCGCGCTCGAGGCGCCGCGCGGGCGCCGCAAGGCCCCGGCCCGCGGCCCGCGCGCCCCCTTGCCGCACGGAGTTCCCCCGCGCCTGGGGTCGAGCCGGGCCTCCGGTGTGCATCGCCCCTTTAAATTCCTCAAAGGCCGCCGCGGCCGCAGCGCCTCCGTGCCGAGCGCTGCGGCTCTGCCGCCCGCCGCGCTGCTGCCGGGGAAGCCTCGCGGGCCCCACCGGAGCCGGCGCCAGGAGCCGCGGCTGGCCGCGGGTTCGCGAGGGGAGCCCCCGCGGGCGCGTGGGGCCGATCCGAGCCGAGCCCTCGCTGCCCGCCGGGGAAGGCCGGCCCCGCGCCGGCACGGAAACGCTGCCCCCCAGTCCCCCGAGGCGGCTCGCCGCCCCGCAACTCTGCACGACCGCGGGGGCCGCAAAATGCACTTTGCACGTGATCAGGCCCTGGGCTAAGCGCTACTGCAAAAGCAGGGACAAGCAGGCTCGCCAGCCGGATGCTAGGCCGCAGCCTTGTGGCAGTCTCTCCCCTGGAATGCACTCTGCACACACTCCGAAGCTGCCCTTCCTTCACCTCTGCAGGCAGCCAAGGGCTCCTAGCCGTAGCCACGCAGATTCACCACCTGCCCTGCCGCAGGTGAGCGGTGCGAGACCCCCACCTATGCTGAAGGCTGCGCTCCTTCCCACACCGCCTCGCCCGTCCTCTCCCGTTTCGCACTGCACGGCCCCACACGCAGCGCTTCCCGCCTGCAGGGGCCCCGACGTGCCAGGGGCCGCAGAAGGGGTCCTCCATGCGGGAAGGCTCTCCCCGCCGGGGCGCCCAGGCCGCTCGCCCGTACCTTCCTCTTGTTCCGGTGGATGTCGCCGATGGAGTTGGCCACGGTGTTGGGGCCCAGGAGCATGCGCGTGCTGCGCGGCCACTCGGTGCTCACGAGGCTGTGCTCGCCCATCAGGATCTTGCGCACGTTCTCCGCTCCCGTGACCCGGACCAAGGGGCGCCCCAGCAAGTGGGTCTTGAAGACATTCCCGTACTTCTCCCTCCTTGAGGACTGGAAGCAGGAGCCCTGGAAGAGGCACACAGACAGCAGCTCAGCGGCCAGCCAGTTCCTTGGCATCCTGCCACCACTGGCACCAGCGCGTGCGCGCGCACACACACACACGGCAATCCAGCTCCCATGCCTGAGGGGCTCGTGCTCGCCAAATTCCTAGTTAATAAATGTACCTTAGGATATTACACCTGTGGGCGGAAACAAGCAGAGGACAGATTTCATTCAGCCCCCGCTGCTGGACAGTGCCGCACGGCACCCTGGGAGATGCTGGGCACTGTTCACCGGCGGCACTGGAGATGCCACAGGGCTGGGATGGGACCGCATGATCTCTGAGGTGCCTCTGCACCAGGGCTCCATCCGCAGTGGCCATTTCCCAGGGCCACCAGCACCCGTGCCGGGACGGAGCCCCGTGACGGAGCCTTCGGTCACCCGCAGAGTTAGAGCTCTTCGTGGCAGGTGTGCATCGGGCTGCACACACGGCTCAGCTGGGGGGGAAGCGCTGGAGGCGGGTGGCACAACATTCCCGCTGGCTGGGCCATCCGTTCCTCACCTCCCGAAAGCCCGTGACACAATCCGAGACGCGGCCTCACCGCTGGACTGCAGCCTTGGCTGGGGAAGGGTGCCCGCGAGGTCCCCTTGGGAGCCCCGAGAGTGCCCACGTCCTCCAGGGACTTGGGGAAGGGGGCTCATCGGGGCCGTGGGGCGAGGGCGGGCCTTCACATCCCCAAGAATGGCTCCCCTCGCCACAAGACACGCGTTCCCCATGCCCGCTAGTAGGAACGTCCTGGCTTCCCAGTGCCCCTCCTGTCTGGGCCCACGCCAGAAGAGCCATGGGGCTGGACCCACCTGCTCCCACACACGGCTCCCCCGGGGGCCCTCCAGCAGCCTGCGAGGGGCCCGCCAGCGGGACGTGGGGGCAGAGCACCCGCTCACTGGGGCCCCGGAGGAGCGCGCCGCCATCAGCACTGGGGGCCACCCCCCTCGCCACGGTGGCCCGTCCCCTCCGGACCTGCCAAGACAGGTGGTGTCAACTCCCTCCTGTGGAAGTGAATTCCAGGGCCCTGCCCCTCCCCGGATCGCCTGCCCAGCACATTCTGGAAAGTCCCCGCTGGGTCCCTGGACCTGGCGTGGGGAAAGCCACGGCTGAGGGGGCTGTCACATGGGCGCTGGAGGGCCCAGTCGCCCCAGGAGGCTCTGCTGGGAGGCACATCGGGGCTGATGAGCACAACACCCAGGCTCTCCCAAGTGCACAACACGCAGCGCACACCCAGCAACCCTGACAACCGCCACGCCACGGCCCCTTCGACGATTTGCACCCCTGCTGGGAGTGACTGGGGTGCTCCAGGTCCAGATGGGGCTATTACATGCCGCTAGAAAAACCATCAACGCACCAGTAACGGGGGGAAGGGGGGGTGGCTATTAGGAGGGACCGGACTGTCCAGGCATTGCTCTTCTTCTGAGGAGCATCTTGCCTCGGCTTGGGGCCCCCAAAAGCTCCTGTGTTTTTCTGCAGGACAGATCCCTTCTCAATGTGGGCCGGATCCTTGGCAAGCACTGGACACAGTTTGGGACTTTTAATAACTTTCCCACATGCTGGTCACATTCATACAAAGGGAGGGATCCTGCGAGCGAGCAGAGGAGACCCTTCCCCACGCCCCCCGCCACATTCAACTCCACTGGGACTTGCTGCGGGGGGGGGGGGCGGCTTTCCCCATCCATTTTTGAAGTGCCTTTGCCAAGGTGTCTTCCCCTTTAAATTGAGTTGTCCGGGGAGGTGGGCTGCCTCTTCCCCCTTACCCATTGAGGGTCTCTGTGCTGCAGAGCCTGGGGGGGGGGGGGGGGGGGGGTGTGGGGGGGGGCGAAAAACAAACAAAAAGACAAAAGCACGGTTGTGAAGTTCAGATGTTCAGGTGACCCCATGTCTTGATCTGCGTAAATATAATTAAAGTACTTTTTGTGGCATTAATAAAGGGTTATTTGTACAACATTTCCATGGCTGTACAAAGGCCAGCTTTATGTGGCAAGAGTTTTCAAGCAGAGTCCAATTTATACACATTTTTTGTATTTTTAGCCCAAGACTCTGTTTGGATGAGGCCTTGTGGAAAAGGGAAAACCCTTTCTCGGTCCCCCTGCAAAAATCTGATAAATTTCTTTTAAAAATAAAGCCCTATTGAGTGAGGGCTCTTAACCCTTGCAGTGCCGGCAGGGACTGCACGCGCACCGGCACAGGCCCCCCAGTCTATTACGCCGGTCTTGGGACGGGCGGGGGGAGGGGCGCGGAACAGTTTGCCCTCCTGCCTTGCTTCGGGCTTCCGACACGCGCGCTCCCGCCCGAGCCGGATTCCCTGCACGAGCGCCCGGGGACCCGCTGTGCCACGGCGCGCCCCGCACCCGCCGCCCGGCCCGCGGACTTCGAGTCGTGGCGGCTGCTCCGAGGCACTCGCGGGGGGCTGCATCCTCGGACTGAAGGGGTCCCGGAGCAGCTCGCAGGCCGTTCGGGCGAGCGGGGACGCGCGGAAGCACGACGGGCTCCCCCGGCCCCTCCCGCGACCCCAAAGCCGCGTTTTTCGAAGAGACTCCACCGAGGAGCTGGCGCGGGTCCTGCCAGAGCGGGAAAGGTCCTGATCCGCGGCTGGCCGGAGAGGCTGCCCCTTCTCCGGAGTTGCCCGGGCTCCTGTCCCGCCCCCGCCTGGGACGTCCGGCCGAGTTGCGTCTCCCCCGCCGGAGAGACCGCCCGCCCGGGAGGCTGCGCCGAGAAGCGCGCTTCCGCACGCCCGGGAGAGACCGCGCTCGGAGGGACGCGCCGGCTCGCCCTCTCGCGCCTCGGGCTGGCGGCGGCGGCGGCGGCGGCGGGCGCCTCCTCGCCGGGCCTCACCTGGCGGGACGGCTCCCACTCAGCCCCGCTCTTAAAGCGGCGATGGAGCCTGGCGCTGCGCGGCTCGCTGGAGGCGGCCTGCTAGTCTCGCGGGGGAACGAGTGCGGGAGCGACCCTGGCCGCCCCCGGAAATGGAGGGATCCGCGCGGAAGGCACAAGCCGCAGCGGAGGGCGCCGCTCCGCGCGCAGAAGGCTCCGGGTGCGAGGCCGCCACCGCCAGGGCAGGGGGACGGGACGGGACGGCACGGGACGGGCTGCCTCTCCGGCCCCTGCTGGCCGGAGACGCAGCTCTGCGCCGATGGAGAAGCGCCGGGCGGGCGGGATGCGCCCTTCGCGGGACCATGGGCTGGGCCAGCCCCGCGGAGCCGGCTCGTCTGGCAGGGCGCACTTACCTGGGAACAAGCCGTCTCCGCGGAGCGCGGGCTTACTTCCGAGGAAACGTGCGCAGGACCGAGCTCTCGGCCCACCTTTCCGCCGCCCGCGCGGCCGCTCACGCAGCCCGCCCTTCCAGCCCCGTCCGTGCCGCCGGCGGGCCGTGCGAGGGGCGCGCGGTCCCGCCGGCCGGAGTGCTGCCCCCTCCCCGCGCAAGGCTGCGCCGCGCCGGCCGCCGAGCGCCCCGCCGGCGCTCGCTCGGCGTGCGCTCCTCGGCCGCGAGCGCTCCTTCCCGGACGGGGCGCCCGCCGCGCCGCGCCTCGCCCCCTCCCGCCTCCAGCAGCCTGACGCAACGTCTCCCCTCCCCCTGGAGCGCCGCGGAGCGGAGGCCGCCTTACCTGCAGGAGCCAGTGGAAAGTCTCCCCGACCAGCGGGAAGCCCATGGAGCCCTTCGGGATGGGCAGCTTGCAGCTCTTGTCGCGCGTGGCCGCCCAGCGCAGCTGCCACAGCTGCTGCGACACGGCCAGGAGCAGCGTCACGGACGCCAGGCAGGCGACGAAGGTGGCCAGCGCCGAGACGAGGTCGAAGCTCTGGAACAGCATCTTGCGCGGCGGCGGCGGCGGCGGGCGGCGCGCGCGGGGGCGTCTCCCGCTCCTCTCCCGCTCGGAAGCCCGCGGGTGAGCCGGAGAGGGGGCGCCGAGGGAGGGCGGCGAAGGAGCGGCCGCGGAGGGCGCCACCCACGTGTGTGCGGGGACTCGGGGCACTTGGACCGAACGCCACGGCCGGGACAACGTGTGCTTTTATAGATGCATATGGGGAGTCAGCCCCTCCCCACGCATAAAGGAATGCAAAAATAAAAGGCGCTGCGCCGGGGGGAGCGGAAAGCCCCCGTCCTGCAGTCCCGAAGGCGACGCGGTCCCGTTCTCGCCGCTGCGCCCGCGAAGGCAGAACTGCGCTCCGAGGCGCTCGCTCCGAGGCTCGGCAGGAAACTTCGGAGAAGGGGAGGCTTGTCTCGTTTTTGCTTTGCACCAAACCCAGAATCCGAACACCAAAAAGACGGGGGGCGTCACTGACGGGCGCAAGGAAAGGGGGGCCGGTTTGTGTGACTAAAAGCGGCGGCGGGAGCAGGAAATCAGGAGCGGCACGAGAAAAACACGAGCGCGGAGGACCTCTGCCCCAGCAGAAGAGGAGGAGAAATTCCTGCACGGGCAGAAGCGCGCGCGCGGGGCAGCAGCGAACTCCGGAGCGGGACGGTCTCGCGCGGCGGCGGCTGGCGGCGGCAGAGGCAGAGGCGGCGGCGGCGGCTGGCTGGTGTCGCTCCGTCCAGCTTGAGCGGCTCTCTTGAGCGCCTCTGCCTGGGGCCGCGGGAGGCCGGGCCGGGCCGGGCCGGGCCGGGCCGGGCTGGGCTGGGCCGGGCTGGGCGGGGGGAGCCTGCCAGCGAGCCAGCAAGGGGGGAGCAGAGGAGGCGGAGGGCGGCGCTCCGTTTCCACTGCGCCGTCGGGAGGAGGAGGAGGAGCCGCTTCTCTCCGCGCCAGTTTGTGGGGAACAGACCAGGCGGGTGTTTATATAGAGGCGGCGCGGGCCGGGCGCTCGGCCGCCAGGCGGGCAGCCCCTCCTCCGCTCCCCCGCCAGGCGGGGGCGGGGGCGAAGGGGGCGGGCGCGGCGGCGGCGGCGGCGGGGGGCGATGCTGGGCCGGGCCGGGCGCTGGAGCGTGCCAGCTCTGGCTGCGGGCCTGCCGGGCGAGACGCGCCCTCGGCTGCGCTCTCCGCCTCCCCGGCCAGCTGACGACCGGGCTGCCTTTGGTCGCTGCGACCGACGAGAGAGGAGCCCACCGGGAGGCTGGCTCCGGAACGGAGCGGGGCCCACACCTTGCCCGGCCGCCGGGGCGCCGCAGCCCTGCGCGCCGAGCCGTCCCGTCGGCGGCAGCGGCGGCTGGTCCTCGGCCCCGGGCCGCGCGGCTCGCGGCCGCCCCGCGCGTCCTCTCCTCGAGCTGCGAGCCAGCCGTGCCCGCGGCCTCGCTGCGGACCCAAGCCCCGAGGCTTCCCGGAAGAGCGGCGAGAGAGGAGAGCCCGGCGGGCAGCCGCCACGCCGCCGCGGGACCCGAGCGGCCTGGATGGAGCCGCGGAGCAGCGGCGCGCCGGGCCGGGTCGGCCGCCTCTGGACTTGGCGCGGCCGGCCGCACAGCGCTGGTCTGCAGGGGAGCCGTCGCTCGTGCAGCGAGTGCAGCGAGCGGGCCGGCTGGCGCGGCTGCTCGGAGGCAGCGGGGCAGCTGCCTCCGGCAGACGCGACAGCGGCCCTCCGCGGAGGACTGGCGAGCCGGACTGCCGGGCTGCGGCGGCGTCCCACGGGCTCGTTCTGGCGGGGCGCAGCAGGTTGTCTCTGCCCGGCCGGTCCCCTCGCGGAGGCAGCGGGAGCGGGAAGCAGCGGCGGAACCGGCTGGCCGGACGAGCCCGGCGCTTCTCCTCTGCCGGGTGCGCTTGCCAGGCTGGGCTGCCAGCGGCGAGCCCGAGAAACGGAGTGCGGGGTCCTCACGCCCGGCAAGAGCTGCCTCAGCGCCGCTCGGCCGCTGCACTCGCGTCGCAGCCCGCGTTCGGGCCCAGGGCGCCATGCGCAGCCCAGCCGGAGGCGACCCGGCGCAAGCCCTGCCGCGATGCGCGGCGACGGACCGGGAGCGCTCAGGCGCCCCGCCAAGGCTGGCCGGGAGTGCTTCGGAGGCGACGGCGGGCGGCCTGGCGGGGGTCCTGCCGGCTGGCGGTGCGGGGTAGCGGGCGGCCGGCCGGGCAGGCGCCTGCAAGCATTTCCCGCGGACTTCAAAGGGGCTCCTGCGGGGGCAGTTTGGGGAATCCCTTCCGGAGACCTCGGCTCGCTCCCGTGGGGCCAAGCGGAGGCGAAGCACGGGGCATCGCCCTCGGCGCGCTCAGCGGTGGCGGAATCGGCCCCTGCCCGTGAGGAGGCGAGGGGAGCCATCGCCGGAAGGCCACGTGCCCCTCTCGGGGGTCCCTCGTCCGCCCAGGCTCCGCTCCCCTTCCAGTCCGCAAGGGTAAGGCACGGTGGGGCAGCCTAAGCGGCGAAGCGGCGGCTTCAGAGACCAGCTATTTAAATGAGTTTAAAAATCGCAAAGACCCACTGATGAGCCGCCCCCGCGGCACTGAAATGTGCTTGGGCTCAGCGCCGCCTGCCCTTCCCGCAGCGCCCCCAGCAGCCTTCCAGGGGTTCGGGGGACTGGGGCGCAGGCTGCACGGCAGCGCAGTCCAGTGCACGTGACCGCCCTGGTTCGTTTCGCCGTGCCGGGCTTCTGCCCGGGTGCCGCAGGAATATCCACTCGCACGTGCGGCCAAAAGGGGGAAGGGCCGTCCTTGGCAGAGCGAGGCAGCCGCCGCCAGACCCTGCGCTGAGCACCGAGGAGGAGCAGGCTTCTGGGGTGCAGCTTGTGTGCCAGCGACGGAGCGGGTGCTGCCTGAGGGGCCAAAATACCTGGCCCCCTTGGGCACCGTGTGCCTCCCTCTGGGAGGGGTGGGGCGCCATGTGCGTCTCCCTCTTGGGCGGCAGGATGTTTTGGGCCAGCGCTGCGGAGACGGCTCTGCGGAGGCTCTGCCGCAGGGGTGAGCGAAAGGCCAGTCTCCAGGTGCTTGTGACTTCAGATCCCAGAAGCCCCAGCGAGCCGGGCCAGTGGCCGGGGCTGCTGGGAGTTCACAGCCTCCAGGGGCCGCTCTGCCGGGGGTTCTGCGGGGCCTGGGGCCCGAGTGGGGAGCGCAGCGCCCATGGCAGTGCCTGGCTCAGCAGAGGTCTCAACAAGGTCACACAACCACACCAGTCACCCCGAGGCTGCAGCATGTGAAACAGCCCTCAGCATCAGACACCACGGGCGGTGCACCCACAAATCCGTCTGTGGGATCACGCTGCAGCGAGGCATCGCCCCTTCGAGGCGGGCGCTCCGGGCAGCCCAGCCCCACACTGCGCTAAGTGCTGCTCAGCAGCCCCCAGGAACGGCGGGCGCGTCACCAAGGCCACCCAGCCCTCCCTGGGAGGCCGCCGCTCCGCTGCAGGGCCGGAGAGCGCAGGCCACACAGCTGCAGGGGTGCCCCGGCAGAGCTCCCCAAAGAGGTGGCCTGTCGCCATTTGCTGGGATACAGAATGAACGGGGGGGGGCGGGGCTGGACTTCTCCATCAGCAGCCGCGAAGGAAGCGGAGGCAAGGCTCGCTCGCCCAGACGGTCCAGCCCTTCTCTGGATCGCCTGGTGTCGGGGGGGGGGGGGACCAGCCTTTCCTGCCGTGCCAAATGCTTCTCCAGCCCCTGCCCTGCCTCCGTCCCCCGGCCTCTCGCAAACGTGCTCTCCAGCAACGGGCCGCCCGCTGGCAGCCCGGTCTGTGCCCCTCAGGGGACTTCCCTGGGCAGAGCCCGGCAGCACGAAGGGAAACCCAGCACCTCTTTCCCTGGAATCTCGTGAGCCCACGGCTGTGAGAGAAACCCTGCATGAGAACGCCAAAGGCCACCGGGGGGGGGGGGGGGGGGCCGCCCCGGGGGGGGGCCCGCGGGGTTGGGGGCGGCTCGGGGCATTCGGCTGCTCGGGAGGGCGGGGGAGGCGCGATCCACGATCTGAGTCGCGCCCCTCCCGCAGCACCTGCAAAGGCGCAAGGGGCACCGAGGCGCCCCCCCCCCCGCCTGGGCGCCTGCACCTCAGGCAGGAGCAGCAGGGCGAGGGGCCTGCGATCCTGATCTCGCGCTGCCCCGGGAAGCCGAGCGGCGTCGCGCAGCTGCATGTTCGCGCGGCGCCGCCAGCCTGGCGCAGGGCGCTGCCGCAAGAGTGGCCGAATTCCCCCCCCCCCACCCGCTGCGCCTCTCGGTGGGGCTGCACTGCGCGCGGGCACGTGCTGCCCCGGGACCCTGCGCTCCCTGCGCTGCCAGAATGCCAGGGCGCAAGAGGGGCCGCGGCGGCCGAATGGCTTCGATTTCCCTTTTTTGCCAAAAAGGACACACGCGCCCAAAATGAAACTGGCACTTGCTGGTTGGAGGCAAACAGTGAAGTCGCACTTCGCCCGTTGCAAGCGGAGGGAACGCGCGATCTCCTGGCCGCGCACCGTGCACAAGGACCCCCAAGCAGGCGCTCCCCGCGGCCACTCTCTCAGCTCCGCGGCCACCCTTCCCTGCAGAAAAGCACCGGGATTGTGCGCGGTCGGTGCCGTCCGGACGCAGCGCCGGCCGCTCGGCCCCCAGGCCAGGGTCGCGCGCACCTGTGGGACTCCGTCCCTGCGCTGACCGGGTTGCTGCTCCCCGGGGTCGCTGCTCGGGCTGTGCAGGGCGGGGCGCCGCGAGAAGCATGCCCGGAGGCTCTGCGACCCGCCACGCTGCCGCTGGCCTCCGGAGAGAGCTGCGATCGCAGCGAGCGGGACGGGGCTAGACGGTGGCCCCGCTACGTGCCGAGCCCGGGCGGGCTGCCGCGGCTGTGCCTGCGTGCGGCACATTCCCTTCCCGGCCCTGGGGGCCCCGGAGCCGCGGGCAGGGACGCGCCCCACGTTTGCCGCGGCAGCTCGGGTGGGAAAGGGCGCGGGCGCGGACAGCTCAGAGGGGCTCGCCGGGACGCGCCCGGCCCCTTCTGCTGGAGCCGGGGAGCCGCCGTCATGCGGCAGACACGTGGGGAAGCCCGTCGCCGGCCGGGGACCGTCTGCGCGCGGGCCGGATCAGCAGAGCCGGCCGGGGAAGGGGCGGCGTGGGCGCCCCGGGGCGTCTCCCTGCCCCTCCAGGGCCCTCGCCCCACCGCGCCGCTGTTCCCAGGAGGGAGGCGGTCGCGCGCGGCGCCCCGCGCGGCGCTGGCGCGGCCCTCTGCTCTCTCACTCTCGGCCCTGCTGCCCCCCCTGGTGGCCGACCGGGCCGCGCGCCGCCGGGAGCTCTCCGCGCCGCGCGGGGGAAGCCGCTCTCCGCCCGCTGCGCGCAGGGAACGCGCCACGGCGCTCGGCGGCCCTGCGCTCGGCCTGGGGGTGCAACCGCCTCCCCTGGCAGCTGCCCTAAATGTGCACGCGGGGGTCAAGGGAACGTGCGCGCGAGTGGGCAGGCGCAGCTTGGGCGATAGAAACAGCGGGAGCCAGACGTGGCCTCCCGGGCCATCTAGTCTGACCCCCGGCTCCAGCCGGCTCCGCTCGCGACACGCCCCCACGCGCATGTCGAGATCTGCTTTGCCAGTTGCTGCTCGCGGCCGTCTTTGCTCTCGAGGGAAAGTCCGCGGAACACAGGCCTGGCAATGTGGCCGCAGAGCTAGAAAGCAGCCTCTGGTCGGGCAAGCTTTGCTGCCCCGGCTCTGATCCTGAGGCTTTCCAGGTGGGGATGAAGGTTGGCAGAACTTGCACAGAGATCTGGCTAAGCCTCCATGAGGACCGGTGCAGCCTCCGTGCCCGGATTCTTGGTCCTGGGAGGGTTCCACCGGACTCCCACCATCGCGCTCGCTTCTGCCCTGGAGGGCCACCCAGGGCCTGGCCCTGCACGTCTTCCACGTGGACCGAAGGCTGCGCTGGGCCCCTGCGGAACTTTGGAGTGAGGTCCCCTGCGCCCCCGAAGCCCCCGCCCAGCTGTGCTCCGAGGGGCCCCCACGCTCCAGGCAGTGTCCAGCCACGGCCCCGGCAGGGAGACGGCCGTGGGCGGAGAGGTGCTGCCTGGAGCGTCCCTCCTGGGAGCACAAGGGCAGCCAAGAGGAAGGAGCCCACTGGCCGGGCAGGTGGGCTGCCTGGGAAGGGGAGGGGAGGGGAGGGGAGGGGAGGGGGGCACAGAGAGGGTTGCCAGAAGCAGCCCCAGGAGGAGACGGGAGAGCCCCAGGCTGGAGCCGCACCCTCTCCCTGGGTGGCAGCAGAGCGGAGCAGATTCCTGGTGCGGGGGAGGCCCCACTTCAGGACGATCCTCTGCAGGACGCCGCACGTGGCAAGGGCGGCTCTGGGGGCTCAGATGGGAGGCGGCTCGCAGGGCGCCTCAGCCCAGCCTGCTGGCCCAGTGGCAGGAGGCGCAGGGCCAGCCATGCTTGGCACCCAGCTGAGGACCCGGATCGGTTTTGGAGGCGCCCTCAAGGGCCTCTTCCAGGGTGGGGGGGGCACAGGCAAAGCGGGGAGGCGAACACGGGAGCAAGGGCCGGCCTCTCCCAGCACAGGCCTCTGCTGCCTGCGGCAGGAGCATTTCAGCTGCGGAAGCGGCAGGACAGGCACGTGGGTCCCTGTGAAGCGGTGGGTGGCGGGGGGGGGGGGGCTGGCACAAGGAGCCTTGACCACCTGGGGATGCCGGAGCCTCCGGCTGGCTGGGTCCAGGGTCCGGCCACGGATGAATGCGCAACACGGAAGCCACGCTCCTTTTCCGCCACTCCCGTCAGAGAACTGGCCTGCAAGCAGCCCAGCCCACCCTCTTCCCCGCGTTCCTCACCCCGGGACTTAACTCACGATTTGCTCTATGTGGAGGCTGCTCTGGGATGGCCACTGGGGTGTCCACGAGGCGGTCTCCCTCCTCCCAGCACTGCCAGGGCATGCAGAGAGCCTGGCTCCAGGTGCCCCGTTTCAGCTCCCCTTCGGGGTGCAAGCCCTTTGGAACAATTGCCACCTAATCGGTAGAATTTTTCAATGCCCCAGAACATTGGCGCGAAGGGCCTCCATGCGCATCTTTCCGACACTTGTGACAGTCACAGTCAACTTGCTCAGAAAGCCACCATTTTTCCCGGGGACATTCCAGGGGCTCGTCCCGAAGTGCCGAACAGAGAAATCGCGTCACGAGTGGGACCCACAGCAGGGAGTGGCAGCCAATCCCACCGTTCCAGTGCACAGCCGCTCCAAGCAGTCCGCCACCTTCCCTTGGACAATAAGCATCCTCAGCCCTCAGAGGGGTCTTTTAGAGACCCCACCTCACCAGAGTGTTTCATTTTGTCCCCCTGAAGCAACTCCCTTCCTCCTGCTATGTGGGTGAAGCCACACAAGGATGGCGCACAGAAAACTGAGTTTGTGGAACGTCTAATCCTAGAATAGCAGAGTTGGAAGGGGCCATGAAGGCCATCGGGTGCAGCCCCTGCTGTTGCAGGGCACCACGTTACACCATCCCACTCAGGTGGCTGTCCAGTTTCACCTTGAATGCCTCCAGTGTGGGAGAGCCCCCCACCCCTCCAGGCAGCTGGTCCCACTGCCGTCTTGCTCCAAGAGAGCGGAAGCTTTTCCTGATGTCCAGCCTGAATCTGGGTTGCTGCAACTTGACTATTCTGTGTCCTGCACTCTGGCATCACCCAGAAGAGATCATGACCTTCCTCCTTGTGACAGCCTTTGGGGTACTTACAGAGGAATATCATGTCCCCTCGTCTGGTCTTCCCAAGGCTGAACATGCCCAGTTCCCTCAGTCTCTCCTCACAGGGCAGTGTTTCCAAACCCTGGATCATTTTTGTTGCCCTCCTCTGGACCCTTTCTAATTCTCCTGCATCTTTCTGAAACCTTGGTGCCCAGAACTGGACACAGTATTTCAGATGAAGTCTGACTAGTGAGGAGTATAGAGGAACTACTACTTCTTGTGATTTGGAAGTAATACTTCTTTTACTGCATCCCTAAATAGCATTTGCCCTTTTTGCAGCTGCATCACATTTTTGGCTCATATTTAGCCTCTGGCTTGTTCACTTCGGAAAAGAACCGCAAGGGTAGCGTGGAGTGTGTCCTTCCGGGTCAATTTGTCAATGCCACCCTTGGTTGCATAGCCAGAAGTGCGGCTTCCAGATCGAGAGAGGTATTGCTACCACTCTGTACAACTCTGGTGTGCCCGCAACTGGAGTATTGTGTTCAGTTTTGGGCCCCTCGTTGCAGAAAGGATGTAGCCAGGTTGGAGTCAGTGCAGCGTAGGGCCACAAGGTTGGTGGCCGGTTTGCAGGGGATGCCGTATGAGGCGAGACTGAGGCAACTGGGTCTCTTCAGCCTGGAGAAGAGGAGACTCAGAGGGGATCTGCTGGTGACATGCAGGTATGTGAGGGGGTGTCACACGGAGGTGGGGAGAGACCTGTTCTCCCCTGCAGAGGAAGGCAGGATGCGCTCCAACGGGGCAAAGCTCAGGGAGCCAAGGCTCCGTTAGGATGCCAGGAAGCACTTCCTGACAGTCAGGACCACGAGGGTGTGGAATGGGCTTCCCCAGGAGGTGGTTGAGGCCCCATCGGTGCGGGTGTTCAAGAATAGGCTGGACATGCACATGGTGGGCATGTCGTGAGCAGTGCCGGAGGACAGACTAGATGGCCCGGGAGACCCCTTCTGACTGGCTCTGTTTCTCTGTTTCTATGTTTCCCCTGTTCTTTCCTTGGCTGATTTGGCCCCAGGAGGCCAACTGGAAAGTTGAAGGTCATGACCCAGCAGGCATTCTGCAAAGTCCACAAGAAGGACAGGCATCAGGTGTGGTCTCCTGAGGGTAACAAAGGGAAGGTGGGGTCCCCTTATGACAAATACAGGCGATCGCTCTTCTGACTTTTCCGGTCTTCACGGCTGCGCTTTCGCCATAATTCTGGGAAGCACCGGCTTACTCACAGGCGCATGCGGTTGGAGAACCACGCTGGGTTCCTCTCCGTGCCGTTGCCGCTGCCGGGGTCTCCCGGGCCAGGCCAGTGTAACAGCACATTGGCCAGGAAACGCCAGTCCTTCTGCACTCGCCTCACCGGCAATGCGATTGTGAGCGTCCTCGGAGTCGTGACGGAGGATCTGGGGGTTGTTGCCCAGAGTAGCCGAGGAGCCCCCGCCGTTGGGCTGCCGCACGGGAAGGCCTGCAGGGCCCCGTGCAGGGCGAGGTCGCTGAAGGCGGCGGGTTCCTCCCCCTGCTCCCCCTGCAGCAAGCGGGGCTCTGGGTGGGGGCACTTGCTGAGCGAGCGGGGGCCCCGCTTTCCCGCTGCGGCCACAGTCCTGCGCTGCTGGGACACGTGGACGGCCCCATTCATTTTCCCACACGAGGGACCGCCCATGGGCGCATTCAGGACTGCACGGCTGAGCCCAGGGGCTTCCGGCTGCTTAACTGGCGAGGACTGTGCGCCGTGTGCCGCTTGTGCGCTTCCTGTCTCTTCTCTATTCCGCCCTATTAAAATAGGCTCTGCATTCACACACCCGATCCAGCTCTCGTCATCGCTCAAAAGGGGCCTTTCCTCCTGGCTGGGCAGGCCTGGTGCACCCCCGACCCATGGCCAGGAGCCCTTTCACTGGGGCAAATGCCCTGCAGGTTCCCTCCCACGTGGGGGGGGGAGCACAGTGGCTGCCTGCGCCCCACAGATCACCTTCCCCAAGGTGGGGAAAACCACTTCCTGGCCATCACTGGTCAGCACTGAGCTTTCCCTGCCCCTTTTTAAATTTGGGGTGGATAAAGGAAGCCCATGGATCAAGTGCAGGTGCATAAGGGTCAATGGTTAAATCAGAGGTAATTGTATCTAAATGCTGCTGAGATTTGCTACCCCTGATCCCACAGGAATTAGTTTTTAAATACCAGTCAAGCTTTTGGGATCAAATTTGTATCCGTTTTCACTAACGCCATTCACAGCTTGTGCTTGCACTTGCTGGAGCGCTCCCGTTGCTACGGTCAGGACGCTGGGGGCTGATGCACACGCAGTGCTTCCCTGCTTTAGGAAGCACACACTGCTTTGGACGCACAGAGTGAAACCAGGAGAAAGGCAGGGAAGAGGGGAAAGCAAAACAGCGGAGCCAACGCCTGCTGCTGCCAGTTAGAACGGATCCTGCAAGCCTGGTGCCCCGAATGGGTGGCTGACCATGTGCTGCCTACCAAGACCGAGCGCCTTGCAAGGCCACGCAGACCTGCCTGGCCCAAACGCCTCATCTCTCGCCTCCTCCACACGCTCGCGCACTCGCTGGCAGAGCGAGCCCGGGGCAAGCCTTTCCTGCACTCAGTGGGGGGACACTGTCCGCCTCCGTGCACCGCGCAATGATTCGCGAGCATTTAAAAGTTATGATAATGGACAGCATGCGCTCTCCGTCTCTCTCTCTCTCTCTCTCACACACCCACCCACCCACCCACCCACCCACCACCACCACCACCACCACCACCACCACTTCTGATGGATACACACATTGCGATTCCACACATTGCTTTTCTCGCTGCTTCCCCTCTTCCACTTTAAAAAAGAAGCTCAATTGAGCATCTCAAATATCTCACCCTCTTCTTCCCTGCCGGTAACAGTTTTTGAACAGAATCAGAAACTGGCGTGTTTTTGCAAAGAGTTTATCGAATTACATTTGGTGACAAAGAGCAGAGTGCATTTCCTTGAAGCCTCCGCAACCAACCGGGGATCCATCAAGGCAGGGGGAAGAATGGCTGGCGCGCAGGGCCTTTGTCAAGCCGGGGAGCGCGCCCTGGAAAGTGCCCTGGGAGCACGGCTTGCTTCTGGCCCTGCGGGGGCGGGGGGGCTGTGTTTGTTTACCCCTCTCCGGCTTTTGAAGTTGAGCAGCGTTGAGGCTGGAATCGTGAGGGGAGGGGCTGCGTTTTTTTAATTAGGAAAGAGAGGGGGGGGGGGGGGGGGAAGAGGATGATAATGAGACTGTCCCACCTGACAATCACTTGGAACAAGATGTCAGTGTCTAAAGAAAGCTCTTTAGAAAAGCGAGGCCTTGGGGATAATGACCCTGATCTTCCCAAGATTGTATGGGAACAGGTGATCCTCTTCCGTTTTCCTTGTCTCCCTTTTGTTTCGTGTGGATGCCAAACAGAGAAAGGAGCCAGATCTTCCCGATATCCTCCTTTGTGCCTGCATTGTGATTTTGCTTGAGAAAATTGCTGCTTGGGCACCGTCCAGACTTTATTCGAGGCTGGCTGTGGAGCACAAAGGCGCTCGCTGGGCTGCCCTGAGCCCCCCGCCAAAGAAGCCCCGGCTTTTGCTTGGCAAAGGCTCCTTTGAAACTTCGGGGGCGCTTTGCCGAAGACGAAGACGGCAAGGGCAGGCGCTTCCTCCAGGCAGAGCAGGCCGGCTCCGCGGAAGACCGTACGGGACATGCCTCGCATTCATCCCCTGCGGGCAGGCGGCCCACCGACCGCCCGATCTCTGCTCACGCTCACGGTTCCTCCCGCCGCCGAGCACCACAGCCCCGTGTGGCCGTGGGGCCGCCCGTGCGGTCTGGGGCCAAGCCCAGCTGGGCCAGAGGCCGGTGCGGAGTTTGCCACTCCGTGCATCAGCGGCCGCCCGGCAGAGATGGGTGGCGCGTCCCACTGGCCGGTCCTGCCCCTTCCCCATGGCCGGCCACCAAGGACGAGTGTCTCCAACATGGCAGGCCCAGCCTCAGCCATCGCGGCGGCCGTGGATCAAAGCAGCTACTCAGAGAAGGCGCAGATCAGCCGGGGAACGGGGTGAAGGGGTTGCGCGTCCCACGGGTGGTCCGCCGTTCCACGCTGGCAACAGACCCCGCAGAACCGACACCGGCAAAGCCGACTGGGACCCCAGAGCCTGCCTCCAGGCCCCGGGAGGCGTCCTCGGGTGCAGCCCCGCTCCATGCCGCTCCCCCTTTCCCAGCAGAACTCCCTCTGGGAAGCACCCACCTGAGGCTGCCTGCTCCCCAACCTGGTGCCCTCTGATGTGGGGGAGTGCAGCTCCCAGCACCCACCAGCCGGCAGAACCCCAGGCTGGGCAGGAGCCGGCTTTCCCGGCGTCCACGTAATGCCCTTCTGGAATCAGGGCCCCTCCCACTGCAGCAGAGGACCCCCGCACAGCACCTCGCGCTCCCACAAAGGCCTCGGCCCCACTCCCCTCATTCTGGGCTCTCGCACAGTTCCCCCCGTCCAAACCGCTTCATGCACGCCTCCCCCCCCCCCCGCACCACACACACGCCCAATTCTCCTTATTGCTATTTTTTCAACATTGCAAATGGTGTAAATCGGCCAGGAGACCTCACTAGTCAGGCCTCAGCCGGAATACTGCGTCCAGTTCTGGGCACCAAAATTTCAGAAAGATGCAGGAAAATTAGAAAAGGGTCCAGAGGAGGGCAACAAAAATGATCCAGGGTTTGGAAACCCTGCCCTGTGAGGAGAGACGGAGTGAACTGGGCATGTTCCGCCTTGAGAAGAGAAGACTGAGGGGGGACATGGTATCCCTCTATAAGTCCCTCAAAGGCTGTCACAAAGGGGAAGGTCAAGATCTCTTCTTGCTGACGCCAGAGTGCAGGACACGGAATAGTCAAGTAAAGTTGCAGCAACCCAGATTCAGGCTGGGCATCAGGAAAAGCTTCCGCTCTCTTGGAGCAATACGGCAGTGGGACCGGCTGCCTGGAGGGGTGGGGGCTCTCCCACACTGGAGGCATTTAAAAAGCCACTGGGCAGCCACCTGCGTGGGGTGGTGTGACTTGGAGTCCTGCACCAGCAGGGGGTGGACCCAATGGCCTTCCTGGCCCCTTTCAGCTCTGCCATTCTATGAGTAACAAAAGCTGTCTTTTGTTAGATGACAAGTAAAAATGAACACCACAGAAATAAAACATGAAAATAACATTTGAAGCAGAATAAAATAAAGAACAACCCAATTTTGCTTTGAGCCGTCCAGAGGCTAAAGTGATTGGACGGGCTAGAAATATCCTAAATAATAAATAAATAAATACATGTGGCTGATTTGCTAATGAACTGTGTTAAAGGTATGTTTTGAAAGCACTCTTTATTTTCCTTTCCTTTTCCCTATGGCACAATCATAGAAGAACACGGCTGAAGACGCTGGCGTGACCCTCCGTCACGAGATCCAAAGCCAACTCGCACAACGGTTGCGCTGCCAGACAACTGGCTGCTGCTGCTCATCTTGTGCAGAAACGCTTCCTTCTCCTCTGGGCAAAAATATCAAATCCAATGCAAACAGGAAACGGTGAGGGTAAGCATGCAATTATTTGAAAATCAGAACTTAGAAACAGTATGAAATACTTAAAGTTGCAAAGCCTGGGATGTGGTCTTCCTTTTTTAAAGGTCTTCACTTGGTTGAAAAGTCTTGCAGATCCTCTCGGAGTCGCTCCATAATCAGGGTGCCAGCGCTGAAAAGCCCCTGCCCTCACGGCCATCCCACCTGGGCTGATCTTTGCCGGGGGCTCTGAAGGGGGTGTCCTGAAGCTCTGCTACGGCTGGAGGGTCCGTCCTCCCCCGAGGGTCCGGGGCTGTGTGTTGGGAGTGCTCTCGGAGCCAGCCCTGTCCCTGGGGGAGCAGGCGGGCTTGATGGCCCAGGGCACCTCGGACCAGCTTAGCATGCCCCCCGCCCCCACTAAGCCCTTCCCTGGGTGTGGATGGGGTGCCCCAGTGCAGTTGCCACGAGCGGTCAGCTCTCCTCTCCTCTGGATAACGGCAGGGCCTTCACGCGTGAGCTGGCCTCCCGGAACGGCCCAGAAACTCCGGCAAGACGGCCGGTTCCTCTGATGGCTTCGTCTCTGCACACCCGGCGGCCACTGCTCCCGAAATGCAACAGGGGCGGGGTGTCCGGCTTGCCCCACCAGGCGCGTCCTCCACCGCCTGCATGGCTTCCGGGCAAGGCCAGGCCTGACCCCAGACCACGCCGGGCCCTTAAGGGCCGGGGTGACCCGGAGGAGCTTCTCCCCGCAGACGCCTGCCCAGACCCCGGGATCCTCCTCCGGTGCCTCCGGAAGCCCCTGCCTTTTCTTTTGCGGCACCTGGCTGTCGAGCGAGGGGCTTGTCCGGCACTCACCTCGTGCTCTTTTTGGAGGTAGTTGTGTGGCTGGATTTTTCCAGGAAGTTTAGTCTTGCAGACTGTTGTTCTCAGTCCGTTATGACATTTTCAGTGGTTGCTTTGCTGCTGGGCTGTATTTTGTCTTTATTTGCAGTTTAGGCGGTCATTTTGCACCGTCATGCATCACATGCCATCTCTTATGGTTTCAACTGCTGCGGCCTCCCCGGAGCCTGGCTGCTGGGCAGTCTGGTAACGGACTACTTCGGTAAATATGTGGCTCCCGGCCAAGCAGGGCTTTCAAGGTGACGGCTGCCTGGAAGCAGCACGCCTGGATCGACAGGTATATTTGGGGGGTCGTGTGGGCAAGTATCCAGTCCCCGTGCAAGGCTGGAGCGCAGAACGGCGAGAGGCTTGCGGCGCGGCCCGGCCGTGGGAAGCGGAGGCGCGCAGCAGCTCAGCTGAGCCGGGCGTGAGGAGGGGACAGCCCCACCACCGTGCCGGGCGGCCTGGTGCAGCCGGCGTCGACCACGCAGAGCCAGGAAACAGCCCCGGCACCCTCCATGCGAGGCAAGCCCCGGGACGTGCACCCGCGCGTGGAGCACCGCTGCCCCGCACAAGCCTGGCCAGAGCCGCACCCCCTGCCGTGCCAGACACCGGGCACGCGGCCCCTCCGCACCTGCCTGCGGACGCCAAGGGCGGCTGTCCCGGTGCCTCCGCGGCCTGGCCAGGCGCCCTCCCGCTCGGGGCGCTTCCGCTTTGCACGGCAGAGCCACCCGCAATCTTTGCGCTGCCTCCTGGCGAGGGAGTCGCCGAGACCCCACAGGCGCGGTACGGGCAAGCGCCACGCAGCCCCGGCACGGATTCCCGGCAGTGCGCGAGGAAAGAGCCCCGGCGGAGGGGGGCCCCTGCCACGGCCGTCGGGCTGCGAAGCGAGGACTGGCTCTGAACTGGAGCCTCCCTTCTGGCTGACTGAGCGCGTTCTGTGGGGAAGGGGCCGAAGAATGCAGGGCGGGCGAGCTGCTTTTCTCACTAGCACCGCCGAGCTGGAAACGATGGGGGACACGGGCTGTTCTCCACCCGACCCGGAAAACAATATGCGCCTTATGAATACGTACTTTGTTCATCGAATATCGGGAGAGCTGCATCGTTCGCTTCGTCCGAGCAAACCCTCGCTCTTCTCTGCACATTTGCCTCTCCTCTTTTTTTTCAAATTAGCCTCCTAAATAACCAAATTATTTCTAAGAGGCTAATTTGTATTGTTATATCGCAAAGCAGTATAAGAGACTAATTTGCATTGTTATATTGTAAAGCACTGTAAAATATATGAAGCTGATCCGAAACCATTTCCAAGTAAAAAGAGGCTTTAATTCTTTACTTTTAGACGCGGCGGATGCAGCGGCGAAGCAAACGTGCCTTCTGTTTCGCTCCGGCATCTGCTTGCAGGGGGAAGTTTGTCCAGGCTCATCTTTTTCCCATCGTTTTCTTTTGCTCAATTAATACGAATCATTCCTATAAATGTAGATAAACAAATTCAAAAATATTTTTCCTCATAAATATTCAGAAACCTTTCGTAGTTTGAATGTATCGTTTTAACAGAATTTCTAAAAAGTAGTTCTGTCACTCCTTTATTAATGGAGACAGAACATCATAAATTCCTTATGAAACAGCACTTATTAAGAACTTTCTAAAAATAATCGTGAAGCATTTTTAATGTCTTTGCATTTAAACTGACGGAACTGATAGAACTTGGGAAGGAAAAAAGGGTTATTAACTAGTTTGAAAGAAACCTTCTCTTCCCCATTAGTACAAACTCTCTTAGATACCTTAAATAACAGGATTCCACAGAGAGTGGAAAACCCGAACCCCCCGCCCAGACTGCTCAGTTTGGCACTTTCTTTTTTCCTTTTTTCCGAATTTTTGCATCGCTGCAAGAATACAGCCCCCATTATTCTACACAAGAGGCAGTCTTTGATAAAATTAAAAAGCCATAACGAGAAACATCTTATGCAGCTAATGAGGGAAAATAACTCCACTGAATGTTCCCGTGCATTTCAAATGCCAACGTAACCTGAGACCAGAACAGAGTCGGGGCAGGACAGCCTCATTGGAGATACTTTTCAGACAGTTGATGAAGGGTTACTAGCACTGCTTTAAAAAATCAGATTTGTTAGTATTATTCCTTTGCAAATCGTTGGTGAGTCTAAGCAATCTGAGGAGTTTAAAACTCGCTTGTTGAATAGCTCCAGGTTTCACTAAGTGGAAATGGATCTCGCAGGGCACTTCGGATAAAAGATCCGGAGGTCATGGGGGGCAAGCTCTCTAGACTGCCCACCTCGGGGGAAAAAGGCCTGTAGAGCCCCATTGTTACTTCTCTGGACACCTGAACCGTATCTGGGGGAAGAAAGCACCTTGTCCAATTAATTTACCCGCCTCGGCCGCGGTCGGTAGACTTTTATGATGAGAAGCAGAGATAAAGCAACAACGGGAGTCCAGATTCTGCTGTTTGCCAAGCCCGAAAGGGAGGCATTCATTGCCCCCGAGCCGCCTGAAGACACGCACAGGCGAAAGCGCGTTTAGCTGGGACACAGCTCACCTGGAGCCCCGGCCAGAACACGCAACTCTGTCGGGCAGGACAGGGCATGACACGCGGGCGGCATCGCCTTCCCCCTCCCGCCCTCGCCTGCCTGCACCGCCTGCGTTCCAAGTCCATGAAGGAAACTAGACGGTGCCGACCGGAGGTGAAGGACGACGCTCGGCCGCCAAATTTCCGGGCTGCCCCTGGGCACGGCTGCACGTTCCCATGCCCTCCCTGCTCCACACTCGTCTCGAGACGGTTCGGGTTGTTGTGGGACACGGGGCAGAGCTGAGACAGCCTTCCCCAGCCTGGTGCCCTCGAGGCGACATCCTAAGACCCCAGACAATTGGCTCCCCCGGCTGGGGATGAGGGCAAGTGCATGCCGAGATATCCGCAGGACAAGAGTCTGGGCAGGCTGAGCTCGGCCAGCTCCAGGTCCAGGACGCAGCTGAGGCGCCTCCAGCACGCGCCGCATCCACACGGCACTCTCTCTGTCCGGCAGCCACCCTGCAGAGGAAAGGGCTCCCAGCGCCCTGCTCCAGGGTGGCCCCATCTCCTGGCCAGCGTCAGCCCCCAGCCTGAGCTGAAGCTGCGGCCGGCACAAAAGGCCCCGCTGGGGATGAATGAAGGGGGCGGCAAGGAGGAGCGGGGTGGCACATCCAGAGCCTCACCTGGGAGCAGGGCGTGAGAAGGGCTCCTGCGCAAAATGGGCACATGCAACATCACGGAGAGCAAACCGTGTTTCTGAACCAGGGAAGAGTCCCGAGGACCCTTTGGCCCCAAACACCCTAAATCTGTAGCTGTGCTCTTTCCTCAAAAGCCAAGAATTGCCTGCCCCTGAGCCAGAACTGCTGCTGAGATGGCTTCTTTCGCCTTGCTTCCTCCTTGCCGTGTGCGCACCCCCCCCACACACACACACACCAGTTCCCACCACCGGTCCAGTGCCATGAGGTGGAGCTGCTTTCCGTGGCTGTGACCAAAGACCAGGAATACCAATAAAGCGCACCATAAATGGAACTGGCAGCGACACGGCAAGAGGTGACCTCCCACGGTTCTGTGCGCGGAGCCGCTTCTCCTTCTCAGGCCTCTTGCCTATCGCTGTGCTTGGCTTTCTTTAACGCACATTTAGCATTACCATGGAAAGTTTCGAACACAGATACATTGAAAGAAAATAATTCATATTCCTATCAATTGCTGGAATAATGAAGCACGGCGACCAATAAGCGAAGCCATGATAAGTTGCTCAAGGAAAGTGGCCCCACCTCTGGGAAGCTCTCCTGCGCCGGCCCGTTTGAGAATCCAGCGGTCCTTCTGCCGAACTTCTCCCGTGGAGACAGACCTGCCGCAAAGCAAAACTCACCCGAAAGACGCCCAGCCAGAACGACGGAGGAGATGACAAGCAAGTGAACCTGGAGCAGCTTGCGCATGATGCGCACGGGGCCACACGAGGCCAATGGTTTATTTCCCTGGAATGGGCCCCCTCCCTGCCCTCACAGCCGTATTTCAAACTGCTCCATGATTTATTTCTTGCCAAAGTTCTAGGGACTTTTTTAATTTTTAAAGGCATGCCAACATTATAGAACAGAACCCAAGTGAGCAGCACCCTCAGTAAAATTCCATTTGCAGATGCCACTTGAAAGATTATTTTCAAAACAGCTTTAATCAAATGTCCAAGTCTTCTGAAGCCAGAAATTTAGCTCATTAAGTAACTGGGGAGGGGGGCGGCAACCCCCCTAAAGTTAATTCCATCCAGGCAGATAAGTTAACAAACGCACATTGTAAATTGCCGGGTGGGGGAGAGCATCGCTTGGAGGGGTGGGAGAATCCGCCCCAATCTGAACTTTTTTGAATTTTATGGATGACTGAATAAAAACAAAACGAAGCCCACCAAACCTATCCCAGCCCCGATTCCTTTTCTTCCCTTCTGCTCGAGGCATTTCTGTATGGCAGAAGTGAAAGACAGCTCATCACACCCTTACTGATGGTGAGGGCTGCGGTTATCAAGTGCCTTAATCGGCACTTATCTGGATTTAGGAGATCGTCGGAATGAAGGGGGCTGCGGGGCCGGGGGGGGGGGGGCGAAGGGTCGGCAAAGGAAAGGGCGGCATTCGGCACGGCCGGCCGCCCCCAGAAGCGGCTCGCACGGTGGCGCAGCCGCCGCCTCTCAGCGGCTCCCAGGAGGAATCGAGGACCGCTCGGAAGCCCTTCTTGGAACAAAGTGCGCGCGAAGTGCCTGCGCCATCCGCTGCTGCCGCCAGTCAATTTCACCAGCTTCGGGGGGGGGGGGGGTCTTGTCCATCCCGGCGGCCTCCACTGGAAAAGCCTCGGCCGCCCTGCACGAGTTCCCGCTTGCGCCACGGCGAACGCTGCCCGGGAGAGCGAGAGGCGGGCTGGGGCGGCTCTTCGGCTGCGCCCCTTCGTTTGCCATGTGGGGCTGCCTCGAGCAACTCGGGGAAGCGCGGCGGTACCCGACCAGCGCAGAGCCGGGAAGCGGCGCCGGCCCGCCAGGCCCCGCAGCTTCCCCTCCGGGGCTCCCCGGAAGAGCCCTGCAACACCGGGAGCGGGTTCGCGCTCGCGCCTTTGCGGGCCAGCTCCCAGGCTCCCGCACGCTTCCGTGGGCGCCCAAGGCCGCGGGGAGTCGGGACACGGGCCGGCGCTCTCAGGCAGCGCCGAGTGCCAGCAGCGGCCCCGGGTGCAAAGATGCTGCCCGCGCGGAGATTCTCGGGCAGCAGGCGCGCTCGGTGGGCGCCGGGGCTGGGCACACGCGGGCCCCGCCTCGCCTCGCCTCGCCTCCCGGCGCCGTCCCTCCTGCACCGGGGCAGCCGCAGGCCACGGGGGACCTGCAGCCGCGCCGGGGCGCGCGAGACGGAGCGGCGCGGGCGGGATGCAGCGGCCCTCTGCTCGGAGAAGCCGCGCGGGCGCCGGCGGCGAGACCGAGGCCGGCGGCGCCCCCTCCCTGCGCGCAGCCACGCGATCCAGATCCTGCAGCACTGCGGGCTGCGCAGAAGCGGTCCGGCGGGTCTTGGTGGCGGAGCGGTCGCCGCTCTTTCCCCGCCACGGCCGGACAAAGGCTGCCTCTGGGGCCGAGGAGGTTCCCCCTGGAGTCAGGCGGCGGGGTGTGGGGCCCCTCCCCCCCTGCCCGGCTACCCACCGGAGGCTGCTGCTTTCTCCGCGGCTACCTTGGGGACCAGAAGCCAAACGCGCGCCCGTGAGCTGCATTCACACGACCATGCCCACCTCCAGCTCGGTCCCGCTCCACGGAGGACTTCCGCCACGAGCGGGCGCCCCCCGGGGACCCGCAGGCCGCCGCCTCCCTCTGCCTCCTGCGGCCGCCGCCGCCGCCCGGGCCCGAAGCCGCAGCCAGGTGCCGGGGCCTGCGCGCTGCAGCGCCTCC